>NC_090744.1:75732916-75752916 GCF_036898095.1 Palaemon carinicauda | reverse complement strand
AAGTATTTTCACTGGGGTTTTGCTAACCTGAATGCTAGGAATGGAGTCAGATTATGAAGGCCAGCGAGGGTATGCCTTTTCAGCTTTGATGAGCAAGATGCAGAGAGGCATGTTTGTTGATATGGAACGACATTTAAGTACATAGTAAATAAAATAATATTTACACTTACTGTATAATATAATAATTAAGTTAGCCATAAGAATTAATATGGAATGCAAAATAATATCAAGAGTTTGATTTCATTAGTGGGTTGTACCTGTGTTTAGTTAAAACCACAATATATTCAATTTAATGAATGCTAATGCTTATTCAGTATCCATCAATGTGAGAATTGGGCTTTAGAATTTCATCCAAATATTAATTATCTGTCAACAATTGTTTACACATAATTATCAGCTACTGTGAATCATCCTGGTAATAAGTCAATAACAAGAGTATATTCCAAGCAATAGAGGTCCAGGGTGTTTGAGTTAGGCACATCATATAACTTACAAGAGGAGAAGTGAGGTAGTCCATCCTGCTCAGTCACCTGCCAAACTGGTTGCAAACCAAGCTGAAGACTCCTATACACCACATTATTTTGACAAACTATGAGTCAATTGCTTCGATACTGAGGTTGGTGATGTAGAAAGAGTTCTTATTGTTTTATTGATACACTGGTTAAGTGAGTGGGCAGCCTGCAGCACAGGAGAGATGGAGTGGGTTCATCAGCCACTGGAGGATCCAGTTAACAAACAGCCTTTAAGGATATGGACGCCGGTGCAGTTACTCAGAAGTAATACATGAATCCTTGTGGTAATAACTCAGTAACAAGAAAATATTCCAGGCAATAGTGTTCCAGGGTTTTCACGTTGGCCACATCATATAACCTACTGGAGAAGTGAGTAAATCCATCTTGCTAGGTAGCCTGTAAAACTGGTCGCCATCCTAGCCAAAGACACACATACAGCAGGAAGTGCACTACCAGTGAGCTCGCATTAGGTGTGTCTAGTTGCCTAAGTATTTGTGTAACAAGGTGTTGATATGTTCCTTTGTTTGATTATAAGGTTTAGAGTTCTGGCTGCTAGTCAAAGTTGATCAAGCCATTGTTTCTGGTCTGTGCGATTAAAGTAATTCATCTACAAGTCCATGTAGTTCAAAATACGTGGAGGTTTATGACTTTGGATGTTAACAGCCTTTCCTTTCCTCTTTAGAGTGTTTGAAGGTTTGGGAGAAAACAGCACATTTAGTGCAAATATCTTAATGCAGGGAACCATCCATGTGGAGATGATGGACTATACTGATAGGCTGTTGATGGTCTCCAAAGCACGTTGATGTTGAAGTTGAGGCAAGTTAGAGTTAGAGACTGGAGTGTAGGAGATTGCCAGCACTGCAGTCTGCCAGGGTGCAAGGTCATAATCTATATCCTCTGCCACGATGTTGATGTAAAACCCCTGAATGTGTTGACAGACTGTACAAACTAGTGTAATTCCCCCCGGGCATAGTTGTGGAGGAGGTTCATCTAGAGCAAGATAAGTTCTGATGATGTGTGAGTATTAAGGAGAAAGGTAAGGGCTATACAGGTATTTGATACTGTAGTAGGTGATAGTAGGGCATACTCTTTCAAAAAGTGGAGGGAGAAAGAATTCATGGATCATGTTTACAATTCCAGTGGAGTCCGTTTAGCCTAATAAGAGTGTCATTGCTTGGTTCTGGAAATTTTCAAGAGGCTGTAGAGCAGATCTAGCGAGTTAACACAGTGCAGGGGAAAGATATTCTACCACTGACCAGATAAGGACAAAACATATGGTTCTAAGAATAGGAATAGGTACTGCTGCCGACTAGTTAATAAGCAATTTGAGAGGAGTCAGACGTTGCTAGAACTGTGTCAGCAGATGGGTAACAATTGCATATACTCGCTGTCTTGCTGGAACTGAAGGTGTTATCCGCATTGGCACTAAAGTCAAGATAATATGCACACAGACGCACAACCTTGTTCCCTATGGTAAATGCTGACAGATTCCTCGCTGGCCTAGGAGAGAAGACTCTACTTTTTCCTTGGGATACAATGAAACCACAGGAGGATGCTGACTTTTAGAAGGATCTGGAGATCTTGAGTGAATGGGTATATCATCTGCATAGCGAGTGATGGTTGCATTATCACTGTCAGGAAGTTATAAAAAAAGATGTTGATGGAGACTATCAAATATCAATGTACTAAGTACTCCACTTTGTTCTATACCGAGTTCAAGTTCCTTTGCGGTGCTCAATGTTCCCTTTAACCATGTATGAGAGATTCTATATTGTAGATAAGCATGGATCCATCTCAAAATGGTTCCTTTGATTACAAAATTGATGAGCTGATATAAAATGATATATCTATATGTGACATCCGATGCACTTTTCAAATCAATGTAGTCTACAACACTATTTAGGGAGACACAAGGGTAGAGCTCCATGATACAATGGTCTGTTCTTTGGAGTAGGAAGCCATATAGTCTAGATGAAAGGTTATCTTGCAAACTGAACGTAAGGCGTTAAAAGAGAATACGTTTGAAAACTTTGAGGAAATGGGATGTGAGGGAGATAGGTAAAGATTTGTCATTGTCTGTCTTGGATATGGATACAATTGCCCTATGAATCCACGCTTGTGGCAACTATCTCAGATAGAGTCAGAGGATTTAGAGCTGAAGGAAAGAGTTAGCATGTACTTTTATGAGTGTGCAAATGGTTGAATAAGTGATGCTATCATCACCAGACAATGACTTCATACTCCTTGCTAAAATATGCCAAAGTTCTTCCTTAGTTATGGGTATAGCTCCTTCTTCATCAGTACATATCAAGACTGATGTCAGACGGAGAGAATTGTGATTTTCTAGAGTGGAGAATGATTTAAATAATGCGTGAATGTTTATAGTCCGTGACAGTGTTGACCACATATTAATTAGGTCCTCTGTGTACTGAGCAGTTCTGTGGTGAAGATAGTTGGGTATATCTTCTTCACAATACTGTTGATGAGGCTCCACATAGAACCAGTGCTTGTTTGATGGCTGGTGCTGTCCATTAATTTGTGCCAGGATTCTGGTCTTACACAAGGTTGTAGAGCAAATAGATCATCTCTTGTTAGCTGATGCTGGTGCAGATAATCGGGACTTGGTCTTCTGATGAAGGCATGGCAGTTATACATTGCTTTCTTTTCTTCGTCAAAAATCTGATTATCCAGTGTTATAGCACCAGAACAATGACTGGTATGTATATTTCCGACGAATCCTGTCTAGAAAGCATGTGTGTTGCTAACTAGTGGATAAGTAGTAAAGTTTTTCATGGCAATAGAGTTTAAACATAGGAAAAGGTTAGTCATATATATATATATATATATATATATATATATATATATATATATATATGTGTGTGTGTATATATATATATATATATATATATATATATATATATATATATATATATATATATATATATATATATATATATATATATATATATAAAGGAGGGTACATATGCAGTCTTTTATGGAAGTGGGAGTGTGTATTTGAGTAAGTGCCACAAGAAGAGAATGAAGGTATGAGTCCATATATCAAGATTTGAACCAAAGTACCACCTCTTGCATGTTTAGATTCACCAGTGTCTAAGCAGGTTAGTTGATTGTGACTAATGTACTCCATAAGTTGGTTCCCATTTCAGCTCACAGTGCTGGTAAATCTCCCATGTAAACAATGCCAAGGAGAGTGGGGGCTGGAATTGTGGCTGCATTTGTCCTGCTGGGTGTTGCATAAACATTGCACAGGCGTATGGTGTACCTGCCAACAGTAATATAAGATAGTTAGGAAGTGCCTGCTAGATTTTATTGTTCATATAGGTAATGAAGCCATGTCTTACTAAATGTACATAGCAAATGAATATCTTCCCTGGGATAAGAATTAGCAAAAAAGGCCTTCCGAATTAGAATAGCGACTGGGTGGTGACTATGTGAAAATCCATTTAGTGTGGAAGGAATTGCTCATATTGTAATACCGCAACCATTTCAATATGATATTAGGTTTCATTTGATAATCATTCATGTCCCTTGGAAGGACAGTGACTAGACATGAGGCGTTGGTGACATGGGCATGGATGGGCAGTGTCACGTGGTATAGGTCCTACAGGTGAATTAATAACACTCCTAAGATGTGTAGCATAGAATCAGGTTTCTCAGTGAATTTAGTGACTGATGTGTATGCAACAGGCTGAGCTTAAACAAGAGACTGTAGTCTGATAGCATTAATAGAAAAGTTGAAAGTCAGAACGGGATGTAAGGAAGTCACATGAAGAATTAAGGGGCTGTACAGTATTACAAAGTGCTAAAGCATGTAAGGAGGCAGTAACCATGGGTGAGAGTAATAGTGATGGCAGAAGTTGTGCAAGGTGCTTGTTCAATTCAGAGTATGATAGGTTGGTACACCAATGATACATGTAGGCTGAACGCTCACAACATCTTGGGCGTTTCCAATGGGAATTGTTTGATGCAAGCGGAGGTAACGAGCATGATGTTGATGCCGAGTAGTTGTCAACCACATTGGGTGGGACAGGTAGGCAGTCAGGGCAGGGCCGACTGTCATGCTCAACACCAATGTATCATGTGATTTGACCAATACCTGAGCATTTGAAGCACCATGACTTCTTCTTCGGAATTATTCATAGTTCATATGATGGCAGATGAGGCCGGAGGGAAAAGTTAACATAACATTGGGGCAGATCTTGGTGGCTCAAAGTGATGACAAGATGATTGAGGGATTTCCTATCCTGTAGGAAGTAACAAAGACTGTACACTCCCGTCAGTTCCTTAGGTAATGAAGGGCGTAAATCAACAGGATATAAAATGATGAGATAGATTAAGAGCTTGCGGATCCCATCAACAGCCTCCAGAACATGTAACATCAGTGACAGAAGCTCACTAAGCATGACCCTATATATGATATACAGACTATACCTGGATATGTATACAAATCGAGAACTGACCGTGGACAATTTAACCTCATCCAAATCCCGATTAAGGCTGAACATGTTGGCAAGCTCCAGTAGCCTGGAAAGAGGCATATTACTCTTCGGATTCTCCGTAAATAGGAACTTTACGTATTCAGTATAGGGAGCAAATGTGGGGAGAACAGAATTTGTAGTCATGGCAGGTATAATCTGAATAGCAGTTCGAGACAAGGAATGAATTGAAAATTTTCTTTGAGAAGATAAACCATACCACTTAGTAGTCTTAACAGCATGAGATGATGGTCCATTATTGCTATTCAAATTTTGTTCCTTACATTTCTTGTATAAGATATGGATGTGGTCCATAGGACTAGGGGTTGCACCAGCACAAGCCATTTTGTGAGAATCAGCAGAGACAAGTCGTGCCCATAGTTCCCATGTCAGGTGGTCTTGAACATCATCTCCACTTGGATACAGTTCCTACTTAACTTAAGCAAGAGTACCAGTTTCTAAGAATTCCAGAATGATGTTCATCTGGTACATCAGCCATGCCTGTATCTGAGTTAGATTCTCTGGCACATTGGTATGGCCATGAAGAGTACGCTGCTTGCCACACACTGAATTGCCCATAGTGGTATGACCGGGTGAACGAGATTTTTAACTAGAAATAAAGGCCATGTCCAAGAAGTCGTAAACAAACTAATGACATAGCACTGCAGCTATCAGTCAATTGTTGCTGAAAATAGCTCTTGTCTCTATTGAATCTCATAAAATGGCTCGTGCTGGGGCAACCCTAGTCTGAAGGACCACATCCCTATCTTATTCAAGAAATATAAGGATCAAAATTCGAATAGCCATAATGGACCATCATCTCCTGTGCTAAGACTACTAAGTGGTATTGTTTATCTACTCAAAGAAAATTTCCAACAAGCGATGTGTGGAACCTAATTCGAATAGCAATAATGGACCATCATCTCATGCTGCTAAGACTGTTAAATGTTATGGTTTATCTTATAGGAGAAAAAGCTTTCTTGCAGATCACTCAAAAGAAGCTGTTAAACAAAGTTCAAAGGTGTCGCTCCACACACAGAGAGAGAGAGAGAGAGAGAGAGAGAGAGAGAGAAGTTATATGTGGATTACACTGATCACAAAACTATTGGTGTTAAAAAAAGTATAGTGGGTGATCTACGCTGATGGAAGTAGGAAGACATAAACACTGATGAAAGAAGACCTTTGTTGCAATTAAAAAATAAATGACAGAAGTTTTCTGAAATTATAGTTAGTCTTTTCAATTTTTTACCAGCCACGTTGTGTATATGGTATTAAATTAGAACAAAGTTTAACTTGTTCATAGACGAAAAGGGTCTATTGGGACAGAGAATTAAGTTTCATAAGTAAAATTACAGCATATATGAAAAATTTCCTTTACTGTTGCATAGAAAGAGTAATTAAAGCAAGCTAACTATCTGAGATGCTCATTTACAATTATTAAATTCAGGATGTTTTTCCTGTAGCTATTGAACTGAGACAAAATTATTACATCTCTATAAACAATTATTCCTTCAAGAAATTTCTTATACACTCATTTTCGAGGAATCTAGAAAACTTTCTCAATTATTTGAGCGATACTAATAACTATATTCATCTTGAATTTACTGATGGCTGCAGTAAGATTCAGTGATTCGTATAATGGTATTAGTGTTTTCAAGTTTTAGACTTGGACTCTATTTTTAATTTAAAATCTTGTTGACTCGGTCATATCGGTACGTTCAAGTTTTTTTTTTTTTTTTTTTTTTTTTCGGAACCGCGCATAAAGAGTGCCGTGTGTAGGACGCTAGTGTCCTTGTCATGGCTACATCACTATATCAGAGAAACCACCTCAGATACAGGCATTACTATTAAACCAGTTGATCCTCCCTCCGGAATCCATAAGGCCTAGGACCCTTGCTGATATTAAGAAGGACATTCCTTTATGTGGTGATGATGTTTAAGATCACCTGGTATAAGAATGCTGGGTATGACTTGTCTCTACAGAGTATCATAAGTTATCTCATGCAGGTGCAACCCCTAGTCCGATGGACCAAATGCCTATCTTTAACGAATGATGTATGTAACATAATTCGGATAGCAGTAATGAGATATCATCTCCTGCTACTAAAACCATTAAGTGTAAAGCTTCACCTTTTTGAAGTTAAGTTCTACTTCTTTCCCAGCCTCGACTTGCTATTCAGAGTATACCAACTATGGCTACAAATCCTGCTCTCCCTGCCTTTAGTCCCCGTTGGTCAATAGGTAAAGCTCCTATTTATAGAGAATCTTGGGGTTAATGTAAAGCTTTCCATGCTTTCGGATGTTACCTATATGTTCAGTCTCAGTGAGGAGTAGGCTGAGGTTAAAACGTCTGAAGTCACTTATCGATTTGTATACATATCCATTCAATGCCTGGATATCATAGATAGATTCATGTTCGCTGAGTTTCTGTCAATGATATTAGATGTTTAGGATACTGGAGAAAGTACCCACCATTTTTCTACTCATTTCATCACTAGACATTTTGTAGATGTTGACCCTTTATTAGCTAAGGAACTGGATGGAGTGTGAAGAGGTTGTCACTTCATATAGGATAGGAAATCCACTAATCATCCTGTTATTACTTGGAGCCACCTAAACCCAACAAACCTTATGTCAACTTTCTATTCGTCCAATTTCTACCATCATGTGAACTATGCAGAATTCTGGACAAGAAGTCGTGGCGCTTCTAATGCTGGGTTATCAGTCACATCTAACGATACTCTGGTCGTTGGCATGACAGTCAGCTCTGCCCTCATTGCTACCCTTTACCACCCTATGTGGTGGTCACTTTCCCAGCATCAACACCATGCTATTTACCTCTGCCTTCAATGGAAAACATGCATTGGAAATGCCAGAGATCTTAAGAGCCCAGAGCCTACATGTGGCATAGCTATTCCAACCCATCATGCTCTGCATCGAAACGGCACATTGCATAACCTCTGCCACCACTATCAGTCTCACCCACAGTTACTGCCCCTCCCAAGTGTGTACATTTTGTAATGCTATATAGGTCCTCAAATCTTCATGTGACTGCCTTACATCACGTTTTGAAGCAAGCATATCTCATTTAAAGAGCATAAATACTTGTACCCTGTTTCAAGTATCTGACTTCTGAATTTTCTAATATTAGCCTCACACTATAGTCTCTATTTGAAGCTTTACAGGATGTTATTACACCAGTCACTGAACTAAATGAGAAACTTGACTCGCTTGCTACACATCCTGAGAGTGTTACAAAATTCCCTTCTGGACCTTTATCACATTGATGCCAGTTACCATCACCTCCTTGTCTAGTTGCCGTCGTTCCAAGGGACATTTTCAATAAATAAGTGAATCTTAATTTAATCTTGTGGAAGGGTTGCTGTATTACAATCTAGGCAAAACTTTTTGCTCTCAAAGAATTTGTACATAGTCACCGCCAAGACGTTATTCTATTTCAGAAAGCTTTTTATTGGTAATGCTCAGCCCATGTGTCTATGTGTCCTCTGTTCATTTAGTAAGACGAGGCTTCACTAGCTATGAGCACTTCAGTCCAGCATACCATTCTTAAATATTTGAGATTACTGATGGCTGGGGCACCATCAAACTGTGCAATATATATATATATATATATATATATATATATATATATATATATTTATATATATATATATATATATATATATATATATATATATATATATATATATATATATATATATATATATATATATATATATATGCAGGATAAATGCAGTAACAATTCCAGCCAGCATTTTCCATTGTATGGTAAATATGGGAGATTGCTGGCACTCTACACTGCTATAGGAACCAATTTCTGGATTACATTCGTCAAAATCAACTGAGCCACTTAGTCACAAGGGAATCTAAACATGCAAAAGATGGTACTTTAGTTCACAACTTGGCATATGGACTCGTACCTTCCTGTGTCAGGTGTACAAACGTAACTGATCGTGTTTGTTTCAGGATCCTTATTGCATTTCTTGCTGACCTTAATCCAGTATACATTCCCACTTGTATTGGAATCCTGCTGAAGTGCCATCTTATGTACATCTCATAATATGATTAACCTTTCTCCTATGTTAGAACTCTATGGCCCTGAGAAACTTTACTCCTTACTCGCTAGCACACACATGCTTTACACAAACAATACATCAGAAAGCCACATATCAGGCATCATGCTGTTGCCATGACACTGGATAATTAAATTTCGTGGACAGAGAAGAAGACAATGAATAATGGCCTGGTTTTTATAGGTTGACCAAATTTCAAGTGCTTACACCAGTATCAACTATTGAGAGAGGATGTAGTTGCTCTACAACATTATGTACAAAAAGAAGCCCGGCACAAAAATAATGGAGAGCATCAACCATCAATAAAGCATCAGTTCCATGTGACACCTCATTAACAGGATTGTGAAGAAGAAACTTGTAAGTGTCCTCCACCACAGCCCTGCTCAGTACGAACAGGGCCTTATTAATGAGTGGTCAACACAGTCACAGACTATCATCCTTCTTGCTCAGATACTAAACTATCTCTCTAAACAGGAGAATACCCTTTCTCTCAGTATGATACCAGACTTACTAGGAACTGATAAAGAACACCATATACACATTACTAAGAAAGATCTACTACGTGCTTTAGCAAGAAGTAAGAAGTAGGCTCCTAGTGAGTATGGCATCACATACGCAGTCCTTGAACGCTCATATAAGTACATGGCAACCCACTAATCCAACTCCACAACCTATGACTCTTTCTCGGATAGTAGCCATAAGCATGTATTCATAGTGCTATTGTACCCATCCCCATGACTGGCAAGGACAAATTTCAAGCTATCTCCCTTACGTACAGTTTCTTTGATGTATTTGACCGTATCCTCTTCTCATGACCTATGTTCCAGCTGCAATATAAGCTTTCACCCAGACTATATGGCTTCCTACTCCAACAAGAAACACATCATTGTCTCGAGGACCTCTACTCTCATCTCTCCCTGACCAGTGTTCTAGCCTTGATTGATTTGAAAAGTGCATTTCATGATGCAAATAGAGACATCATTTTAGATCAGCTCATTGATTTTGAAAGGAAAGAAAATCTTTTTAGATGAATACATAGATATCTATGAAATAGAATAACTTGTGCACTGTATAAGGGACCAATGAGCATTGCAAAGGAATTGAAATCGGTACTCCACAAAGTGGGGAACTTAGACCATTTCTTTTTATTATTCTGTTTCATTATCTTTTTTTCTTTACTTCCTAACACTGATAATGCAACCATTACTTACTTTGCAGACGATATAGTCATTCACTTAAGATCTGCGGATCCTTCTACAAATCAGCATTCTTCTGTGGCCTCATCATCTCCCTAGAAAAAAAGTAGAATCATCTCCTCCAGGCTACTGAGGAATCTACCAGGATTTACTGTGGGGAACAATGTTGTACCTTTGTGCCCATAGTATCTTTGCTTGGCAGCGCTATACGAGTGACATCTTCCATTCCAGCAATACAGCGAGTACATCCAATTATTCAAGGTCTACTGGCATAGTTACAGAAATTCCTGACTTCCCTTTAATGGCTTACTAATTATTCTGCAAGAGTACCTAATTCAGTCACCAGAATTATATATACTATGAAATAGAATAACTTGTGCACTGTATAAGGAACCAATGAGCATTGCAAAGGAATTGAAATCGGTACTCCACAAAGTGGGGAACTTAGACCATTTCTTTTTATTATTCTGTTTCATTATCTTTTTTCTTTACTTCCTAACACTGATAATGCAACCATTACTTCCTTTGCAGACGATATAGTCATTCACTTAAGATCTGCGGATCCTTCTACAAATCAGCATTCTTCTGTGGCCTCATCATCTCCCTAGAAAAAAAGTAGAATCATCTCCTCCAGGCTACTTAGGAATCTACCAGGATTTACTGTGGGGAACAATGTTGTACCTTTGTGCCCATAGTATCTTTGCTTGGCAGCGCTATACGAGTGACATCTTCCATTCCAGCAATACAGCGAGTACATCCAATTATTCAAGGTCTACTGGCATAGTTACAGAAATTCCTGACTTCCCTTTAATGGCTTACTAATTATTCTGCAAGAGTACCTAATTCAGTCACCAGAATTATATATACTAACGCCATCTGTTCAGTGGTAGGTTATCATTCCCCTGCACTACCTCAACTCTCCAGATTAACACTACAGACACTTGACAAATTCTAAACCAAGCAATGACCCTTTTCTTAGGCTGATCATCCCAGATTTTTATTGTGAACATTCAACATGAATGCTATCTCCTTCCACTTGTTGAGAAAAGGCTCCTATAATACCTACTTTCGTACAAAATGCCTCTATTACCCTTAACTTTCTTCTTATTATTAATACATCATCAGAACTTCAATGGATCTAGATGCACTACTTCTACAACTAGGCGAATAGAGGACATACACTAATCATTTTTGTATTCAAGCTTCGGGGGCCTAACATCAATATTGTGGGAGAGGTTTTGGATCATGTCTTTGCACTCTAGCACACTCTTGTGCTGGCAATGACTTACATTCCAGTATCCAAGACAGGTGTCACTTGTTGACGGATAATGAGACATCAGGACATGGGTTTTTTCACTTTATTACGAAAAGTTTTTAAGTATACTGTACACAACTATACTCCCTCAATTGAGAGCCTTGTCTACTCGAGAGCCCAGAGGTAACTAACTGTGCCTCGCTAACAAAATGCAATCTTGCTATAACGACATGCTGAGTTATAGGTTTTGTGGAATTCTTATGATTATAGACTTCATTTACCTCAATATACTACACATATCTTCATACCAGGATTAGGACATTACTCCCCCCCCCCCCCCGCCAGCTCCTCACTTCGGGAGGAGGTGCGCACTCGCCCTCACTAGTCTATGATATATATAGGACACTCCGACCCGGAATAGGCATAGCATGTATTAAATAGAAATGCAACATAATACATATATATATATATATATATATATATATATATAAATATATATATATATATGTATATATATATATATATATATATATATATATATATATATATATATATATATATATATATATATATATATATATATATATATATATATAAATATATATATATATATATATATATATATATATATATATATATATATATATATATATATATATATATATATATATATATATATATAAAGAAATCGCCCGAAAAATAATACATCTCCCCAAAAAAATAAAAATGAAATATCACATGTAAAAATATACCCACTATAATATTAATCATTCCACTCATTTCTTCTTAAGACCTCTGCAACCAAAATACAGAATACCCAAATTGAAAAAAAAAAAATCATATCATCAGTCTTACACAGCCTCATCAATAACCTCCCTCTGGTTGTGGTAATATGAGCTTTTTGGGTGACACAGGGGTAGGAATAGATATTCCTTAATCCCTCGATTTTACTTGCCCGTATTTACGGTACAATTTCGCAACACAACTCACCTCCACAATTTTGCCATTCGATTAAGTCACTACTAAACTTGTACTTGCAACTATTAACCGGTGGGCACTAGCTGTTTTGCCGAGAAAATCGTTCATCTTCCCGCCCTTCCCTTATAACATTAAGTATGAGGTATTCACATCTGCATATTCTCTAACACTGCCTATCCTCAAGGCTGAACCCATATCCCGTAGCCAGTTGCCATTCGGGAACTGCCCCGGCCCCAACAATCAGGAATTATATAAATGCATACACATGAATAATACAGCATCTTCCTGGCGGACCTCACCTGACCTATTTAACCACTGATTGTTCTTAGGTTCACTCAGCAATGTTTTGCATATTATTTCACTCAGCAAAATTACCACATTTTACCTATACACTGGGAATCAACATAAGAACACATTGTTATCATCAGGTTTATTTAAAACACGTCAAAATGAGAAATGAGGTCCGTTCAAACAACAACAACAGCAAAGGAAAAAAAATAAATTCTACTCATCAACTCGAGGAATGTCATGTGTGTATGAGAAAGGAGGAACACTTTGACTGACACTTTCGAAAACTAAAATTTCAGGCACCACATATATGTGTGCCTGAAGATGTTCAGACACTGCGCCATTAATAATGCTTTGTATCAAAACTGTTTTAGATTTAACCATCTTTACTCGGTACAGATCCAAATATGCTGGCTCTAGTTTGTGTTTCCTAGGTTGTAATTGTTTCAAATACACACGGTCGCCGACAAATCCTTTATCGGTGCGGTTTTGAAACGACCATCATACTTCGAGCTGTGTTTTTCATTAGCTGTTTTCAAAAACCTTTCATTGCTGTTCATTACTCTCCTCAATAGATGTAATAAATATACAAGGTATTGCTCAGTTGCATAATTTATTTTCAGACCATTACGTCGCAATGCTTCTAAAACCTAACGAATATTATCATTATGTTTTTCGGCCGTTTTCCCTGTAATTATGATATCGTCAGAATAAACAAAAACATTATGGCCAATTAAGGGACAAAACCACCATCATTACTCTAGAGAAATGACTTGGAGCCTTTTTAACACAGAAAGGAAGAAATTTAATTGAAATAGTTGATCGTTAGCTATAAATGCCGTTTCACATTTACTGTCTTCCTGAATGGGTATTTCATAGTATCCAGAGTTCAAATCAACAGTAGTAAAATATTTACTATCCCGTACCTTCACAAGTAATTCATCGATCGAGGGCAATGGAAATGCATTATCCTTAGTGACTGCATTCAACTTCCTATAATCAACACACAATCTTACCGACCCATCATTTTTCTTAACAGCTGCAATTGGAGAACGCCATGGGATTCACTCTCCTCTATTATCCATTGTTCCCTTAATTTATTGATTTCCCTTTCTATCTCTCCCTGGATATGAATGGGTACTTTATAAGGCCTTGACCTGATCGGCTCCACCTGACCAGGTTCAATGCTTAAGGGAAATAAAATCAATCCTCCCTTGTGGCTCATCTTCAGTTGCAATTACATCGGAAGGATTATTGACAATGTCACTAACTACGGGTTGATATACAGACGGACATAGTTTTCACGCTTGCATAATCAAATTCTGAGTGCGTTCATCTGTGCGGGCTTGAGTTGTGGTTGCTAACATCCCATTATTACCAATTTCACATAACTCTAATTCACACATAGAATCACTTCCTAACACAACTCTTTCATTTGACTAATTAACTATCATTTTATCAGCTCTGTACCCTTTTATTTTCGATTAGCCCTCTAAAATTATAAGCGCCCAATTTTCATGGGGTTTAACGATGACCTTGGTTCCTTCCGGAAGAGGGCGACATGGGGTCACTGATATGCTCATAAGTGTCGGGGAAGACAACACTTTTCCTCTCTCAGGTACGGCTGTTATCTTACTTAAAAGTCTCTCCGAGCCCGCACAAGCACTTACTCTCTCATTACTTTTTAACGGCAAAATGTACCCTCTTGCTTCTCCCCCAAAAATGAATATTTGATTACTAGAAATGAAATCTATACCTAAAATAGTCCCGATTATTATTATTATTATTATTATTATTATTATTATTATTATTACTAGCCAAGCTACAACCCTAGTTGGAAAAGCAAGAAACTTTAAGCCCAAAGGTTCCAACAGGTAAAAATAGCCCAGTGAGGAAAGGGAATAAGGAAATAAATGAATGATGAGAACAAATAACAACGTCAAAACAGACTTATGTCAGCCTGTTCAACATAAAAACATTTGCTGCAACTTTGAACTTTTGAAGTTCTACTGATTCAACTACCCGATTAGGAAGATCATTCCACAACTTCATCAGAGCTGGAATAAAACTTCTAGAATACTGTGTAGTATTGAGCCTTATGGTGGAGAAGGCTTGGCTATTAGAATTAACTGCAAGCCTAGTATTATGAACAGGATGGACTTGTGCAGGAAGATCTGAATGTAAAGTATGGTCAGACTTATTAAAAATCTTATGCAACATGCATATTAAACTAATTGAACAACAGTGCCAAAGATTAATATCTAGATTAGGAATAAGAATTTCAATAGCCAGTAAGTTTCTGTCCAGCAAATTAGGATGAGAACCAGACAGGAGAACAATACTCAAAACAAGGTAGAATGAAAGAATTGAAACACTTCTTCAGAATAGATTAATCACTGAAAATCTTGAAAGACTTTCTCAATTAGCCATTTTTTGTGCAATGGAAAAAGACACACACCTAATAAGTTTCTCAAAAGTAAATTTGCTGACAACAATCACACCTAAAATTTTAAAAGAGGCATACAAAGTTAAAGAAACAGTATCAACACTGATATCCGGATGTTGAGAAGCCACTGTCCTTGACCTACTTACAATCATACTTTGAGTTTTGTTAGGATTCCGCTTCATACCCCATAATTTGCACCATGCAGTAATTATAGTTAGATCTCTATTAATGGATTCAGCAACGCCAGATTCAGGGGATGGAATTGATGCAAAAAGAGTAGCATCACCTGCATATGAAACAAGGTTGTTTTCTAGGCCTAACCGCATGTCATGTAATATAGGCGGAAAGTATTTGGCCAAGAACACTACCCAGTGAAACACCAGATATCACATTCCTATACTCACTATGGTGCCCATCTACAACAACTCTTTGAGATCTATTACTTAAAAAATCCATAATAATGCTAAGAAACGACCCACCCACTCTCAACTGTTTGAGTTTGAAAACAAGGGCCGCATGATTAACACGGTCGAAGGCAGCACTAAAATCAAGGCCAATCATACAAACTTCCTGACCGTAACCAAGGGATTTTTGTACAGCATTGGAGATTGTAAGAAGGGTATCACATGCTCCAAAACTTCTTCGAAAACAGAGTTGCAAGATAGGGAATATATGACTACTTTCAGCAAACCTATTAAGGCGTTTAGCAAAAGACATTCAAAAACTTTAGATAATATGGGAGTTATGGAAATTGGAGTGGTAATCAGTTGGATTTGAGCTATCACAAACACATTTACATATAGGAGTAACATTACCTATTCCCCAACTAGTGCTAAAAGCTCCTCTCCTTGCTTATTTACGCAAAATAACAGATAACTTTGGAGCTAAAAAATCTGCAGTCTTTATAGAAAATAAAGGAAAAATACCATTTGGGTCTATACCTCCATAAGCATCAAGGTCCATCAACAAAGCTTTAATTTCCTGGGATCGAAAAGATTAATTAGTTAGTTCAGCCTCAGGAAAACAGGAATGAGGAAGTTCAAGTTTTTCAGTACTCTGTTTATTGTCAAAAACATTTGTCAAAAGGGTTGCCGTGTCCTTTGGACAGTGCGTCACTGATCCCTCTGGTTTAAGTAAAGAGAAACTGTTGCATCCATACCAAAGAGTGCAGATTTGAGGGTAGACCACCATCTAGGTTCTTGAGTTGTGCCATAAAGAGTTTCTTTTATGGTTAAATTTTATTCAGTTTCAGTTGAAGCATAAACTTTCTGAGCAAAAGTTCTAAGCTGAGTATAGTTTTTCCAAGTCAAATCTAATCTGTTACTCTTCCAAAGATGATAAGTCTCCTGCTTCTCCAAATAAGCACATCTACAATCATCATTGAACCATGGTTTGCTCACAGCCTGATTCAGAGGCAAAGGCTAAATTCTTAAGCCGTGACGATCAGTAGGAGGATAGAACTTAACCACTCCCTATGGTGAGCATTGAAATCTCCAACAAAGACAAAAGAAGCCTTTCTATAATCTTCTTTTATCTTAGCCATAATGGTAAGAACACAATCGAAGATAGAGTCATCCATGTTTGGAATTTCCAAGGTGGGCAAGACAAAAAAATCAATTGTAATTTTCACAGATCCCACCTTAAAGTTCACGATCATTTTATAGTGTACGCATATTTTATTTTCTCGGGCATGTCAAGGACGGTGGGATGCCGCTGACTATACTGGGATTGAGGATAATCCTTTTTTAAATAAGAGAAATGCTGGCTCCTCTGTGGATCAGCGCTCGAATAGATTTATCTAGCAGGTCAATCCTAACTGCTAGCCTTTCTAGCCGGCCATTACGATTTATGGGGCACGGGCCAATGGCCTCAGTTACAATGCTGCTGCTTCTTAGTGCTGCGGGCGGAAGGGGGGGGGGTCAGGGGAACCGACGGAGGTCCCAGTGCATGGTCATAAGTCTGTCGTCGTGGGGAGCGCTGCCTCAGCTGCTGCTTGTGATGTCATATGGGGGGGAGGGGGTCACCGAACTCTCTCGTCTCCCCTTTAGCTTTTTCCTTTTCCTCGAATGTTGGGGGAGGGGGGAGGTGTGCGTGTGTCACAGCCAGCCCACCATCGTCGTTTTTTGCTGGGCACTCTCGGGATAGATGACAGTAGGCCTGACAACTGTAACAGCGGGAGGATCCTTGGGTGGGGCTCTCCACTCGAAAGTGGTTCTCTCCCCCACACTGCCAGCTTGTGAAGACTCCTCTCACTTGCTGACTGCGTTAATCCTAGTTATTCCCAGGCATTTTTTCTTCTGGCAAACTGTCTAAAAGGTTTGTGTCGCGCTCACTACGTCTGCTAATGAGCGATTGTCATCGAGCAAATAACCACATAAATACGAGTTTACTAATCTGCGAATATGTTTCCAGGCCATTGCTTATTTATCATTTGGGAGACTGCCACTCAGGGTAGCAAACAAATCGCAATCCCGAGAAATGTGAGTTGCAAAACTAAGAACTGACTCACTTCCCCGAATTTTGGGTTTGTAATTTTCTTTTAGGTCTCCCTTTCTCGCATCAGGTGAGGCATATTTCTCAATTCAACGTCGTTTTATTTCTGAATAACTTCTTAAACTGTCTTGTGGCCAGCACATTACCTCCATTGCAAGAACATCTTTCAGCAATCTAATTACTTGAATAGCTTTTTCTCTTTCCGACCACCCATATGTGGTTACTTCAAAGTCTCTCAAAAAACACCTCGATCGATTGAAACCCTTCATTAGGCTGTTGATCATCAAAAGGCCCAACACTTGCCGGGATTTCTGGCAACTTTCCAAATACAATTTGCATCTCTTCACTTGGCTGTGGTTGTGTACTTTCACTTGTTTGCTTTTTTACTTTGTCCATGTACGTCAGATATGCTGTGGTTGTGCGCTGCTCCTCTTCTCGTTCAACCAAGAATCTGTTCATTAACTGTTTTAAGTTATCTAACTTATTTTCCAATTTTTGCTTTCTAATTTCCTGTCTATGCTCTTCATCGGCAATGCTATACACTGCTCCTTTGTTTTTGTCTCCCACAGTAGCAATATCTGCTATGTTAGTTCTTGCGTATGAAGGCATCTTGAACTTTTATTTTACCGGCTTAAAGAACTACTTCGCTGACAGCATACACAGGCATATTTCTACAGCTGACACCAATATGTCCCATTTTGATGGATAATGAGACATCAGAATATGGGTTTTTTTTTCAATTTATTACAAAAGGTTCGTAAGTACACTGTTAACAGCTACACTCTCTCAGGTGAGTGCCTTGTCTATTCAAGTGCCCAAAGGCAACTAACTACCCCTCACTATCAAATTGCAATCTTGCTACAACAACATGCTGGATTATATGTTTTTTGGAAATCTCATGATTATCGAGTTCATTTACCTTGATGTAAAATTCATATCTTTATACAAGAATTAGGACACATATTTCCCTTAGCTTTAATATCAGCATGCATTAGAGACCATCGACATAATTTCCTCTTCCCTCAGTATAGCTCATCACCTCTATATTGATGGCTCCCTACCTCAGGAGGCAGTACTGAATGTGTTGTTTTCTCCCCCACCTTCGACCCTCTTGAGAGTGATGGACAGGCTGTTAAAACTCAAAATCATTAAGACTCCACATATTAGGAACTGCATGGATTCTAGCAAAGTTACTTAAATCACTCAGACCAGAAACAAGTGTTTGATCATATGTGACTCCGAGCATGCACCCTAAGCCCTCTCATCCCACAAATCAAAATGCCAACATCTGGTTTCACAAATACTTAGGCAACTAGACCAGCCAATTAAAGAATAGGGGGTAAGTGCATGACTACTCTGGAAATGCTCCAGGTCCTTGGCTAGAGGAGGGAAAGCATAATAATAATCTCAGTCATACAATAGAGTTATGGTGTGTATCACATTGTAAGTGTATGAGACATTATGATAACGTTAGTGAACGGGACTTGATCTTTTTCATGGTAGAGGCATCCCATAAATCAGTGGATTCGTCTGATATGTAGATGTTTAGTGACCCACTTGAGTTGTACGACAGTGTACATGGAATCAGTGTTAAAAAAAAAAAATCCAGTTTGACGGTATCCTTTCTGTACTGATGTTTTTCCTTTATCCATGTAAGACTTGAATAAAAAACCCCTAAAATTATTATTGAATCTTATACCATGTGACACTTATCCATCTGTGTATCTTGGTGAGAAGAATGTATATTTTCTCTTCTTTTATCTATTCATGATATGTCAAACAATTTCATCTGATTCTAGTGATGTCCAAGATATGCAAGACATATTGGAAACACTTTCGTAAGTATATCTAAATTCCGTTTTAATGGATGTAAAATGTTCCATATATATATATATATATATATATATATATATATATATGTTATATATATATATATATATATATATATATATATATATATATATATATATATATATATATATATATATATATATATATATATATATATATATATATATATATATATATATATATATTCTTTGATTTGTTACTAGAGAGAGGATCATCTGAGATTATTTCACTTAAATGGGTATAATGGAGTTTCATATAAGTTTCATTTAAGTGACTGGGATGTTGAACATAATTATAGACGCAGCAATTTTGTTTAATCTTAAGCAATATTGGCATAGTTTAGTTTTCGACTACAAATACAAATATGCAAAAAAATTAATCTATTGTATTT
>NC_090744.1:75715416-75725416 GCF_036898095.1 Palaemon carinicauda | reverse complement strand
GCCGGCAGTAGAAACACAGCCCAAATCTGCTGGCCACTACGATTAGCGGCCTGCAGCCGGGTATTATTGTTTTCAGCCGTCGGCTAGCAATGATTGCTGGCCGGCACACAGTCGCGAATCATTGGGCTGCCGCCTATTAGTTAAAGATAGTATATCTTTGAACTATGCAGGGGTAGATGCCGGCCGGCACGTGCAGGCGCATGCCAGCACGTACCGGCGCGTGCTAGCCGGCACAACAGCATACAATGTACAGTAGTTTCTGTATTCGTAGTGTAGTACACAGTGCGTTAGCAGAAACAGCTGTACAGAGCTTGTGATAACACTAAAGTTCTTCATCATACTTAATGTTATCTTGTACACCCTTTTGTTGAGACCGTACAATATATAGAAAGTAAGTTCTTTCTGTATTCTTTCTATCCCGTATATTGAAACTTTATCTCAAGGTGTGAACTAGACCTTAAATTTCCGTTTAGGAAATTACGTAAGGTATTCTAGAATAGAATTAACCTTAGTTTTAATATCTCGGGACATTTCAGCAATTGACTGGACAGGAAATACAAGTATGTGTCTTTCCTTCTTTCTTTTATAGCTTTTCTATATAAGCTAAATTTCTCAATATAAGTGAAAGGCTTCACTTGATACTCATGGATATTTCTTCTCTTTACAGGAGGACCATCCGAAATGCGGAAGTGTGTTCTGTAATGTCCGCAGTAAGAACTTCTGTGGACATCAATAGTGCAGGAGGCACGCAGCATGCGCAGCCTCCAGAGGTGATCTCCGCTATTGGGACCCTCAGTTTTGTACAGTTTGTTCTAACCTGATTACTGAGGCTTTTGACGACCATAAGTCAATAGAGTCAAGGGATGCTGCCAGGGAAACGTTACGATCCTGGGTGAGGGGTTTTCACAATAACACCTCAGGTCCCTACCTTCCGAATGAGAAGATGAGGGCCTACCTTTTCCCTAAAGCATCGGCTGATGAAATCATCCCCCAGCCTCAAGTGGAGATACCAATTGCCCAGAATCCGGGGTTTTCACAATAACACCTCAGGTCCCTACCTTCCGAATGAGAAGATGAGGGCCTACCTTTTCCCTAAAGCATCGGCTGATGAAATCATCCCCCAGCCTCAAGTGGAGATACCAATTGCCCAGAATCCTGTAGATTCTGAACTCTCAGCCGCCCTTCAGGACATCCAATTGGACAATAGGATATCAGAGGTGTCGGATTCTACTGAGAAGGACCTTCTAAGAGAAGGTCTCGAGGGGGAGCTGTTCCAGGCTCCTCAAGTAGAAGAGCAAGAAATCGATGAAGTGTCGGTTACGTCGGTTCCGGACCCAGAACCTGTTCCTTCTACATCGTCTGCTATCCCAGATGAACTGGGAAGGACTCTTTCTTCCATTGTTGAGATGATCCAACAAATTCAATGGAAGAATGATGAGAAGGAAGCTGCAATAAAACTGGAGATACGTAGACTTGCAGCATCACGTGGGCCCCAGAAGCGGCTCAGCGTGAAGGATCTTCCTTTGTGCTCGGATACCAATCCTTGGAAGTATGCCGAACACATCCCAATGACAACCGGGAAGGTCGTGATCTCAGAAAAGTTGGGAGCAATTCTTCTGAAAGAAGTGAAATTTTGGCCCAAGAAAGATTCTTTTCCGGACTGCTATGCCCGTGTTAGGAAGGAGCCAGCCTTAAAGGAGGAGACGAAGATGAAGGAGGTCATAGTTTTTTACCATAATAAAGCTCAGACGTTACTAGCGAGCTCGATGAAATAGAGGGGCTTCACTAACTCAAAGGTGCCCGCCTTGAGTAAGAAGCTTCCCTCCTTTGTGGCCTCTCCTACCAGAGCCTTCTCCTACTTGGAAAAGGGATATAAGGCTGCCTTAAAAGCGGTGGATGCAGGGAAACCATGCCCCTCCTTGGAGGAGTGAAAGCAGTTATCTCTGACCTTGCCCTTGGACCAAGAAGACTGGAAGGACGCACACCTTCCCTTCTCAGTCGGGAAGCTGGAAGCTGATATTGCTGAACGCCAGTTCGGTGAGGTACTTCCAAAACTGTCGGAGGTTCTCTTGCGTAGAGAGCAAGAGACAAAGGAAAGACTTGCGCCATCGATGTCGTTGCAAACGACACTAGAAACGATAGCAAGTGACCCCAAGATCCAGGACAATGTTCATGGTTGTGGCAAAAACCCATCTGGCCACAGTTACGAAGGATCTCTATAGCTTTATTAAAGCTAGGAGAGCCTGTAGAGAGTTCGTGTTCGCTTCGGCTGCGGTAAGGCACGACCCGAGGAAACTGATCTCCTCTCGTATTTGGGGTAAACACCTCTTTCCCAATGAAGTGGTTAAAGAGGTAGTAGACAAGGCCGCCAAGGAGAAAAGGAACCTTCTCAAAAAGTGGGGCTTAGATCTCAAGAGAAAGTCTTCTCCAGATGAGGGTCTCCAACCCAAGTGGAAGACAAAAAGTCCTAAGCCATCCTCTCGGCCGGCTAAACCATACCGACAGCAACAACAACAACTTCCTGTGACCGTGGTGCCTCAGATAGTGGCACAACCTCCAACCACGTACCAGCTGGTACCTCAACAAGTGACGACACAGTCGCCAGTTCTTAACCCAGCCTTTGAAAGGCAGACTTCTTCCTTTCGTTCGAGAGCTAAAGGAACAGCCAGAGGTTCTTCTAGATGCCCTTCAAGAGGAAGGTGATACAGGGGAGGACGCGGTCAAGGAGGCAAGGCCTCAGATCCACAACAGCAGAAGTAAGATGCTTCCAGTAGGAGGGAGACTACAGCTAATTAGGGATCGCTGTACCTTTGATCCCCGGGCCCACAGCCTAATTAAAAATGGACTAGGTTGGAGCTGGAGCAGTCCTCCACCTCAATTTCCTCAATTCTTCCAACACTCATCCCCCGTTCTGGAAGAATATGTCCGAGAACTCTTAGACAGAAGAGTAATCCGGAAGGTTAAGTCCATAGAATTCCAAGGAAGGCTGTTTTGTGTTCCAAAGAAGAAATCAGAAAACTATAAGTTCAGAATGCTCACGCTTCAGCACATAAGGACCCTACTGCCCAGAAGGGCATATGCTGTCTCTATGGACTTGTCTGAGGCTTATTGGCACATTCCAATTAATCGTCACCTCTCCTCCTACCTAGGCTTCAAGTTACATGGAAAACTTCACGCCTTCAGAGCCATGCCTTTCGGGCTAGACATAGCCTCAAGGATATTCACTAAGCTTGCGAACGCAGCCGTCCATCAATTACGCCTAAAGGGGGTCCAAGTAGTAGCCTACTTGGACGACTGCCTGGTGTGGGCAGCATCCAGGACAGAATGCATGCAACCTTCTAAGATAGTGATCCAGTTCCGGGAACATCTGGGATTCAAGATCAACATCAAAAAGTCTTGTCTTTCTCCAGCTCAAAAATTTCAGTGGTTGGGAATCCACAGGAATTTGGAGTCACATAGGCTTTCCATTCCTAGTACGAAGAGGAAAGAAATAGCAGGATCTGTCGAGAGACTATTGAAATCCAAACGGATATCAAGACGCGGACAGGAAAGAGTGCTGGGCTCTCTACAGTTTGCTTTGATAACAGATCAAGTGCAAAGGGCACAGCTTAAGGATGCAACAGGAGTCTGGAGAAAATACGCATCACACGCGCGAAGAGATCCAAGTGACGTTGGCCATATTCCGTTTGGCGGAAAGGAAGAAATGGCACCTGTCAGCAGTTCACATTCAAGGGTTCCGCAATGTGACGGCGGACGATCTATCTAGGTTTATACCTATAGAGTCAGAATGGTCCCTTGACGCAGGATCGTTCTCCTTCATCTTAAGTCAAGTCCCAAAGCGGCAGATAGACCTCTTTGCGACGAAAGACAACCTCCTTTTGAAGGTCCTCAATAAACTGAGATCCTTCAAAGGGAAAGCAGCAATAATGGCCCACAAGTGGCCAAATAACGTGTGGTTTCCTCTGGCATTGGAACCACAAATAAAATTTTTACTGCTACCGGATCCATCCCTGTCTCAGCGAGTACAGAAGTCGACTGTCTTCGCTCCTTCACAGAAAACATGGAACCTACATCTCATGATTTTCTCTCCTTAACGATGAGAAAAAGATTCGGTGTTTAAAAGTCAGTTTAGACTTTTGGAGGAAACCAAAAGACATTATAAGGCTTCAGGGAAGAAATAGCTATCCTTTTTCAAGGCGAAGAAACCGAAAGAAATCCCGACAGATTCCTATTTATCTTTCTTTATTCACCTTCATGAGCAAGGTTTAGCAGCCAACACAATTCTGTTGTTCAAGCCTGCCATGACAAGTCAGATACCTTATGACTTACAGGTCGACCTTTCTTACGACGTTCTTAATGAACCAGCCCTCCAGCACTTCCAAAGACCCTTTGCATGGTCATTAGATATGATTCCTCATTGTGTATTAATAATGAATAATGAGGAATGTGCTTAGAAGGTTTTGAATTTAAGTCATATTTCTGCTTGTACTCGCTTTGGGGGCCAGAGTTATGAAATAGTGGCTCTCTCTAGAGAGGAAGGCCACATCCAGTTTTTGGAGGGAGAACTGAATCTATTTCCAGACCCAACATTTCTTTCCAGGAACAAGCTACCCACCAACAGGTGGGGTCCCTAGAGAATCTGACCTCTGAAGGAAGATGCATCTCTATGTCCAGTGGAGTGCCTGAAGGTCTATCTTCATAAAACTTCAGACTTTATGGGAGGACAGCTGTTCAGAAGAGAAACCCTGGGTTTAACCCTGGATAGGTACGCTCCTCGGACACCCCTTTAAGGGTATACTCGGACGCGCGCGACCCCGACGCCAAAAAAAATTCTTGAAAAATCAGGTTTGTCAGTAACCTCCTTTTTTCTTTTGCCAAAAAAAACTTCAATGAATGCTTAAAACAACTGTAAAGATAAATACTACTCACCTGCAGAAAAACTATTTATTATAAATATTTTAGAAAATTAAGTAGAAAAAAAGACCTTACATAAAAATTCATAAAAAAAAGTTTATACATATATACACAAATCCTTTTAGGAATTGATTCTTGAATGTTTAGGACACTTCTTGATGTATTTTGGGAGAAGTCAGACCCATGGAGGTGAAGATCTGAAATGAGAAAAAAAGGGTAACTTTTTTTGGCCAAAAAAATTTGTCCAAATTTCATGATTTTTTTTGGGTACCCAAATGAAATAGGAAGTGGCTAATTTTTTTTAGGGAATAAACATATGTTATCCTAAAATAGAAATATGTAAAAAAATCTTCATCATTTTGTAAATTACATTTATATCAGGGGTCATATCTAAAGGTAATTTTTTGAGTACTTAGCAATTTCGTAAAAAAATACATATATTTAATATATAATATGATATTATGCAGGTAAAAATATACCAAAATATCAAAAATTCTATAGGGAACCAGAATATATATAGATAGGGCAACTTACGCTTCGGATATGTCCACAAAATGGCCGCCAACCACACTGACTCAGACTCCCTAATCTGTCACTTGAGATGTAGGAAGGGTATGTCAATTTCAAGGTGTTATTTACTAATCTAATTATTCTTGGATATGCATAAAGATTATATGGTGGGTTGCTGGATAATTGTCGACTATTTTACGACTATAAAATTAAAATTCTGACCCCAAAAAAATTTTTTGAATGGGAAATAAAATAGAAAAAAAAAATGTAAAACAATATAATATTTTAGCTAAAAAAATTTGATGATATTCAATCAAAAAAGAAGTAAACAAAATTTTCCGACAAATAAACATCTAAATGAATCATTACTCTGTGATAGTTCTTTAGTACGTAGTAATTTTGAAAGAAATGGGAAAAAACGAAAAAATGGCAATCACAGGAAAATCGAACACATACCTATATATATGCCATATCTGGCTTAAAAAAAAGATAGGCATGGGTAGCCAGATCATCTAGAAACACTTTCCAACACTACAAAATTATAAGTTTTGCGACACTACTTGCCAATTCCTTACGGTAACATGACTAAGCAAATAAATGCAAAACAAATAAAAAGGGGCACTCGCGGAAAAATGGCCATTCTAATATACGGCATTTCAGAAAAAAAAAATTTCAGCCACGTGCTAGGCAAACCATCAAGGCACATTTTCCGACAAATAAACATATAAATGAATCATTACTCTGTGATAGTTCCTTAGTACGTAGTAATTTTGAAAGAAATGGGAAAAAACGAAAAAATGGCAATAACAGGAAAATCGAACACATACCTATATATACGCCATATCTGGCTAAAAAAAAAAGATAGGCATGGGTAGCCAGATCATCTAGAAACACTTTCCAACACTATAAAAATATAAGTTTTGCGACACTTCTTGCCAATTCCTTACGGTAACATGACTAAGTAAAAAAAATGAAAAACAAATAAAAAGGGGCACTCGCGGAAAAATGGCCAACATTTTATTATACGCATTTCAGAAAAAAAAATCTCAGCCACGTGCTAGGCAAACCATCAAGGCACATTTTCCGACAAATAAACATCTAAATGAATCATTACTCTGTGATGGCTCCTTAGTACGTAGTAATTTTGAAAGAAATGGGAAAAAACGAAAAAATGGCAATCACAGGAAAATCGAACACATACCTATATATACGCTATATCTGGCTAAAAAAAAATAGACATGGGTAGCCAGATCATCTAGAAACACTTTCCAACACTATAAAAATATAAGTTTTGCGACACTACTTGCCAATTCCTTACGGTAACATGACTAAGCAAAAAAATGTAAAACAAATAAAAAGGGGCACTCGCGGAAAAATGCCCAACATTCTAATATACGGCATCTCAGATAAAAAAAAAAGACATGCACGTGTTAGCCCAACCATCAAGGCACACTTTCTCACACATAAACATGAAAAAAAAATCAATAATATACGGCAATTCCTTACTACGTAGTAAATTTTTACAAATATTGAAAAAAAAAACAGAAATTGGCAACCGCAGTTAAATACCCAATATACCAATAACTACGTCGTATCTGACAAAAACAAAGTCACGCATGGATAGCCAGATCATCTAGACACACTTTCCAACACTAAAAAAGCAAAAGTTTTACGATACTATTTGGCAATATTCTACGGAAAAATGACTTGGCAAAAAAATGAAAAAAAATTAAAAAAGGACACTCGCGGTAAAAGGCCCAACATTCTAATATACGGCATCTCAGATAAAAAAAAAGACATGCACGTGTTAGCCCAACCATCAAGGCACACTTTTTAACACATAAACATGAAAAAAAAATCAATAATATACGGCAATTCCTTACTACGTAGTAAATTTTTACAAATATTGAAAAAAAACAGAAATTGGCAACCGCAGTTAAATACCCAATATACCAATAACTACGTCGTATCTGACAAAAACAAAGTCACGCATGGGTAGCCAGATCATCTAGACACACTTTCCAACACTAAAAAAGCAAAAGTTTTACGACACTATTTGGCAATATCTTACGGAAAAATGACTTGGCAAAAAAATGAAAAAAAATGAAAAAGGGGCACTCGCGGTAAAATGGTCCTCGTGGTGATGAACGACATTTTAACTAAAAATAAAATCATGCACATGGTAGCCAAACAATCCACCAAGACTTTCCACAACTGATAACCTATACAAGTTGCACCATTCTACGACAATTTCATAATACGTAATAACTTTGATAATTATGCAAATTACCTTAGAAGGGTAAACTCGGTCGCGCTCGACCCCGATGCGTCTCAGAAATCGGGGAAGGAGTACAGCTACAGAAATGCACATCTGGACACTACTAGAGCGTGTAGGTGAGACACCTACTGCAGGTCGATCACCCACAAATTCAGTCACAGGGGTGAGTCACGTGAGAAAAACCTCTTTTTTTTTGACGCTCGGGGTCGCGGACGACCCACCGTACCGTTCCAGGGTTAAAGTTATCTATAACTATGGGCGAAATTCACCCGTGTTATTCGCAGAACGGATCCAGACAGTACACCCGTTAGTCATGATCAATGAAATTTCCTTAATTATATGGACTTTGAACAGCCTTGGTTGCACACCGGCTGGTAGTCACCCAAGGCGTTCTTTATGTACTATGCGAAGCAAGTGGAGCAACTTATGATATCTGTGGTAGCAGCAGGTAGAAGTCTTTAACCTTCTGTTTTAAATCTGCGAAGAACAGTGTAATTAATTTTGGACGATTAATTAAGAGGGTGGCCGTGTAGTCACGGTATGTTACTACACACTGAGTGATAGGCCATGAAAGTGTCTTTACGATCTGTTCCATTGACGTCGGTAATCTATAGCATATACGAACACTTGTGCCAAGCGTTTTTTACGCTAGTGTATGTAAACAGTATACAGACTATATCATTATTATTAATAATTCAATTGAAGTGGCATATCTGTTTCCTAGTAGATGAAACAATATTTTCTGTTGATTGCTTTCCTATATGCTTTTACGCATATCATCCACATTTCATAAATTTTATAAATCTTGATCTGATATGTACGTTTATTAAATTTTAATAAACTAGTTCATAGTGAACCCTGCGTCTTTTTTTGCCCACACTCATTTTATTAGAAATATACTGAGCATTAAGATTAAGATATGGATATTTTTATCATGGTATGTCTTACGAGACTGTTCCCTGATTCATGCAAAAGTCCACTCACTCTAACCCTTCCTTGGAAGGGTTGAAGTGGTACCCTAAACGGGTTGGTGGCAAAGAGGCAAAATTTGTTTCTATGTGGATACAACCATTATCCAATAGTTTATAAGAGTAGTCACATTGGGGAAGGTGTCACAAATTTATTCTGACATTGGTGAATCTTATACAAACTTTGTTTCATATTGTATAGGGCGAGACCACTATGAAAGCTTGTCATTTAGTCATCCATAAATTTTTATGTACTCCTCGAGACTTTTTCCGGAGTCTAGTACGACTCTTCCCTGTAAGTGGCAGGAAGCACTAATATAGTTCATGCTTAGATGAAATGATGTATGACGGTAACATCATAGGTCTCTAGGTCTAGACGGACCAGGAAAATATTTTCTTGAGAGTACGGCACTGATTGAGAATCCATAGATACAGTAATGCTCTGGTAAACTTCCATCAGGACGACATAGCCTGAGTCCAAAAAAACGGAATTTGAGCGAAGCGAAAAATCTATTTTTGGGTGAGGTAGCCATGTTGTCCTGATGGACCCGCCCTTCCTTTTATTGTAAAAGGGCCTGTTGACCCCTCCCTATAGTACAGTATCTGTAACACCTCGTATATCGCTACAAGGAATAAAGAGGGCGCTACCACCTTCATCAGATACACACTGGAAACAGAATAGGAGAGATGCCTTATGAGCAGCTCTCTTTTCATTCTCGTTTCAGATTCTTGTCACTATACCCCCTAGAAGCGTTAATAATATTCGGGGCGAAGATAGCTATGTGACGTGTCAAGAATACGTCCTCTGATATTATGCGATATCCCTGTGAGATTATTTAGGGATATTTGCTCCAGGAGTTAGAATTCTGGATACCTTAAGGTAAAATTCTCTGGGAATATCACTGTACTCAAATTTACCCTAGAAAGCTACCTAATAGGAACTTCCATCAGGACGACACGGCTACCTCACCCAAAAATAGATTTTTCGCTTCGCTCAAATTCCGTTATATATATATATATATATATATATATATATATATATATATATATATATATATATATATATATATATATATATATATATATATATATATTTATATATATATATACACAATTACAGTCTACATAGACAAGTGGTTAATATATATATATATATATATATATATATATATATATATATATATATATATATATATATATATATTTATATATATATAAGTATATATATATATATATATATATATATATATATATATATATATATATATATATATATATATATATATATATATATATATAATCACAGTGTACATAGACTGGTGGTTAATAG
>NC_090744.1:75692916-75700416 GCF_036898095.1 Palaemon carinicauda | reverse complement strand
TTCCCTTTCTAATATTGAATTGACATTGATCTTTACTACAGCAAAATCCGTTAACAGTTCACCTTTTCCATTTGTTTGTATTAGGGCCCCACTTTTAATGTCTATTTCGCAAGTGATACCGACCAATAGGGGTAGGGGTTTTTCCACCACTTCCTGTAGAAGTTGAAAGGACCACGGATTAGTTTTTACAGCCTTTATATGATTCCAATGGGCATACCTTACATCTAAATTCTCGTCATGTATCCGTTTAAATTTATTATTCTTTTCCCTTTCTAACACTCGATAAGGACCTTCAAATTTGGGAGACACCTTTTCATTTTGTCATTCCTTTACATGTACCTTTATATATACTTGTGAACCTAACTTCAGCTCTGTATTTTAACTAGTTGTGTCATAGTATTTCTTGTTTACCTGTTGCCCTTTTTCTAGAGATTGTCTGGTTTATCTTATTATTTGAAAGGTTCTTTGCAGTTTCCAAGCTACATAGTCCTGGTAATCATATGTGTGCCTAGGAGGTTTTGCATCCTCTAAAAATGAGTTAGGCAGTCTTTTCTGATAAACATAAAGTAAAAAGTGTGGGGTTTCTCCTAACGTCTCATTCACTGTGCTATTCAAAGTAAACTGAACATCCTCTAAAGCTATATCCAAATCTTCTGTAGTTGGACTAATGATAGTTTGCAGTACATCCGGTATCTTCTTATTGGCCCTTTCTACTGTCCCATTTGAACTCAGCTTATAAGGGGTTATCTCACATTTCTTTATCTCAAAAAATTCGCAAAGCTTTTTCATTACTTCACTGGGGAATTCGGGTGCATTGTCTGACAAAAGTACCTCCGGACACGAATGTTTTGTGAGTATTCTGGTCTTTAAAGCTTCTGCAACCAAAACAGTAGTTCTATCTCTAACTGGAACAATTTTTAAGTACTGAGTTAAATAATCAATGAAAACCAGTATATACTTATTTCCTCTCATAGTTTTTGGAAAGGGTCCTATATGATCCATCTGAACTACCTCAAAAGGGTTTAAATTACTAGGATATGTTTCTAAAGGATCTCTGACATTTGCATGACTTATGCCTATTACAAGTTTGACATTCATTTACAAATTTCTTTGCTTCTTCACTGCACTTAGGCCAAAAATAATTTCCACTTATTGTTCTCAGAGTCTTTTTGATTCCTTGATGTCCTGCCAAATTGTGGGTATGTTTTATAGCTAATACTTCCTTAGTCAGTGTGTCAATTACATATAGTCTAGAACAAGCACTCCTATCCTTAGCTTTCTTATATAATATCCCATATATTGATTCAAAATCTGACCTAGAAGTTTCATCTTGTCTCAAATCTCCTATTATTTCCCTGATACTTGCTTATTTCCCATGTTCTATTTTTACTCTTTCCAAATCTAATTCTACGACCTGACAGCTGAAACCAAAAGTGTTTGTCGTGATAATTCTTTCAGTATCCTCTTGTGCTCTAGATAATCCATCTGCTAAAGTATTAAACTTACCTGGAATGTATCTAAATTATGGAGCAAACTCTAGTACACTAATAAACCATCGATTAAACTTCAAGTTATTAGAGAAAGCTCTCTTCTTAAATAGGTCACAGATGGGTTTATGATCAGGAAGTACGCTTACTTTGTGTCCTAACAAAATGTGCCAAAACTTTTTTCAGTGCCCAATAAATGGCTAAACATTCCTTTTCTGTGGTATTGTAATTTCGTTCTTCCGCATTTAAGACTCTACTTGCATAATATACAACCCTCATTCTGGTTTTAGCTTTCTGTAACAAAACTGCTCATATTCCTGTATCTGAAGCATCACATGTTAAGTAAAACTGCTTGCTAAAGTCTGGATACACTAAGATAGGATCTTGGATTAATTTCTCTTTCAACTCTTGAAAAGTCTCCTCTTGTTCTGCTTTCCATTCAAACTCTACATCCTCCTTAGTTAATTCTGTCATTGGTTTAGCTATAGTTGCAAAATCTTTGACAACTGGTCTATAGTATCCTATCATACCTAAAAATCTTCTTACACCTTTCAGATTTTGTGGAGGAGGATATTCCACAATGGCCTTTATTTTTTCTTCTTGCATGCGCAATCCATCAGCACTGATCACATGCCCTAGATATTCTAAAGATTTCCTCAAGAACTGACATTTCTTAATCTATATCTTTCATCCTGCCTGTTTAAACCGTTCTGAAACGATTTCTATTGTTCTGAAATGGCTCTCCATATGTATGCTAAATATAATAACATAATCTAAATAGACTGACACATTCTCTATATCTCCTAAGATCTGTAACATCAACCTTACAAAAGTCAATGGAGCTGAGGTTAATCCAAATGGCATTACCTGAAATTCTAAGTGTTCTTTAAGTGTGCTGAAGGCAGTTAATGGCTTAGATTCTTCGTCTAAAGGTACTTGCCAATATCCACTTAGTAGATCTAAGGATGAGAAGATCTTTGCTCCTCCTAATTGAGCCAAAACATCATTTACTACAGGCATGGACATTCTATCAGGAACTGTATTCGCATTCAACTTGCGATAATCAATCACTAATCTGTAACTTCCATCTTTCTTTGGAATTAAAAACATGGGACAATTAAAAGGTGATTTAGAGGGTATGACCACTCCTTCTTCCTTCATTTTTTCTATCATTTTATCTACTATTGGACGTTGGCTGATAGGTATTCTATAATTAGGTATGAAAAAGGGTTTGGCTCCATCATCTAGGATTATCTTATGTCTTAATACCTCAGTCCTACCTAGCCTATCACCCGTAAATGCTATGCCCTGCCTATATTTATTTAAGGTTTCTATTAATCTTTTTCTGTACTCAGGAAAATCTGTGTTATCTATCTCCCTATCTATTTCTACATCAATGTTTCCTATGGTAAAGAATGCTTCCTCCTCTAACGGAATCATCTTATGTGTAACTTCTATTCCTGTACAAAATTCGGTACCCGCTAACAAAGGAAGTCTTTTATCAGAATAATTCATGAGATAAGTAGAACAGGCTAATCCCTCCATCTGAACTAATGAATTATCCATTCTGACATATTCCGGCAAACTTTCTGGGGTCAATATTACTTCATTATTTATGTGTAGGCGGGTTATTAAATATACTCTAGTAAGAGTATTGGGCGGTAAGTACTACATCTCTTGCTAACCAAAATCTTATTTGGTTTTCATCTGCTGTGCTGATCAAACTTATTTCCCTAGTTTGTAATTGAGTACAAAAACATGAATCTTCATCTCCTTCGTCATGAGATTCTGTTTCTCTTAAGTGTCTTAACTTTTGTGAGTTCAATGTGCCAAGCACCAAAACTTCCTGGAATTCCTTTTTATCTATTCTCACAGATTCTTTGTCGACATCTCCTTCCTTAGTATTTATGCTGCCTTTAAAAGAAGTAATTTTTCTCTTTTTATGTGCAATTGCTAAATTTTCTTCTTTCTCCCTTTCTTCGGATTTTACTTTGATTTCCCCTTCTCTTTCTGAACCGGTGTGTGTTTCAACTATTGAAGCGGTCCCCTGCAAATTGGCCAGATTTGTAGTGGACTTGTCATCGACAAGTTTGGAACAGACTGCCTGATTATTTTCCTTTAGAATTAGTCTTCTGTCTTGACAATCAGAAACTATGCCAGAATATTGCATTGTTGCAAAAGAAATCAAAGCTCGAGCGGGAAATGCTACTTCTTGCAAAACTAAAAATGGCACTTGACACTTCTTCTCTAACAATTCAATGTTTAAATCTATGGCTCCTACATTGTTAACCTGATTGCCAGTTATTTCCTAAATTAATGTATCCTCACTCCTAATCACGGAAATAGGTATATTCAAATATTCAGTTAAGGTATGGAGGCCTATGAGATTTACAGTACTTCCTAAATCTAACAAACTAAGACATTCTTTACCTTCTATCTTGATATTTATTTTAGGTAATAATTGCTGTCGGAAGGATAAATTTGTTGCTGGCAACGTGGGTGTACCTCCGATACCTGCAACATCCTTCTATTCTTTGGTTTCCCTATTTCCTGGACTCCCTTTCTGCTCTTCTAGTCACTTTCTGTTACCTTGTCTTTCTTTGGAGTAATTAGTAGGGTTTGAGTTATCCTTTGCTTGTGCATGAGGAGTATTTTTTGAGGGTTTATTATATTTCTTACCTTGGTACCAACATTCTTGGTCTGTGTGACCTCTTCTTTGACAATACTGGCAATACCTATTCATTGGTCTAGCTCCCTTATGATGATAATTCCCTCTAGATATATATGTTTCATTATAATTTCCTTTGCTTTGTTCATTTGACTTATAAGGGGGATGGTTATTTTGATAATTTTTATGGTAAAGTTTATTCCTACCGGACTCGTTATTTTTATCTTCTCTGTAATTCTTATACCTCTTTTGTTTGGTATTCGCGGAAAAAGTGATCTACTCAATTTGGGTCTCGTTTTCCTGTATAACTTCCTGAATCTGGCTCAACGTTTTTGTGAGTTTCTGGGCAGGATCTAACTTTGGGTCTTTGGAAGCCTTCCTTTCTTTTTCACCAAAGGCTGCATGCAATGTACCGTAGGCCACATAAGTCCGAATTTCATCAAAATCTACCAGTTTGTTATTATCCTCACTGAGCTTGGTTCTGTCTCTTACCGTGATTATGGGTAATGACAAAATGTCTTCCCTAGCTAATCCTAAATGATACAGAACCCGGGTATACAAACTGGGCATGGAATCACTTTCAAATCTAGCTGAGGCAAACCTATACATGTACGACAACCGATCGGTCTCCTTGGACGATTGCCACAATAGTCTGCATTCCTCCTTGAACTCGTTGAAAGTTGCAATGTTTTCAAAAGCCTTACCGTTTAATGTAGGATGAGCATCAGCTGCGTCTACGTTGACTAACAACATTGCCTGTTTGATTTTTGCTACTTCATCAGTTATTTTAAAACTAGCGATCCAATTCTCTGTATCCGCTAACGATTTATCTACACTGTATTTCTCTAATCTCTGTTTGTCGGGATTATCCCTACCTACATTTCCACAAAACTCTGTGGTTTGTGTGATCAGCCCAGCGGAATTCATATCGGCGATATTTGCTCTTAAAGGACTCGAACTTCGGTTACTCAAATAAGTATTTCTAGTTAAATTTTGACGTCTTCCTACACTAGCACTTCGCGACCGTCTGTCTGCAGTTAATATCAAGTCGCACTGGTATTGTGTGAGTCTTTGGAAAATTTTATCAAGACTTATAGCCCACTTTAAAAAAAAAAAAAAAAGGAAAAATTAAAACACACTAAAATTTTTCTTACGAGAGACAAATGCCCTAACTTCCTATTCTATAAAGAAATATTAATCAAACAAAATATGAGAGCGAACGAAAGCATGCAAACTATTCACATATCCATTGGTTCACAAACTCCTTTTGTTTACCTCTATTTTCTTGAGATTATGTTTTGACACTTATCTGAAATAAAGCCAATATTAGTTAAAATTCTAAACATAACACGGCAAAGTATCCCAATGCTGCCACCATTTGTGATGATTCCTTTGGTCCTTTTTTATTAAAGCTTCTCAACAAATCTTGTTAATTGTCTAGTATTTTTACCTTTACTTACTATTTCTTAATTGTATTTTAATCCATTATTGTTTAATACTTAATGATTCTCTCAAAAGTTATCATGAGAAAAGTTACGTGGCTGAGGGACACAAGTGGATTGTTTTTCCTTTACTAGACATAAAAAAGGGTGTTGAACAGTAACTTACAAAGCAGTCATAAAAAGAATAGTTTTTACATAAATTTGTAGCGTTGATTTCAGAAGTTCTGACACTAGCTGAGGAGTTACATGTAACCTTGTTTAATTGGGCCTATACGTCAATCGTAGGCCTACTGTCGTCGTTGAAGTATGAGCCTTCGTCAGATGTTGGTCACTCTGGGATGTCAAGATATATATATATATATATATATATATATATATATATATATATATATATATATATATATATATATATATATATATATATATATATATATATATATATATATATACATATACATATATATATATATATATATATATATATATATATATATATATATATATATATATATATATATGGATAAATATCAACACAACATCGTGTTCAAATAGAAATAAATTTCTACCTCATACTTGGGATCGAACGCTAGCCCCTTCTAATGAAAGGCCAGGTCGAAACCAACCATGCCACGAGAGCCCATAAAAGGAAATCCGAACCTGACGCTAATCTAGCTGTCCGAGGAATTACCTGGCGAGACATCAGTCTCTTACCAGCGAGTTTTACCCGATTTCCCCGGGCCACCACGTGACACAATTGGTAGTAATTCATTCAAATTACCCCTAATGAGTCAATATGGATAAATATCAACACAACATCGTGTTCAAATAGAAATAAATTTCTACCTCATACTTGGGATCGAACGCTAGCCCCTTCTAATGAAAGGCCAGGTCGAAACCAACCATGCCACGAGAGCCCATAAAAGGAAATCCGAACCTGACGCTAATCTAGCTGTCCGAGGAATTACCTGGCGAGACATCAGTCTCTTACCAGCGAGTTTTACCCGATTTTCCGGGCCACCACGTGACACAATTGGTAGTAATTCATTCAAATTACCCCTAATGAGTCAATATGGATAAATATCAACACAACATCGTGTTCAAATAGAAATAAATTTCTACCTCATACTTGGGATCGAACGCTAGCCCCTTCTAATGAAAGGCCAGGTCGAAACCAACCATGCCACGAGAGCCCATAAAAGGAAATCCGAACCTGACGCTAATCTAGCTGTCCGAGGAATTACCTGGCGAGACATCAGTCTCTTACCAGCGAGTTTTACCCGATTTCCCCGGGCCACCACGTGACACAATTGGTAATAATTCATTCAAATTACCCCTAATGAGTCAATATGGATAAATATCAACACAACATCGTGTTCAAATAGAAATAAATTTCTACCTCATACTTGGGATCGAACGCTAGCCCCTTCTAATGAAAGGCCAGGTCGAAACCAACCATGCCACGAGAGCCCATAAAAGGAAATCCGAACCTGATGCTAATCTAGCTGTCCAAGGAATTACCTGGCGAGACATCAGTCTCTTACCAGCGAGTTTTACCCGATTTCCCCGGGCCACCACGTGACACAATTGGTAGTAATTCATTCAAATTACCCCTAATGAGTCAATATGGATAAATATCAACACAACATCGTGTTCAAATAGAAATAAATTTCTACCTCATACTTGGGATCGAACGCTAGCCCCTTCTAATGAAAGGCCAGGTCGAAACCAACCATGCCACGAGAGCCCATAAAAGGAAATCCGAACCTGACGCTAATCTAGCTGTCCGAGGAATTACCTGGCGAGACATCAGTCTCTTACCAGCGAGTTTTACCCGATTTCCCGGGCCACCACGTGACACAATTGGTAGTAATTCATTCAAATTACCCCTAATGAGTCAATATGG
>NC_090744.1:75682916-75687916 GCF_036898095.1 Palaemon carinicauda | reverse complement strand
GTTGTGGGCAATATGATCATCTTGGGCGGGATATGGGTAGGAATAGATATTCCTTCATCCCTCGATTTTACTTGTCCGGATTTACAGAAAAATTTTGCAACACAATTCATCACCACCGTTTCGCCATTTATTTGAATTACTACAACACTTATACTTGCAACTTTCAACCGGTAGCCACTAGCTGTTTTCCCGAGAAAATCATACATCTTCCTGCCCTTTTCTTATAACATTAAGTGTAAGGTATTCACATCTATACATTCTCTAACAATGCCTATCCTCAAGGCTGAACATCAATCTCGCAGCCACTTGCCATTCGGGAACCGCCCCATCCCCAACAACCCGGAAATATAGATACATGAATAATACAGCATCCACCTGATGGATCTCCACTCTGATTGGTTTTAGGTTCACTAAGCAATGTTATACGTATTTCCCTACTCAGGTAAATTACCACATTTTATGTATACATAAAGCATCAACATAAGAACACATTGTTATCATCAAGTTTATTCAAAACGTGTCAAAAGAAGAAATGAGGTCTGTTCAAATGACAACAACAGCAAAGGAAAAAAAATTCTACTCATCAACTCAAGTAATGTCACATATACAGGGGGTAAGAAGGAACACTTTTGAAAACTACTTCTTCATGCACCACATTATGTGTACCTGATGTTCATGCACTGCACCCTAGATAATGATTTGTATCACAGCTGTGTTAGACATAACCATATTTACTCGGTACGGACCTGAATATGCTGGCTCTAGTTTGTGTTTCCTAGGTTGTAATTGTTTCAAATACAACAAATCGCCCACATGTACCATTACTGGTGTGGTTTTGAACCAACCATCACACTTTGAGCTGTGTTTTTCAATAGCTCTTTTCAAAAACCTTTCAGTGGTGTTCATTACTCTCCTCAATAGATTTAATAAATATACATGGTATTGCTCAGTTGAATAACCTGGCAATCGTTGCGAATTAATGGGTATTTGGTAACACAGGATCCTGTCCATACACTAAAAAGAAAGGCGTGTCCCTGAGCGAAGCATTATATGCAATGTTCAAAGCTAGCTCAGCTGTAGGAAGCATGACGTGCCAATGAAGGGGGTCATCAGCCACTAAATAATGTAAAATCCGCACTACTTCCCTATTATGCGATTCCACTAAGCCATTTGCTGAAGGCCTATATACAGTCACGGAAAAGTTTTAAATTTTCATCAAGTCCGGTGACCGATTTCACCACCTTATATATAAACTCGAGACCATTATCAGATTTCAAAATTTTTGGCAACCAAACCTAGTAATGAAAGAGCACAGCGCCTAGGATAATGAATTTGCATAAGTATGGGTGTACCGAGTAAATGCATCCACAAATACACGTATATACTTATGTTCTGGTAAACCAGTGGGAAATGGTCCTAACACATCCATATGCACTCTATAAAATTTAATAGGAATCACAGGTCACTTTCTGACTTCCGGTAGAGTGTTTTTATGTTCTTTCAAACAGTTACAAGCATGACAACATTTTATACAATTCTCTATAGATTTTTTCTTTCCTAACCAAAAGAAGGATTCACGTGCTCTCCTTAATGTTCTATCAATCCCTAAATGCCCCTGCATACGGATTTGCATGTACAATGTGGATGGCTCAATTAATTGAAGAGGGAGTAAGAACTACCCGTGCACAAAATTCCTCTCCTCTCTTCTCGTAAACACAATATAAGATATAATTTTCTATGAAAAAATTCTCACGAGGCACATTCGGAAATGACGGATCAAACCTGCATTACCAGGGCATTCATTCTGGTCACCCTTGGTCACATCCTCGGCCACCCACATATATTCACCCTCAACGCTCATATCTCTCTCACTCTCCTTAATATCTGCCCCTACTCTCTCCCTCTGTCTCTCTCTCTACTACTGTATTCCGTTTCTTCCTCAGAAATATTCATACCTCGTTCTCGATTTTCTCTATTTTGATGGGGATCATTAATATTTTGGTTACGTTTTTCGTTCCTCTTTTGTTCCCTAGTTGTTACTTCTATTACTGCCCCTCTAGAGAAAGCATCAGCTACCTTATTAGCTTTACCTTCTATGTGGTGAGAAACTATTTATATTAAACTCTAACAATATCTCAATCCATCTTGCTTGTCTAGAGGTCTAATCACTTTTATAATACAAATCACTTAAGGGACGATAATCAATTTGCAACTCAATCGACTGACCTAATAAAAAGAACCCATGCCTCTCTAGAACCCAAAGAATAGTCAAACCCTCGTGATTGAATGTACAATAATTCTTTTCTGCCCCTTTTAAGGACCGGGAAGCAAAACAAATGGGTCTCTCTGCCTTTATCATCTCGTTGAGAAACTACACCACCAATACCTACGGTATTCACATTTGTTACTAAAAATGGGCGATCAAATCTAGGATATAAGAGTAATTCATTGCTAGTTAAGGCAGCTTTCAAATGGTTAAAGGCCCTTTCATCTTCCCCTCCCCCGTTTATTACTTTTTTTTTTCTTTAAAGCATCTAAGAGTCTCGCTATCTCTCCAAAACCTCTTATGAATTTACGGTAATACCCAGTGACCCCAAGGAATCCAGTGACTTTCTTAGAGTTATGTGGCCTGGGGAAATCTCTAAAAGCCGCAACTTTACTGGGGCAGCGTTGAATACCTTCTGGGATTATTATGTGACCTAAAAATTCGACCCATATACAGAAAAATTCACTCCTTGAGAAATTTATTTTCATACCATTACGTCGCAATGCTTCTAAAACTTTATGAATATTAGTATTACGTTCTTCGGACGTTTTCCCTGTAATTATGATATCGTCTAAATAGACAAGAAAATTATGGCCAATTAAGGGGGACAAAACTGCCATCAATAATCTAGAGAAATTATTTGCAGCAATTTTAACACCGAAAGAAGGAAATTAAACTGAAATAGTTTATCGCTAGCTATAAATGCCGTTTTACATTTATTGTCTTCCTTATGGGTATTTGATAGTATCCAGATTTTAAATCAACAATTGTAAAATATTTACTATCCCGTATTTTAACAAGCAATTCTTCGATTGAGGGCAATGGAAATGCATAATCCTTAGTGACTGCATTGAACTCCCTTTAATCAACACAATCTTACCGAGCCATCCTTTTTCCTAACAGCTAAAATTGGAGAAGCCCAGGGGAATTCGCTCTCCTTGATTTTCCCTTATTCCCTTGATTTATTAATTTCCCTTTATATCTCTCCCTAGAAATGAATGGATACCTTATAAGGCCTTGACCTGATCGGCTCCGCCTGCCCATTTTCAATGCTGAAGGGAAATCGATCAATCTCATAGGTGGCTTATCTTAAATTACAATTACATCAGATTAATTATTGACAATGTCACTAACTACAGGTTGATATTCTGACGGACATAGTTTCTGTGCTTGCATATTCAAATTCTGAGTGCGTTCGTCTGTGCGGGCCACAGTTGTGGCTCCCAACATCCTATTATCAGCAATTTCACATAAATCTAATTCACACACAGAATCACTTCCTATTTTATCTCTTTCATTTAACAAATTAACTATCGTTATATCAGCTCTGTTCTCTTTTATTTCCTCTAATATCATAATTTCATGGGGTTTAACAAAGACCTTGGTCCCTTCCTGAAGAGGGTGACACGGGGTCACTGATATGCTCGTAAGTGTCTGGGAAGACAACATTTCTCCTCTCTCAGGTACAGCTGTTACTTTACTTAAATGTCTCTCCATGCCTGCATATGCACTTATTCTCTCATGACGTTTTATCGGCAAAATATACCCTCCTGCTTTTACTGTTATTGTATCTTTTCCCCCAAAAATGCATATATATTTATTAGATATAAAATCAATTTCTAAAATAGCCTTAATTCCTTGAATTCCCAAGGTGGGCAAGACAAAAAAATCATGTGTAAACTTCACAGACCCCACCTTAAAGTTTGTTGACGATTGTTGCATGGTTTATGTATAGTTTATTTCCTCCTGGCCTGTCAAGAACGATGGATGTCACCGACTGTAGTGTTTTTGAGGAGAATCTTTTTTCAATCAGTGAAACGCTGGCTCCTGTATCGATCAGCACTTGAATGGATTTATCTGGCAGGTCAATCCTAACTGCTAACATTCCTAGCCGGCCATTACGAGATATGGGGCACAGGCCAATGATCTCAGCTGTAATGCAGCTGCTCCCTAGTGCTGCGGAGGTGAGATCAAGGGTATCGATGGAGGTCCCAGTATCTGCTCTGTCACGTCAGACATCACCGCTTACTCGGCTACTACTTGTGATGTCATGCGGGGGGTGGGAATCGAACTCCCTCATCTCTCTCTTCCTCTGTTTCCTTTTCCTCGAATGTTGGCCGGTGGGAGGTGTACGTGTGCCACAGCCCGCCCGCCATGGGCCTTCTTTGCTGAGCATTCTCGAGATAGATGACCATAGGCCTGCCAAGTTTAACAGCAAGGGGATCCTCGGGTGGGGCACTCCACTCGTTGGTACCCCTCTCCCCTACACTGCCAACACCTAATTTGCTGACTGCGTTCCCCCTTACCTCTCTTCGGGGGCCAAGTGCCTCTCGTGGCTGCCAATTTCTCGGGATCAGGCAAGTTATTCCCTGTCATTTTTTCTTCTGGCAAACTGTCTAAAATGTTTGGTATCACAATCTACATCTGCCAAGAAGCGATTATCATTGAACCAATAACCACATAAATACTGGTTTACTAATCTGCGAATATGTTTATGGGCAATTGCTTTTTTGTCGCCTTCTAGGAGACTGGCACTCTGGGTAGCAAACGAATCACAATCGCGAGAAATGTGTGTTGCGAAACTAAGAACAGATTCACCTTCCCAAATTCTAGGTTGGTGATTTTCTTTCGTATCTCCTTTTCTCACATAACTTCTTGAACTGTCCTGCGTCCAACACATTACCTCCATTGCAGGAGCATCTTTCAGCAATCTAATTACTTGAATATCTTTTTT
>NC_090744.1:75645416-75672916 GCF_036898095.1 Palaemon carinicauda | reverse complement strand
TGGTAAGTGGAAAATTACTTTGCTTAGTAACACTGTTTACTTTTCTGAAATCAATGCATAACCTATCTGTTCCATCTTCCTTTTTTACTAGAACTATCGGAGAACACCAATCACTCTAGCTAGGAACTATCAAATCATTATCTAACATATAATTAATTTCCTTTCGTACTGAATTTGCATTCTCTGGACTCGAATGATACGGACATTTTCTAATGGGTTTAGTGTCCTGTAGCTCAATATTATGTTCTTAAAGATTAGTTAAACCTAATTTATCGCTAACAGTTTCTGGATAATTTAGAAAAACATTATATAATTCACTCAGTTTTTCTCCTTTTAAGCTAGAGTTAAATATGTTGAAATTTTTAGGCACATCAGAGCTTTTCTCAATACTAATTTCTCCCTGCAACACAGTTATAACTGGGACTGGGTGTTCGTCATATTTCTATAGCAATTTCATGCGCAGCTACTTAGGTCTACGTTTACCCATATCAATTATCAATTAATTAATTAAAATTGCCTCTTTTTCCTAAAATAGGATTAGGATATTCGAACTTATAATATAATGAGAGACCTTATTTCTGAATTGATACTAAAACTTTATATCTCACACAGATATTTCTCTTTGCCTTAAGATTGTATCTTCTTTTAGTTTTCCCTTGATTGTTGCTCTCGTTTTCTATTGGCAATTTCTAAGCTTTTTTAAAATTCTTCTTGTAATTCTCTAAATTCTGAGCATAATCTTTTCTACTTTCTTGAGGCATGAATTTACACCTTAGAATTTCTAAAGGTCCTTTAGTGGTGTGACCGAACAGCAACTCAAAAGGACTAAATCCTGTAGTGTCATTAGGTGCCAATCATAAGGGTAACAAGACATAAGGTAGTTTTTTTTTTATCCCAGTCATGTTTAAAGTTATTACATAATTTTAAAAATCAACTTTTTAATGTTTGATGGAAACAATCTACGATCCATTGTGACTCTGGGTGATACGGTATGGAAGTTATAAGTTTGATACCTAGCTCTTTCATTTTGTCTTTGAAATATTTTTTTACAAAATTACTGCCATTATCACTTTGTATGATGTAAGACAGACGAAACTTGGAAAAATAGTTAAACAAGCGTTTAACTACAGTTTTCGCATTGCAGCTTTTTATTGGGATTGCGTCTGGATAACGTGTTAGTCTGTCAATAATTGTTAATAGGAACATATTCCCTCCTTTAGTTCTAGTCATAGGTCCAACTATATCAATTAATACATTCTCAATAGGTTTTCCCACTGATGGAATATTACATGAGGGAGCCCTGGGAATTCCTTGATTAGGTTTACCAGCAATTTGACATTCGTGACAGCTTAATACATATCTCTTCACTTAACTTTTCATCTTAGGCCAAAAGTAAGTCTTACTCATACACTTTGAAATTTTAATTACCCCTAAATGTCCTTGATCATCATATGCTAATTTCAGAATTAATTCATGAAAATTCCTAGGAACTACTAATTGTTCTATAACTTCCTTATTGCTAACTGACTTAGGGCGAACATAATGACACAAAATTTCGTCCATTAAGCAAAAGGTTTCCTTACAAACATTACCTTCATCATCATCCAACCCACTTTTAAAAAATTCGAGATTTTGTCTCATCCTCACTCTGCAACTTAATTAGCTCATCTCTGTTCAAAATGTTAGTGCCTAAACTACTGCAGTAACTATTACTTGAATCCACTACATCGACTATGTGTACGTCACTATTTTCGACAGGTACATCATCAACTTTAGTAACACTGTCAACACCGATGGAGTCGGTCTTCTCACCCCCACACTTGCTAAGATCAACCTCACTGCCTCAATCACACACGTTCGAATCCTCAGACAAATTATGACTGTAGTCTACACCTGTGTCTAATCCTGACCTAGTTACTATCATTTCAGGCACTGGAACCTCACTTAAAATAGGATTCACACATTTGGATGTAGTTAAATCATTACCAACAATAATGTCAACGCCGTCAACTGACAAATAGTCTACAACTGCTAGTCTTACATATCTTGACAATCGCTGACTTCTCAAGTTCATTTTCAACAAAGGACAAACATTACAAGTATTCGGAAACCCACCTAACATAACTTTTCCTTTCATACTGATTTTTGCCTTTGTTGGCACACACTCTTTCCTTATAAGGGAAACGGCTGCTCTGGTGTCTCTAAGCAAGATAACTTCTCTCGAATCCCCTCTTTCAAGCTAAGAAACTACACCTTCAGACAAAAAAACTCAGTAAAATTTTTTAGTTTCTTTCCAAATGTCATTTCTGCTCGACGAAGGATTATGAACTAGAGACAATAGTTTCTTGACATTCTTCTCCTCTACTATACAATTCCTTGCTCTATGCCCTTTCTCATTACATCGATAACAAATTATCTCTGAACTACTACCTTCCCATTTGCTATTACAAAACCTGGCAGTAATGCATGGTTTTCCATATGTATAACAATAATGATAATGATAATCATATTTCCCTGTATTACTATTGCTAAAACTACTCTTACTACCTTGCATCTTACTAGAAGAAGGACTAATTTTTTCTTACTATCACTTGAACTATGAGTAAAGCTGTACTCATCTGCCAGCATTTTTGCATCTGTAAAAGACTTTCCACGCCTGTCTTTTATATGCAGCTTAATGTCCGGAGATATGTTATTCTTGAACTTTTCTAACAAAGCTAAGTTCTCTATGTCATCAAAAACTATCTATTTCAGCGAAAGTTAACTAATCACCAAATGATCTTTCTAACTTCTTTCTGTATTCTGAGTAAGTACTCCTCTCGTCTCTTTTCAAACTTTTAAATTTCTTACGGTACACCTCTGGTAATAACCTGTATGCACTAAGAACTGTTTCTTTCACTATATCATAGTCTTCACTTTCATCCTCAGACATACAACTATACACAAAAAGAGCCCTACATCTGAAGACTGACTGCAAATACAAAGTTCACTTGTTTTTGGGACAACCTACTCTGTTGATTAGCTTTTCAAAAGACATGGAATATTTTGATACATCTTCCTCATCAAACTTTGGAATTAATTTCAACACTGCACCCATAACTAAATTATCAGAATCAGCGTTCAATGATGAATTACTGCCCTGTCTGCTACATAACACATTACTTTCTGGCCTGCTACCTGGCAGACCATTATGAAGATTTTGCCTTAAACAAGCTATTTTTAACTCATGCTTACACTGTTTCTCATTTCCTCGCTATCTTTAATTTTCCTCTCTTACAGCTGCTCCTTCGTCTCTCTCAAAAACTTCCTGTTCTCTCTTAAAAACATACTCACGGTGTGGCAGGATGTCACAAGAACAACCCCAACACCCTTGAATCACTCTAACTGACAAATGTCTCCTTAGCACTAACTTTCCCCTTACATTATCAACGGGAGTCTTAGACAGAAGGGTTTAAAAACAAACCATAATCTTAATACTATATTCCTTAAAACTAAAACCCTTAACATAAACCATCTACAACCAGAATAATTACGCTTAAAAGTAATCATAAACTTTACACTAAATATATAATTAACAAAAAAATAAAAACCTTTCAAAATCAAATAAACACTACTAAAACTTGAAACTAAAATATACCACAACCAATATGTAATATGTTTATATATATGACTCTGAGTGGAGACTTTCATTTACACAAGGGCGAACAGTCTTTCTAATAGCCAGAAAATCACAACTCTGCAGCAACCGGAACACTGACAAATATTAATATACAAATGCATTAATTGGTTTGGGTTATGCGCGTTATCATCATCATCATCATACTCATCATCATCAATCAAAATTTCATTCAGTCCAGGTCATCAACGTTTATCTAAATCTGATCAGTCGTATCAAGTTCCTTAAACAAGCCATGCCATTAACAATCAATTTCACATTCAAGGAAACAATCTCCAAATGAGGAATTACGGCCTGCAAAGGAAAAAAAAAACACTTACAAACACTCCTAACTAACTAAACTATCACACTATAATCAAAGATTAATAATAAAGTGTTACTATCATTCACAATCGCGACAAGGTCGAAATAATATAATAATGATAATGGTCCAGCATTCACACAACTGCCTCTGGCTGCAGTCAAATCAAAATAAGCATTTACCCAAGACATGCACCACTGTCCTAACCTAGCTAAAACATAGACAAACAATCTTATTTATACCAACAGTATTTCTCACAACAAACAATCGATACACTTACTACCTCTAGCACGCTGACACACACACACACACACACTCTCTCTCTCTCTCTCTCTCTCTCTCTCTCTCTCTCTCTCTCTTTGGATTTGGCAAACAAAAAATAAATGAAAATAAAACAAAAATCAATCCTCCACATTCCTCCCACCTTACTTTGCCAAATCCATTTTACACAACACTTACCTAATTTTTCCCATAACCCAGTTGCAGTCGGGAACAAGACCTCTGCTTCGAGTAACTGGGTCTTCATATACTCTCTCATTCACTTCTTCCATATCGCTACCATCCATTATACTATTCAGATTCTCATCTATACTCCTATCATATAATATATCATGCAATATCCTATCTAGCTCACTATCATCTGGCCCTAAAATCTCACTTATTTCCATCAATAATTCATCCTTTTCATCCAAACCATTTTCTACTTTAATAAATGATTCATCCATACTACTTATCATTCTCCTATCTCTCATTCTCGCATTCGTCATACTTTCTTTTACATCATATAAGGAAAACTAAGATACATTATAGGTACCATAATTCATCTGTATTAACACATTTATCTAACATACTTCCCTGTACATTTACACCCTTGTCATCCATATTCAGATTCCTACCTATACCTATAAATTTCCCTCACATTTTCTCCTCACTTAAAAATTTCAAACGTTTCCTTTTCCTATATCCAACTAACACTAAGTGTTTATTTACCAACCCTAACTTCTCATGCATACTAGGTTCATACTTACTCATTTCCAACCAATTATTCATCTCATTCTCACAAACATGATCCTATTCCCTCCATACACCCAAGAGAATTCACCCAGTACTATTACTCCTACATCCACTCGCTATGTGCCCAGTCATACCACACTGATAACACTTAACCACTTTCTCTTTATTGCACGCACTTATACGATGCCTTACCTCACCACATCCCAAACAAACACCTAGAGCCCATCTACATTCATTCTTCTTATGACCTTCCTTACAACACCTACAACACTTTTCATCACGGACACGGCTGACATACCTCGTTGCGCAATCACACTCCTATCTCTATTGTGCCAATTACATTGCCTAAATCCACCATTTGCTTACACAGTTCCACCGTTACTTGCCCTAACACTCCTACCTATTATCTGATCAGCTATCCTTATTGGCCCTCTCAAATTTGCATCCTTATAACTACCAAATTCTATTACTCTTTCGTCCATTCCAGTTCTTACACTCACAGATTTACTTTCTTTCATACACCTATCTAACTCATAATCCTCAACTATCTCTAGTATATCATCCCACGTCAATCTCTCTTACGTCCACCTCATTTTCTCCATCCGTTTCAAATTAATAAATTCTCACATTTTCAGGTACTGTCGTCGAAAACTTCCTCATTATCTCCTTATTCTTATTTATACCTTCATCTCCATACTTCTTCCTTGCTAACGTTTCTAACAGACATACATACATAGAAATAGCCTCACTCACATTCATTCGAGCTTCATCAAAATAATCTTTACACTTATATCTAATAATACCTTTCATTCGTTGTCCCTGCTCAATTATTCTCCTCTTTACACTTTCATACTCAACATCCTCTACACTCATTATCAAACCATACATGGTCAACAAATATCCTGACAAATATTCTCTCAACTCCCTAGCCCAAACTCTCTTACTATCACCATACTTAGCCTGACAGAATCTTTCACACTTCCTAAAAAAGTCCCACACATCTCTACAGCTATGTTAATTAAACCTTTCACACCTCGGTACCTCTCTCGTTACCACTGTCTTACAAACTTCAAGTTCATTCTCACTATCTTCACTGCTTAATCCCTTCTCGTTTCCATCTTCCTCATTTGAATACAATGAATCTAATTCAATACTTAAATTCCTATCCTTAACCATTCCCTTCTTACCCTTTTTCTTACTTACCACTTTCACCCATTCATGATCATCTTCACTCTCATCCAGACTTTTCTTCTTCTCCTTCTTATTACTTTTACCTTTTTTCTCATCTTTTTATTACATTTCTGTTCATCCTTACTATGCCTAGTTCCCTTATCTTTATTCTCACTGTTACTACCTTCCCCATTATCACTTACTTAGCCTTTTCTTCCACTATCAACCCATTACCCGAAGCTGAGGACACTCCTCCGACTGCACCTTCACCCATTAAAGTTTCTACCATCGCCATTACTTGCCCCATCATAGCTTCAACTCGTTTCTCCATTCGTGCCTCATTCTCTTACATCCTAAATCTCAAAACCTTCTTTCACTTTCTCAATACTTTCCCTTAGCACTTTCAGTTCCTTTCGCATCTCCTCATTCTCACAACTCAGCCTCGCATTCTCAAGCAACAACTTCTTCTCTCGCTCCTTTGACAACCACAAATCCTCCCTTAATATCTTTAGTTGTTCTTCCATTTTCATCAACATAAGTTATAATTTCTAATCCTAATTCAGTCCTCTGTCAAGCAGTCAAGCTTCCTATCCCACCTCGGCAGTCCCTGTTCGGGTGCCAAAATAATGTGGCGGGATGTCGCAATAACAGCCGCCACACACTTGAATCACTCTAACTGACAAATATCTCCTCAGCACAAACTTTTCCCTTACGTTATCAACTGGACTCTTAGACAGAAGGGAAATGAAAATAAAACATAACCTTAATACTATATTCCTTAAAACCGACAACCAAAATAATTAACTTAAAACTAAACATCCACAACACAAAATAATTAAACTTAACAACTAAACATAAACATTACACTATATATATATATATATATACAATATATATATATATACCTATATATATATAATAATATATATATATATATAATATATATATATATATACACACAACATATATATATAATATATATATATATATATATATATATATATATATATATATATATATATATATATATATATATGTATATATATATATATATATATATATATATATATAATATATATATATATATATATATATATATATATATATATATATATATATATATATATATATACATATATATATATATATATATATATATATACATATATATATACATATATATATATATATATATATATATATATATATATATATATATATATATATATATATATAATATACATATATATATATATATATATATATATATATATATATATATATATATATATATATATATATATATATATATATATATATATATATATATATATATATATATATATATAAATAGATAGATAGATAATAAAGAGTCGACACTTTCATCCACAAAATAACTAACAGTCGTGTTAATGGCCAAAAAAACCCAGAACTTTGCAGCAACCGGAACACTGACAAATATTAATACACAATTGCATTAATTGGTTTGGGTGGTGCGCGTTATCATCATCATCATCAATCGAAGGTTCATTCAGTCCTGGTCATCAACGTTTATATAAATCTGAGCAGTCGTATCAAGTTCCTTGAACAAACCAGGTCATCAACAATCAATTTCACATTCAAGGAAACTCTCTTCAAAGGAGGAATTACGGCCTGTAAAAAAAAAAAAAAAAAAAAAAAAAAAAAAAAAAAAACACTTACGAACACTCCTAACTAACTAAACAATCGCACTATGGAAGAAGATAAATAATAATTTGTTCCTATCAATCGTGACAAGCAAATATAAACAAAACTGTACTTACTCAAATAATAAATCAACACTTCCACGCTGGTCGAAATAATATAATAATGATAATAGTCCATCATTCACACAACTGCCTCTGGCTGCAGTCAAATTAAAATAAGCATTTGCCTAAGACATGCACCACTGTCCTAAACTAGCTAAAACATAAACAAACAATCTCATTTATACCACCAGTCTTTCTCATAACAACCAATCAATACACTCTCTCTCTCTCTCTCTCTCTCTCTCTCTCTCTCTCTCTCTCTCTCTCTCTCTCTCTCTCTCTCTCTATCTACGGATTTGGCCAACAAAAAAATAAATAAAAATAAGACGAAAATCAATCCTCCATAACGGAGAACATCACCATCTACACCAAGAAGTTTACCTGAAGCTATCAAGTCTTTCGTAATATCACTCATTCTGCTTCTTTCTATATTCTCCCTGTTTCAATTGGTTAAGGTGTTGAAAATCCTGGCAATGTCGCCAACTGATACAATATTAAAATCGTCACAAGTTCTTTTAATAAGTAAAATAAATGTCAAGAACACCAATTGAAATATGGGAAATGAATATAAAAAGAAACACATGAAAAAACACAACACGTTTATTCGCAAACTTACAAAAAAAAATAATGTTACTTCTTCAGTTACTATGAATGACAAACCGAACCAATCAAACACCAACAGAAAAGGGGAACAGTCAGTAAAGTATAAATACTTAAGGAATAGTTTTCTGCAGCTGCTGAGACAATACTGGTACGGAGGGGTCACAAAAAGGGTGGCATCATGTTGGGACAACAGAGGAATTCTTCCAAGAATTCGATGATGCTGTTGAAGTAAGGCTTGAGAGCTTTGCAAGAGAGCGGCTGAAGTTCAGATGAAACTGGCACGATGACCAGATTCGAAGTCGTCACAAAATAGGTGGCATCATGAAAGGACATCAGAGGTCTTCTTCCAAGGAATCGATGATACTGTTGAATGAAGGCTGGCTGCAGGCAGTGTTGGCTACTTCTTCTCACAAGCAGGGAGGGCTGGCTGCTTCAATCTGTCTCTTCTTTTCTGCCATAGCAAGACCCTTAGGAGATAGGCTTCTGTTGTCTGAAGGGAAGGTTAGAATCAGTCTCTATCAGACTTCTGATCTTCTCCGTTTCTTATTTTGCTAGAACTTGGATCTTATCTGATTTGGATATAGTTCCTCTCTTGTCTTATGTCCTGTCCTATCTCTCTTACACAATGTTTTCTTGAAGTTTATATACCCATGTATGGTCGAAGTTAATTACAGTGGGCAGTGGTCATCTCCATAAAAAGCATCCTTTTAAACAATTCCGCATCTCTATTGGCGTCCTAGAAAATGGACAATTCAATCATGCCATGGAAATTTCTAGAAGAAATTTCCGATGCAATCTGGACCATGTGGTAAGTCGAAACAAATGGGCAACACGTGTACTTCAATGATGACATATATTCCAAACAAGACTTTCCCTCAGGCTCGGTTTCTCAAAATATGCTGACTCCTCTAATTAAGACGATGATATCTTGGTCAAAGCAGGACAGTTCCCTTATAATGACAGACACTCTCGGCGAGGCTTGGCATAGTTCTAAAATGCTGATGAAAAAGAAGAGATGACAGGATTGCCTAAACAGGGCTAGAGTCGAAACTCTTCTTGCCTCGCTACTCTCATTAAGTAATAGATATTTTTCTCTTTTAAACATCTTTAAAAGTATTATATCTACCTATGACACATTCCCCCAAAAGAAAAAAAGAAAAGAAAATCTACTGATTTTACTTTTTTCAAAAACTCATTCATCACTGAAATGAGGAATATCTGCATGAAATTCCAACCTAACATCAGGAAAATATTTCTCTTCCGCATTCCGTTCACTCAACGAATAGCCTCAGCTAAAAAAAAAAAAAAAAAAAAAAAAATGTGGGAAAAAAAATATATTTCTGAAAAATCTCTGGAAAGGCTATTAGCTATAACATTATTCTTTCCTTTTACATGAATTATCTTCAGATTATAATCTTTTAGCTCTAAACTCCAACGCATGAGACGTTTATTCTTATTCTTAAATCTTTCAAAATAAACTAATGAATTGTGATCTGTATACACAGTTAATACAGGACTACTACGTATATAAACCTCAAAGTGCTGTAAGGCTGGAAATAAACTAAACAATTCCTTTTCAATAGTTGAATAATTTTGTGAAGCTTTATTCAGTTTTTTTTTAATAATATGCGATTGGGAACTTCGTTCCATTCACTTCTTTCAACAAGTCTCCCCTTATACCAATGTCACTAGCATCGATCGCTAAATTAAATTCCTTGTTAAAATCAGGTAACAATAATACTGACTCGTGAAGCATCACGGCCCTTAATATATTGAAAGAATCAGGTAACAATAATACTGGCTCGTGAAGCATCACGGCCTTTAATTTATTGAAAGCATCTACACATTCCTCATAAAATACAAAACTTTGTCCCTTCTTGAAAAGATTAGTTATGGGAGCGCTTATTTCTGAAAATTGTGTACAAATCTGTGGAAAAATGAAACCATCCTGAGAAATCTCAGGGCCTGCTTTTGAGTTGTTGGGATAGGGAAATTGATGATAACTTCTGTGTTCCCACTTTTCGGACAAATCTTACCGAGACGCACTTTATGCCCTAAATAAGTGATATAGGTTTTTCCAAATTCACATTCCTTTAAATCTAATACAAGGTTTGCTTTTTCAAGGGCTGTCAGGACTTTAGCTAAGATTCGTAAATGTTCTTCCCAAGTTTCTGAAAATATAACAAGATCATCTAAATATACGACATTGTTATCAATACTATTTAAAACATTATTCATTAATATTTGGAAAGTAATGGCTGTATTCTCAACCAAAAAGGCGTTACTTTAGGCTCATAACTACTGAACGGTGTTATAAAAGTGGATATTTTCCTAGCTCGTCTGCTTAGAGGTACTTGCCAGTAACATTTGGCCAAATCAAGCTTGGAGATGAAAATAGCATTTCCGATCCTATCTAAGCCATCTTCGATCCTAGGAAGTTGTCAAATACTTTGTTTAATAACACTGTTTTCTTTTCTGAAATCAATGCACAACCTATGTGTTCCATCTTCCTTTTAACTAGAACTATTGGAGAACACCATTCACTCTCGCTAGGAACTATCAAATCATTATCTAACTTATACCTAATTTCCTTTCTTACTGAATTTGCATTCTTTGGACACAAACGACACGGACATTGTCTAATTAATTTAGTGTCGTGTAACTCAATATCATGTTCTAAATGATTAGGTAAACCTAATTTATCACTAACAGTTTCTGGATAATTTAGAAAATCATTTCATAATTCATTCAGTTTTTCTCCTTCTAAGCTAGAGTTAAATAACTTAAAATTCTTAAGCACACCAGAGTTTTTTTCTCAAAATTCATTTCTCGCTGCGACACAGTTATACTTGTTATACTTGGTACTTGGCATTTGTTATATTTCTTTAGCAAGTTTATGTGCAGCCACTTAGCTCTACATTTACCCATATAAATTAAGTAAATCAAATTGCCTCTTTTTCCTAAAATAGGATAAGGACCATCGAACTTATAAGATAAGGAGAGACCTTCTTTCTGAATTAATACTAAGACTTTATCTCCCACACAGAATTTTCTCTCTTTTGCCTTAAGATCATATCTTCTTTTAGTTTCCCCTTGATTGTTGCTCTAGTTTTCTATTGATAATTTCCAAGCTTTTTTTTCAAATACTCATTGTAATTTTCTAAATTCTGAATATAATCTTCTCTACTTTTTTGAGGCATTGATTTACACCTTAATATTTCTAAAGGTCCTTTAGCGGTGTGACCAAACAGCAACTCAAAACGACTAAATCCTGTAGTGCCATTAGGTACCAACGGTTAGGCTAACAGGAGAAAAGGTAGTTTTTCTTCACAGTCATGTTCAAAGTTATTACATAATTCTCGTAAACAATTTTCTAATGTCTGATGGAAACCATCAACAATCCCTTGCGACTCTTGGTGATACAGTGTGGAAGTTATAAGTTTAATACCTAGCTCTCTCATTTTGTCTTTGAAATATTTGGACACAAAATTACTGCCATTATCACTTTGTATAACGCAAGGGACACCAAACTTAGAAAAATAGTTCAACAAGTGTTTAACTACGGTTTTCGCATTGCAGCCTATTGGGATTGCTTTTGGATAACGTGTTAGTCTGTAAATTATTGTTAATAGGTACATATTCCCTCCTTTAATTCTAGGCAGAGGTCCCACTATATAAATTATCAAATTCTCAATAGGTTCTCCAACTGATGGAATATTACATAAGGGAGCTCAGGGAATTACTTGATGTGGCTTACTAGCAATTTGACATTTATGACAGTTTAATACATATCCCTTCACGTCACTTTTCATCTTAGGCTAAAAGTAAGTATTACTTATACACTTGAAAATTTTATTTACCCCTAAATGTCCTTGATCACCATATGCTAATCTCAAAATTATTTCGCGAAATTTCGTAGGAATTATTCATTGTTCTATAACTTCCTTTTTGCTGACTGACTTAGGACGAACATAAAGACACAAAATTTTGACTTTCAAACAAAAGGTTTCCTTACAAGCATTATCGGAATCACCATCCAAATAACTTTAAGAAATTAGAGACTCTGTCTCATCCTCTCTCTGCAACTTAATTAGCTCATTTCTGTTCAAAATGTTAGTGCCTAAACTACTGCAGTAACTATTATTTGAATCCACTACATTGACCACGTCTACGTCACTACTTTCGACAGCTACATCATCATCTTTGTTAACACTGATGGAGTCGGTCTTCTCAGCCCTACACTTGCTAAGATCAACCTCACCAACTCTATCACCCAAGTTCGAATCCTCGAACAAATTATGACTGCAGTCTATATCTGTATCTAAACCTGACCTAGTTACTACTATTTCAGACTCTGGAACCTCACCTAAAATAGGATTCACACAATTGGATGTAGTTAAATCATTACCAACAATAATGTCAACGCCGTCAACTGGTAAATAGTCTACAACTGCTAGTTTTACATCTTGTGACAATCCCTGACTTTTCAAGATCATTTTCAACAAAGGACAAACAATGCAAGTTTTCCGAAACCAACCTAACATAACTTTTTCTTTCATACTTATTTTTGCATTTGTTGGCACACACTCTTTCCTAATAAGGGAAACGGCTGCTCCGGTGTCCTTAAGCAAGATAACCTCTCGAATCCCCTCCTTCAAGCGAAGAAATTACACCTTCAGACAAAAAATCTCCGTAAAATTTCCTATTTTTTTTTCAAAATGTCATTTTTCTCGACGAAAGATGATTAACTAGAGACAATGGTTTCTTGACATTCTTCTCCTACAGTATACTATACAATTCCTTGCTCTATGCCCTTTCTCACTACATCGATAACAAATTATCTCTGAACTACTACCTTCCCATTTGCTCTTACAAAACTTGGCAGTAATACATGGTTTTCCACATGTATAACAATAATAATAATGATAATCATATTTCCCTGTATTACTATTGCTAAAACTACTCTTACTATCTTGCACCTTACCGGAAGAATGATTATTTTTCTTCTTACTATCACTTAAACTATGAGTAAGACTGTACTCATCTGCCAACCTTGTTGTATCTGTAAAAGACTTTTCACGGCTATCTTCTATATATAGCCTAATGTCTGGAGGTATGTTATCCTTGAAGTTTTCTAACAAAACTAAGTTCTCTAGGTCATCAAAACTATCTACTTCAGCAGAAGTTAAACAATCACAAAATGGTCTTTCTAACTTCTTTCCATATTCTACGTAAGTACTGTTCTCGTCTCTTTTCAAACTTGTATGCACTAAGAACAGTTTCTTCCACAATATCATAGTCTTCACTTTCATCCTCAGACATACTGTACAACTATACACAGAAAGTGCCTTACAATTTAAGACTGAATGCAAATACAAAGACCACTTGTTTTGGGGGCAACCTACTTTGTTGATCAACTTTTCAAAAGACATGAAATTTTTTGTCATATCTTCCTCATCTAATTTTGGAATTAATTTCAACACTGTACCCATACTTAATTATCAGAATCAGCGTTCAATGATGAATTACTACCCCGTCTGCTACCTAACGTGTTACTCCTTGGTCTGTTACCTAACACATTACTTCCTGGTCTGCTACCTGGCGGACTATTATGAAGAATTTGCCTTAATCAAGCCATTTCTACCTTATGCTTACGTTGTTTCTCATTTTCTCCTGGCTGTCTTTCATTTTCCCTCTCTTGCAGCTGCCCTTTTGTCTCTCTCAAACACTTCCTGTTCTCTCATAAAAACCATAGTCACGGAGAACATCACCATCTAGACCAAGAAAGTTACCTGAAGCTATCAAATCTTTCGTAATCGCTTTCATTCTGCTTCTTTTTCTATTCTCCCGGTTTCAATTGGTTAAGTTGTTGAAAATCCTAGTAAGGTTGCCAACTATTACACTCTTAAAATCGTTACAGGTTTTTTTTTTTATTATGTAAAATAAAGATCAACCACACCAATTGTAATATGAAAAATTAATATAAAAAGAAACACACGGAAAAACATAACACGTTTATTCGAAAACTTACAAAGAAAACTAATGTTACTTCTTAATTTATTTTAACTGACATACCAAACCAATCAAACGTTTTCCAACAGAAAAGAGAACAATCAGTTACGTAGAAATACTTAAGGAATAGTTTTTTGCAGCTGCTGAGACGATACTGGTACAGAGACGTCACAAAAAGGGTGGCATCAAGATGGGACATCAGAGGTCTTCTTCCAAGGATTCGATGATACTGTTGAACGAAGGCAGACTGCAGGCAGTGTTAGCTACTTTTTGTCACAAGCAGGGAGGGCTAGCTTCTTCAATTTGTCTCTTCTTCTCAGCCATAGCAGGATCTTTTTGAGATAGGCTTTTGATGTCTGAAGGGAAGTTTAGAAGCTGGCTCTATCAGACTTTTGGTATTCTCTGTTTCCTATTTTTCTAGGACTTGGATTTTATCTGCTTCTGACATAGTTCCGCTCATGTCTTATGTCCTGTCCTATCTCTCTTAGACAATCTCTTCTTGAAGTTTATATACCCATGTATGGGCGGAGTTAATTACAGTGGGCATTGGTAATCTCCATAGAAGACGTTTTTTTTTTTTTTTTTTTTTTTTTTTTTTTTTTTTACACATCTCTATTGGCTTCCTCAGCATGGCCTACTTCGATCACGCCATGGATGCTTCAAGAAGAAATTTCTGATGCAATCTGGACCACGTGGTAATTCGTAACAAATGGGCACCAGGTGTCCTTCCATGATGACATATAGCCTAAACAAGGATTTCCCTCAGGAACGGTTTCTCAAAATATGCTGACTCCACTAATTCAGATGATGACATCTTGGTCAAAGCAGGGTAGTTCCCTTATCACGGCAGGCGTTCTAGGCGAGGCTAGGTTTACTTCCAAAACGCTGAAGAAAATTAAGAGATGAAAGGATTGTCCAAACAGGGCCACAGTCGAATCTAGTCTCTCCTCGCTGCTCACATTGGGGAATAGATATTATTGTCTTTTAAACATCTCCTTTAAAAACTATATATATATATATATATATATATATATATATATATATATATATATATATATATATATATATATATATATATATATATATATATATATATATATATATATATATGTATATATATATATATATATATATATACAGTATATATATATATATATATGTATATATATATATATATATATATATATATTCAGATAAATTTCTAATATTTTTTAATTATTACCAGGAACCGTCTTTCTCTCAATCCTATGCTACACACATCGTTTTATGGGTGTTCAAGGTATAATGGAGGTGTCAATAGAAAATATAATCATAGAGTCTTAGTTCTTCATATTTCTTCACACTTCTTTTTGTGGGAGGCAACTTTTGGTGAAGAAAAATAATTGAAGGATTACCTGTTAGAATTCATATTGAGCGCTGATATTAGGAACGATTATAATATTGATTTGAAATTTTAATACATAATTCACAGCCACTGAAAATTTTTCGTCATACTCTCCAGTGCAACCGGGCAATTGTTTCGTATATAGTAACTGGCCCTCTTAACAGTGCGATAAGACATCAACTCAATACCACTCATACTGTCGTCAGGTAATATATTATAGGTTATAAAATACTAAAAAAAGGAGTAAGACCCATTGAAGAAACAATAATTGAAGATTATACCTCAAGGAAAAAAAAAAATATAGAGGCCAACCATTATACATATTGAGCAGATCAATAGCGTGATATAGGTTTTTTATGGTTGATTTACATTTATCATCAGTTTCTTAGCTGATGTTTTATCTTTTTTTCATAATATTTCTAGCTGGCTTCGATAGCGTAACTGAGAGAGAGAGAGAGAGAGAGAGAGAGAGAGAGAGAGAGAGAGAGAGAGAATTCGCTTTAATTCATAATGCACATGGAACAAGCATTGAATATACAATTCAGAAGTATGTCCTAACTACGTTTTCTTCTAATCGCCGTTTGAACGAGGTTCTGGCAGTGATTTTAGCTTTCTGGATGCGTTATTAACGTATTAAAGGCTGTGCAGTAAATGTGTGTGAAGGTGTACCCAGTGATTCTCGCCTACACTTAAACCACCATCGAACTCCACGTCAAAAAGTCATCTATGCAACAAGCTAATATCAACTCTATTATCATTTCGTTATTATAATCCCAATTCCTTATTGGCATTAGATATTGAATATACCCTGCACATGCAAATGTTATCCTTATATGACCACTTTGTGGGATTGTATATACATGTATCGTCTCTAAATAATATTAGTTATTTGAAAACTATCTTCGTATTATTACATTCTTCACTCCCAAGTGTTGGTGACCCCGTGAATTGTCTTGAAAACTAACCTACCCAACCATCTCACAACTTCATATGGTTTATCCTCCGATGATGTTCCACAACATCCCTGACTCAATTGTCCATGCTGCCACAGGGATGCCCCCATCCTTCGTCAGTAAAGATACATTTCCCTGGTTTTAGTATACCAAAGAAATGTTCAAAATAAAGGGTATAATATGCTGTAGCACCAACAACTCAGACTACGCCCTTTGCACTAACCCCAAAGATCATAGCAATTCTCTAGAGTGCTTTTTCTTGAGGCAATTTTTGTTTTAGCTCCTATTTTTAGCAATATTTTTTGTTTAAGCGATATGATTTTAGAATGATCATTGTAAAGCATAAAATAAATTAAAAAAGATATATAAAAAAGTAAAAAAAAATTACTAATAGGAAAACTAGGATAAATTAAAAGAAAAAGATGTCAGGGAAAATATAACAAGAAGTATTGGCAATTTATTTCGAAGCGTAAAAGTCCAGATGAAATTTTTTAAGTTGAATGTTCATCTCAAGGTTGTGAGAACAACTTCGGAGAAAAGCTAGAAGTGTCATATTCTTTATTTTTAAAATGAAATCTGCTGTAAGTATCCCATTGGATTGTTTTCTAATCCATACACATGAAAAATTAAAAGCTAGTAAAAGATACACACAAATACCACTTTCAATGTCCCATCAATAAACTCATCATGATATCGATAAATGAATTTATTCATACATTTTGTGTCAAAACTCAGAATCCGGTTTCCGTCTTCTACATCTGAGTCAAATTGATGAATCTGTCCCCTGAAGAAGTAACCCTCCTAAATATTTCTGATAGGCTTAGCCAGTAAAGGGACACCTCCCAGCAGAATACCTTCTGAAGATCTACTAGCCGTCTGTATAGCCAAGACTTTTTAACTCTCTCAACAACTGTTGAGCTGTCAAAAGGCATTGAAGTCCCTTACAGTAATAAGCAGTATTGGTCGCCTTCAGCTTTCTACAGATGGTCTGCCTCGTTTTGTGAACCTACTCCATTCCCTATGGGTATATGGCCTAATATAACCTGTGAGAGCCAAACTTCCTGATATCAAAATTTTATCAACACCTTTCCCCTGACAAATTTGATAACTAGAGTCAACACCCTTATGGGCATCCTCTTTCTCACGCTCAAGAACTCCATAAACATCATCACTCCTGATGCATGGGACAACTAATCAATGTCGACTGATGCTGAGGTGAATTTTGTAGTATTTTGACTCCCTCCTTGAGACGTACCTGAGAAATGATGAAGCTGTGAACGACTAACCTATGTTTCCGCACTCCTGGACCCCAACCAACACCCTCTACAGTCACTAGATTATGACCCTTACTCCAAGTTCAAGTAACACTCCAGGTTTGGGGCTGCTGGTAAGAAATGTGTTATCAGAGATTAATAGTAGAAAAATGTGTAAGTAGAGATAATGGACTCCCACTTGTTATTCCCTTCTTTTTATGCGTATCAATGAAATTTGAACTTCCTGGTAGATATCGGTCTTTCTCATTACATCCTGCATGTTCGCTGTTAAAGGCATCCTGCTGTTATTCCAAAACAGATGGCTGCCAACGGATATTTAGTTTGTGACCAGTAGTAGTTGCCTTGCATCACTAACATCACACTACTTCCCATTGGTGCAAAATTCCTCGTTCATTTCTACCTCCTTTTTGGTGTTAAAAAGCTATGCTTAAAGGCCTTACTCATTCACATCTATATCACCTACCCCCTCTGACCTTGCTTCTCCCATCAGTGCAGCCTCATATGCATACACTCACATCCTAACCTTATATCTTGACTTTTTATGTCCAGAACCTCGCCAGATGCCGATGATTTGCCAAAATAAAATCCACACTAGCTTCAAAATTCAGACCATCCTAAAAACAGATGAATTGTAATGCCCATAAGGTGATTATAGGATTCATAATACAAAGATGGACCTACACCACTGAATTGCCAACATTACAAATTACCTTAATATTGCTGAATTATATTCGATCTTGGCTCCTGAAAGGGGTATTATAAGGTGCCCTTGGACCAAGAACATAAAAAAAAAATGGTCATCACCAACTTCTCTGAGATATTTACTTTGAATTACTTCTTAATGCAAGGGCTATATTTCGATGGCTCATTAATGGAATGTTAGGCGACTTATCCTTCTGCATATGTTAAATAGACGACAAAGCCGTTGTAATTATGACAAATGTACCTCAACTATGAAACCACTGTTGGATCTCAGTGGTATGGTGAACTATTACCATATGTTCTTCCCAGCCTTTACTTTCACGCATTTCCCCTCTACAACTCCCTCAAAGGCAAGCTAAAGCATCTGAAGTGAAGCTGCTTTTAGGAGGCGTCCTTTTCAGTGCAAAGAAAGTACTATAACTGCTGCTCCTCTCACCATTTACATGCCAACTGCACCCCTCATACTTTCCACTGATAGAGCGATCTTGCTGTAGGGTAGGTACTTATAAAACAATGATGTTGATCAGTTGGTAATATTTTCGAGTAGCACCCTCACAGCGACATTATTGGTCTCTTTCAGTATAAAACTTCTCATGACAGAATCCAGCTACTCCACCTTCAACAGTAAGCTACTGGTGGTGTATATGACTTTACATCCTTTGTCACAAGGTCTAAAGATTAAGGAAGTCTTCTCAACCATAATTCAGAATATGAATCATCTGCGCAGGTACAGAGCGTGACGTAGGTAAGGCCTATAGGTGCGGCCATATATAGACCTTAGGTGCAGCCAAGGTCTATAGCCCATTTCCACTCAAGCATACCAAAGGTCAATTACCCCTTGACCGGGAAGTTGTTTACAAGCTAACTTGGTGTACACTTCTACCTTGCTAATGAAAGCTGTTTTATATACTTCAAAATCTTCAGTAATTGTACAGTTTCCAGGTGCTTCTCATATAGGGGAAAACTAAGGATATCACTTTTCATAAATTCCGTAAGGACATCATTACAACGAAAAGTAGGTTTTCCTGAGAAAACAGAAAGATTCTATAAATGGGAAGAATACTCAGATATGTAGTATACTCTTCGAAGCAGATGCATTTGAGAGAATATAAAATAAGAATTGCGGAATCCACCAGTATCTCAATCTTTCATCAGAATAAAGTACCAACTGGACATTCACATTCATCACAAAGTAATTACCCAGTATCGTGTATTGTTGCTGAAACACTAAGATATGAAAGGCACTGTGATCAACATGCATAGAAAATAACAATTCTGTAACATATTTGTTAGTTATCAGTAGTCTGAAAATCACAGTATAATTTTTTTTTTCCGAAACTCTTAGAAGATTCTAACCGTAATTTCTAAATAAGTCCTTGTTTAATAATTCCATTTTCATTTCAGTCAGACACTTCCTTGACGATGGAACATAAAAAACTAGAGGATAAGAATGACTTGTATCTGGAATTCTTCGTCAATAGCACACAGGAAAAAAAAAAAAAACTGTGCTGGAAATGTAATTGTTGTCAACTATTGAAGATTCGAAATGTATGATTCAGCAACTGGAGAATGAGAGGGATGATGTCCACCGGAAGCTGGAAGAATATGAGTTAAAGTAGAAATGGGAAAAATAACAGTGAGAAGTTAAAGAAAGGTTTTATACCACTCAATTTTGCTTATGTTAACCCAGTAGATGATGACAGAAATACATGTTTTTGCCGATACACCACACCTAATAATTTCCTTAACCATGGATTTGTATTGACGGGAGATAGGTTTGCTCATCATGCTTCAGTCTGGGAGATTACTATGAAAAACAAAAGTGATCTACGGAGTGCCTGGTGATAGAAAGACATAAAAAAATGCGTATGGGATTTAAAAAATAAAACATTGCAAGATATGAATCCTGTATGTAAATAAAAGGAAAGAAGTTAAAAACAATATGCTTTACCCTTCCGAAAAATGGTTAATTATATCGTGCAATTCACTAACGAAGTTGCTCAGAGTGGTTAAAGCTAAATTTCAAACATTATAATATATTTTCACTTAAAAGGTAAATCCATGTGGTCTTGAACACTTTTTGGCTGCATAAGACATTTTAGTGCAAACCATCAACAACCATTATCCGTTGCATTTAAGCACGAAATCATAGACCCTATTTTAGATAAAGACAGGAAACTGTTAGGATCAAATTGCAACATTGAAAGTTGTAATAATTGTATGATAACGTCAGAGGAAGATATCTAAAACCAGGAAATTGACTGATTCAATTAGCAAGTGTTTTAAAAACAATGTTATCACATTACCATACGAAGTGATGATTTTTTTTTAAATATCGTGTATTCTTTAGAATTCATGTTTTTTATTATTAATATTAGTTCATCGAGAAAAGAGTATATCAAAATGAAAAATCTTGCAATGTTATATAGAACAGAGAATATAGAACATTTATATTTATAGTGTATATCTCATTATCCATTTTATGAGTTTCAAGTGTCTAATGTTTGAAACATTTCAGCTATTTATATCGTAATTTTTTTTTTGGTTGTTTTAATATAATAAGGTTATGCATTTGCAATCTTACCTTTATTTCCTTTTAAGAATAAAATATAGATCTTGAAAAAAAAAATCGTGTCTGGTATCGTCGCTCTGATCCACCCAATTCCCACCATCCGGCTACCTACCAACTAAGATGTCCGTAAAAGATTTCCTATATCTATAGAGCTTGTTTTGTCATTCACATGGACCACATGACCCTTTTGCATACTATCACTCAACAGTCCGACACCTGGTCCACCCGTCAATGTCGACATCTCTCCGCCATTCCTGAATACAAATGTATGATACAAAACATCCCTGGTGAACTGAATCCCATCATGGACTCCCTTTCCAGAAACATGTTGGCGGCCATCTATTTGTAAGTGGATTACAAGGTTTTGACAGAATCTTAATGGAAGGATCCCGAGTACTATACCTGCATAATATGCTCCTCTTTAATTTACTATGAATATGTCTCCCTCTCATAATCACTCAAACACCACCCTCCTCTCTGACATAAGCATTGTTATGCCACACCCGTGGATACTCGCCTCCTTGCACCACTAGTTATTTCACACTTCTCATGCCAATATACTGCATTGCTACTGTAGTCACAGTTTATATTGTATGATATTTCTAGGGAGTCCAAGGATTTTTGGGTGTAAACACCTTTCATTAACCTCACCATCATTTTACCAATAATCACGATGAAGTGATTGCATTCCTACCTATGTTGTAAGAACACTGTTACAATTTCACAGCCATCAATTGCTCCACTTGATGGCCTGAAGTAATCCCCATGCATGATGCAATAATTACCTCATGTACTGCTGCATTACTTTCGAGATGGCTAGCAACCCAGACACATTACTTTTGACATGCATGCTACTTTCACGTCTCAATTGGGGATATCATTCTAGGCTCTGTTCATCAATACTACTTACAGGCCTATAGCCAATGAAATGGGGGAACGTTTTCATCATACAATCAAAGCACGTTTGATATTCCGATGTACTGAATCCAGGTAGATTTCTCAACTTCCCTGAGTCCTCATCATGTAGAAGACCACTCACAAGGACAGCATTGATGTCTTAGCTGTATATCTCTCTCTCTCTCTCTCTCTCTCTCTCTCTCTCTCTCTCTCTCTCTCTCTCTCTCTCTCTCACACACAGACGTAAGAGCTCCGTACTCCTTTTATCAACCAACATATCTGCTTCATATAATAGACAAATACTGATAAAAAATCTAACTCACAAGACTATATGAAGAACATTATATTATAGGCTTTTACATACATAGAATAATTTTAATTCTATAGTAAATCAATAAAGATATCTATGCTTCATGCAATCTGTCCCGGATATTGCACTTCAACGTGAATTTTAGTCGTTTTATTATTCATGTCAGCTGCTATGAGAGATGTAAATAGCTTTTATTACTCAAATATCAGATTTGAGTGAGTCTGCAATCGACTCTTTGACAAAGAAAGAAATGTCCGTGTACTGGTCAGTTGCCTTGATGTAGCGGAAAGTCAGCAGGTTGATATTAAATTTTTGATTTTCCTGCCAAAACGATGTTTAACTTCAGAACAAAGAGAGAAAAATAAATGTGGAGGAAATATTATCCCCCTATATACTGGAATGAATATTCGTAGATAATGGTGATAGTATTATTTCTTTTAGTCAGAAGCATGAACATTATGATGTAAAAGAAAATTAGTGAGGTGTTAGCTGTATGTTATTTTACCCTTTCACTTCAATGATACAGAAGCTTACGTTTTGTCACCAATTGAAAGTTTAGAATCTATAGAATAATTTTGTCCATAGTTTCATGCATTGGAACCCTAGATGAAGTCTTGGAGAGGGAGGGCATGTGGATTTCCTCTCGGCAAATGAGAAATATGATTTAAAGGTATTGTTTGGTCCAGTGGTCACATTTGTACATTTAAGATTTCCATGAATACGTAAAAACAAGGATCCTCTTGTATTCCATTACCATGAAACATTAAAATTAGACTTTATCAGATAAAGGACCACATGGACAGTGCTCACAGCTGAATAATTCACAAAATAAGAACAATATAGAAACTCTTCATATAATTGTCATGATTAAGACATGTGAAATATCAATGGTTTCAGAGTGACTAGGGAATCCATTATTTCATTATTTTTTAACATTACTAAAAATATTATCGTAGCTAAAGGCACATTTATAAACATATTTTGGGCTGCTGGGTGGAATTTGAGGGTTGCATGTTGCTTGTTGCTTGTTGCTTGTTGCTGGTTGATGGTTACGGGTAGCTGGCTGGTGCTGGTTGCGAGTTGTGGCTTGCTGGTTTCTGGGTGCTGGTCGCTGTGTACGGGTTGCAGGTTGCTAGTTGCTAGTTGCCAGATGCTAGTTGCTGGTTGCTGGTTGATGGTTGCTGGTTGGTGGTTGCTTGTTGGTGGTTGTTGGTTGCCAGTTTTGGGCTACTTCTTGTTGGTTGCTGATTGCTGACCGCTTGTTGCTGATTGTTGGTTTCTGGTTGTTGGTTGCTAGTTGCTGGTTGCAAATTGTTGGTTTCTGTTTATTGGTTGTGGGTCATTGGTTGCTGGTTGAAGATTTTTGGATGCAGGCTGTTTTTGCTGGTGACTGGTTGTTTTTGTGTGATTGTTTGTTGTACGTTGCTGGTTGCTATATGCTAGTTGATAGTTCCAGGTTGCTGGTTGCTGGTTGTGGGTAGCTGTTTGCTGGTTGCTTGTTACTGGTTACTGGTTACAGATTGTGGAAAGCTGTTTGTTGTATGATGATTGCTGGTTGCTGGTTTCGGGTTTTTAGGTGCTGGTTGCTGTCTGTAGTGGCTGGTTGCTGGTTGCTGGTTGCTGGTTGCTAGTTGCTGGTTGCTAGTTGCTGTCTGCTGTTTGTTGTTGGTGTGTTTCTGTTTGTTTGTTTGTTGTTGTAAGCTGCTTATTGCTGATTGCTCTTTTTTGATTACTGGTTGTTGGTTGCTGATTGCTAGTTCTGTGTTACTGATTGCTGGTTGCTCGTTCCTGGCTGCCAGTTGCTGCTTGCTGGTTGCTAGATGCTGATTGCTAGCTGAGTGGTGATGGGTGTGGATTGCTTGTTGTTTTTAGTTGGTCGGGGTTTGCTGGTTGCTGGTTTTGCGTAGCAGGTTGCCAGTTACTGGTTGCCGGTTCTGGTTGCTAATTGTTGGTTGTTGCTAATAAGTACACATTTGATAAAACAGGAGACTTGTTGTAATTGAAAATTCAAGGAATCGATGTAAACAAATGAAACCGCAATGGATATGTTAGTGCAAGGGGCAACCTATTTGTTTGTAATACTAAAGTAATACGCTGTCAGATACTGGCAAATTTGTAAAATGAAAAAGAAATAAATTATATGAATTTTTTGGAAGATTCAAAGCACCTTTGCAATTAGGAATGTCAGATATGATGTACAGAAATGTTATTCATTCACAGATTAATGGAAAATAATATCATTATATCTTTAGTAAAAAATGAGGAGCTGGTTCCCAAAATATCAACATAATTTAAATTAAGAACTATTGGAATCAGATATTTTAAGCCATTAGGAGCTTCTTCATACGGTTTCTGTATTTAGTGTCTGATTAATACAGTTATAACTGTAATGAGATTAAGAAAAAAGGAAACTGCCAAATACACTAATAGCAAGGAACTCATGATAACACTTTTCATAGGAATTTTACTAATAATGATCTTATGTTATCAGCTCCTGCAATAACTGCTTATTGAACAAATGGATGAATTTTGATGTTACTTTCAAAGAAATGAACTGATGGGATTTTTGCTCCCAACCGAAGCTATTTCTTGTATTTGCCCTAACCAGGGACTATTTCTTACATTTGCACAGACCAGGGCAAGTGCATGTGCGGATGACTTTTAGTTAAATGCAATGATACCACTAATAATGATCACCTAAAATCAAGAAGGAAAACACCCTTTGTAGTGCTAAAAAAGTCAATACTGGAAGTAATATATTGACCTCTTTTTTCAGCCATGATTGGTGGAGTTTTGTACAGGTATCACGGGCAATTGGGAGTTAGTTCAGATAATTTCTCGGTCGCATGACATTTAGAATCAGCGTCATGTATATAGGGGTAACTATTTCTACATCCTTAGTTTTATGAGAAAACAGCTTCACTGAGAGGTAATCACTGTTGTTGTCTTCCTTTTCGTCAATTGAGCAAAACTTAAAAACAAGGATTGCTAGTGCTTTTTTCAGCTGTTTTGGTGCTTCAATTCGGGTTTCATGAATGTCTACAAACTCTTCCAAGATGAATAAAACTTCTTGCATGAGGTGGAAACTATAGTGCTAAATCAAGGATTTGAAGGAAGATGTGCCGTCTGATCCAGTGAATGTAATGAAAAAAGCGAAGGCTTTGAAGGTAGTTAGGCCTAGATTTGTGGCTATGGTATGGAGAGAAATTATTTTTCTTACCTTTCCTGATGTTAAAGAAAAAGAAATCTTTACAGATGGACAACTAGTCTGAGTGTGGAGGATAATATTCAAAATGATTATTGCAATATCTGTGAATACTGTGTGCTCCATTCTAATTGATGATGTTTCAATAGTAAGTAGGAGATACACTAGAATAAGTCTGTCTGCTTCCTCATGGTTACACTGTTTCATTTGTGAACTTTACAAAACAATTAACTTCTCTACTAGCAGTGATGTTTAAACCTTTCCCTTTTTAAAACTTTTGTTTTGTGAGTTTTCTAGACACATAGGAAATCAACTCTTGATATTTTTCAGTGTTTGGCAAGATTGGAACCAGTTATATGGGACTTTGTAGAAAGAAATCCTCCCTGACAAAAAACAGTTCCTCATTTTCCATTGAAGTTCTTTTAATTGTTAGTGGATGGTATGTGTTCCATACCCTGTGTACCCATCATGATTGCTTAAAATAATGGTGACCTCTTAGAATAAAACATTTTCAAAATAGACATCAGAATGGTTGTATTGTATAGCTGTACCAGGGAATTAGTGAATCAATGATCCATCATCAATCATTACGAAGTTATTAGTATTTAGTGTAATCTGCTCCTCATGATAAGATTTGGTCTCTATGTTACTGACTATCAGGTATGACTTAGTGCAAGTGTTCAAGGACCCTGTCACATGGAAATGCAGGTTGGTTTAAAAAAGATTCCTGACAAAAGAAGTCTTCCAAATTCTCTATAGGGCTATTCAATTCAAGGGCTGTTTGGGCATGGAGGTTCTTATTAGGTTTTTTCAACTTTTTATCAATCATTGTTGATTTTTTTTTTCACGTGACAGCAAATTCTATCCCGTTTAATTGGTACTACTAGATGTCTTATAAGTGAGAGAAACTTGTGATCCTGAAAGTTATCATACTCTTCTTGTCCTAATGATTCAGTAATATTGACTGACAATGCCACAAGTACAGGATCACAAGCTTGTAGCCTAATGTAACCAGATCCTCAAAGGACTTTTAAAAAAAAGAGATTATTTGCTTATGAAAACTGCTACCAGATCATTTGTATTATAGAGAAATTAGTGTTGTGTGAAATCGTAACTGTTTTGCTCTAGCAGAGATGCAAGGTGAACACAAGGAAGGCTTTTATACAGACAGCTGAGAGCAATAATGACTTAATACCCAAACAGAAAAAAGAAATACTATAGCACGCTTTAATGTTACATTGTACGAGTTTGTTTGAAATATGTACGATACATAGCCCCCCAACGAAAAAAAGATATACATGTAAAATAGGGTGCTATGTTCCTCAGAGGCGTACTGTAGATTGATCATCTTGCAAGAGATAGACAGATTTTAGGCCATCAATAGAGACCCAGTCTTCATACCCACAAAGTTTAATCAAGAAAACCTTGATGACAAGAAAAGGGCCATTATAAGGTGGCGTTAGATCTGGCTTGATGGTATGGGAAAGCACAAAAAAGTGAGTTGCTGTGTGCAGATGCGTCGGTATGTGTTGCTTTGCTAGGGGCTTGTAATTCTGTTGGCTGGGAGTGAATTTTCCCACAACATGAGGTAAGCACTAAGGATTCTTGGAGGAGGTTAAAGGAAGAAGGGATGATCAACG
>NC_090744.1:75621549-75634049 GCF_036898095.1 Palaemon carinicauda | reverse complement strand
GCAGATATAACTGGATATAACTACTGTATAGTAGTTACTATCTAAAAGCAAAGGGGCAATTAGCGACACTTCTGTATGCCAAATTTATCAATACTTAACTATTCAAACTAATAATTTTGAAGTTTTTTCAATCTGCCCCCCGCGGATTTAAATTTAAATTTCTATACAAGACCAGATTGAGCTAGCTGCTTATTCTTCTCAGAACAAATCAAAGCAGCCCCCCGTTGAATTCTTGCAATATTATCATTAGAAACAACATTAGAATCACTCTGAGGTACAAGATTTAAATCTAACTGATCAATATGAGAATCACTTAACCCATCACCTTTAACCAAAAGAATAACAGACGATATATCCCTAAAAACAACACTTTTATTACCCTTGACCAATTGTACTTGAACAGCCTCACCAAGAGAATTATAAAAACATCAAGAACTCTAGCTAAAGGGTAATTGGGAGCCTTAACCGTTGAATCTTTTATCAAGACTATGTCACCTTTTGATATTTTAACGTGCTCCCTAGGGTAATATTTACCTCTGTATTTAGTTGCCTGATCTTGCAATCCAAATAAAAATTCATTGTGATAACTATTATGCAATTTCTCTTCAATATGAATTAAACGTCGAAAGTCCTTACCCAAGTCAGAAGTCATAATCATCAAGTTGACCTTCGTGATATATACATTCCATAACCTGTGTATCATATCCAAATTTCAAAAACTCTGGTGACAGCACCTGAAAATCATCATTCACATTCTGTTCCCTCAATGCGCCAAGTTCAGAAATGGGTTTCTTATTAGCGTAACATATGCATTGTATAATTACATGAAAAAATTCCAGAAAATCTAGAATATTATTATGGATTGCTCCCTGTATTAACTTTCTTACCAGACCAACTCCGGACTCTATAATACCTCCAATACCACGATTCAGAGAACCACGAGGATACTGTGAAAATTCAGTGACATAGACACCCCTCTGATTGAAGAATTCCTGCACCTCACTTGCTTTCAGACATTCTTCAATCCATGTGAATGCACCACAAAGATTTGAGCCAGAATCTGAAAATACTTTGTTAGGCAAACCATAGTTGTAAACATGGTTTTGAAAAGGCAATAAAAATCATTTAGAATCAGCTGAAGTCACTATTTCAACATTAATCATGTGTGACCAAATACATTTAAAAATTACCCCATAGGTTTTAACTTTGTCACTTCCATACCTTGTGAAATATGGTACAAAGTAATCAATGAAACATACAGAAAAAAACCTCTTTATGGGATTCACATTCCACTCTCTATAGTCATTAGTATTAACTTTAACTGGTCTACTATTAAAACGTTTACAGTGGTAACATTCAGTCACAACCTTCTTAACTGTTGAAAATCCCTTGAGCAGAAAAAATGCCGGTTTCAATTTATGTAGCACATAGTAAGTACCTGAGTGATTAAACTTCACGTGAGTGTCCATTATCAGTATTCTACCGAAATCGCTATTATTACTAACGAGTATTGGAGTTTTCGACATCATACCTTTAGACATCTTTCCCATTTTACATTTTACTCTAAAAATACCATCAGAGTCACAAAATACATTCATTCTACTAACTAGCTCAGGAATAGACTTTTTTGCTTTCCGTTTTGAAGTGAAAAAATCTTGTAAATCTGGAAAGCAATTCTGTTGATCAAGCTTTAGCAAATCATTACTGCATTTTTTGTAGCTTGCATCTAATAAGGCAGTTGACTGCTGGCTCTTATAATTTATTCTTAATCTTAATTTGTTGATGAAAAGCTTAACTTTCATTAGTACTTTAATTGCTTTGTCAAGTGAAGATTACTTAGTTAAATCAACAACTGTACCAACTGACATATCTTCAACACTTGCCTTATTTACAACCAGCTTGGGTATATCCACATAATTAATCATGCCTGTATTAGGAATGACAAGCCATTCTAGTAAATTTAAATCTTCCCGTAACATCTTGGGTCCGGTCAAGTAACAAGAGTTTCTTAACTTTGAGAACGATACTAATCTAGTCGTGAAATCTGCAGCATTTTCATTTGATCCTACGTGAGCTAACTTCACCGAGTGTGTAGACTTACAGAGGTCGACAATATTTGCGATTCTATTATTTACATATACACTTCTCTTTTGAAGCTTTGTTCTCAAGTTCTCATAATCAGCTAGCCAACTTAAGGCAATCGTAGAATCTGAAAACAACATTATGTCATTAACTGCAATAGGCACAATACAAGAAGTGATCATTTTATACAGATCAAAAGCCCTTTGCAATGCATACTCTACTGCAGTGAGTTAGAGTACAGGCATAGTTCGCCCTTTCAGATTTTTATTCAGAATCTTATTAGGGGCAGATACGAAGGATACTAACTTTGAATCTCTCTCCTGCAAGTAAATAACACAACCAATAAAGTTTTTACTCGCATCACTCATTACAATTATATCAAAATTAGACTTTTTGCTACCCATATATCTTGGTATCTCTAGCCTTATTGAATTGTGAAGCTATGTTTCTCCATTCATTTAGCTGAGCACCATGAAGAGAAGTATCCAATTTATCTACATAATCAGACTGTAATTGCCTGAGGAAGACCTCACATCTGTTTAAAACAGGCAAGTTAGCATTATTCAAATCAAATATACTCATTACTGAACTCAAAATCTGCCTAGGAATATTGGCTTCAACATTTAATTTAACACATGTGGCCTTTAGTACATCATTATATCTGTCCCAGCACATGCCAAGAATTTTAACATCTTGTGGAGTCTCTGTGCCAGCTTTACAGTCAATGTCACGCTGAAATTGAGAATAATTAGTAACATGCTGCTGCAATGGAAATTTATGCTGCTCAAATATTGTACTGGCTTCCCTGTGAACCATTTCAACTTCATCTTCATCTGCACAACCAATCAGAAAATTATCAACATAACTGCCTTGGAAGATTCTTTTTTTCAATTCCTGAATTTCTTCAGTATCACCATCTGTCTCCAATATTAGCATTTTATAAAGACAGCACTGCAACAGATATGGAGAAACAGACATCCCAAATATTACTCGCTTTGAGCGATACACAACTGGTGTAAAATCTCTAGATTCAACATCCTTAAACCAATAAAAGAGAAATTTTGAGGAATTCTCATCATCAATGGCCAATCTGTGAAAGGCTTTTGAAATATCAAATCCAAGTATAAACTTGTCAAACCTCATCATGGTCAATGCATCACTTATTTTAAAATTCTTGTTATAACCTGAGTGAATACATTGATTCAGACTAATGCCTTTACTGCCATCATGTCTTTTTTCTGCAAGATTCCCCATGTAATTAACTCTTACTTTCGTAGTATCTCTTTCTTCTTTAATTACAGGACTGTGGCTAATGAAGAAATAATTTGGAAATTTCCTTTTATATTCTTCAAAATCTTCAACTTTTTCAATGATTCCCAAATCAATTTGTGACTGGATAACTTCATCAATTCGCTTTAGAACATTACTGTTCATGTATTTCTTCTTCAGACTGCACAGAACCTTGAAAGCAAGTCTCTTTGATCCAAGAAGATCTTTATATCTAGTCAACCAAGGAATTGGTACGACATAAAATTTTTCAGAATCTCTGTAAATGTTGCATAAAATAAAATCCGTCACTTCTTGCTCAGTTTCATTAGTAACACATTCAATAGAATTCTCTTCTTCCATATTTATGAATATCTTACAATTATGACCCAACTGAGAATAATCCGCAACCTCTGCTATATCTGGCAGGCTTTCAAAATTATATATTCCATCAAGTGTTGGCACTTCATAGTCAAATCCATCAGAATCAATCTCCATAGTGCCAATGTATGAAGTAGTAGATTTTGTTTCTTCAGAAATCTTCCTATGAGACATCAAAGATGTATCTACTGCATCGGAAAGATTCTTTATCCAGTCAGAAATAGAACCAATTAATATTAGTTTATCATTAATTCTGTAAAAAGAAGTCAGTCTGTCTTTCTGACCTAGTACTCCACTCTCCATGCTCATCACACAATGCCAATCCTTTGCACCTATCAGTAGCTTTATATCATCAATGTCATGAATTCTGTTTACACCATTGAATTTATCATAAGCAACCTCTTTACCATTCTGCCTTAGCAGTTCTATTAATTTATACATATGAGGAGCTTTCATCTGAATTTTCATCTTAGGAATACAAATACAGGTAATTTCATAACTTACATCACCAATCTTAAAAGGAAAACTCACTGACTTAGTACAAATATTTTGATTAGTATTAATCCCCTTGATAATCAAATGTATCTTAGGATCTACTACCTTTAAGTTAAAAAAATCTGCTAAACTTTCCTCAATAAAGGAATTCTGGCTACCCGAATCCAAAACTGTATCCACTTTTACACGATCATGTTCAGTCGTCACTGTTAGTAATGGTGATAAAGAATCAACAATATCCAAATGATTAGATGCTGTAACAGTTGATGGTATTTCATTAACACTCTCGACAACTTTAACCACCTTTGTGGTAGTTTGCTTACTATTACTAGAATCATTTGGCTTTGAACTACACAAAAAACTCCAGTGTTTACCCTTTTTGCATTTGAAGCATACACCTGACGTTTGAAATCTGCACTCATTACTATTATGACCTGCCTTTAAGCGTTTAAAGCACTTGTGCAATTCTTTTAATCGCTTTATTTTATCAGATACTTGCAAGTACTTTGTACAACTGGCAATTTTGTGATCTTTAGCATTACAAAGCATACATAAACTCCTGGTTAAACTAGTATTCAAGCTAGTAGCCAACACAGCGGTTTTACATGGACTTTTTTTACTAATGTTTAATTGAGCGTTATACCTGCTGCAAGCTTCCAAAAATTTACCGGTGACCTCATCTAAAGTAGGATGAGACTTATTTGTGATCGCAACTATGATATCTTGAAATTTAGTAGGCAATGAAGACTACACAAAATAAAGCATAACAGTGTCCAAATCAATAGCATTATCTATCACTGCATCAATCAGCTTCTTAATATGAGCATAAAAAATATATGGATCATCCTTGCCCCAAACAAACCTCAAGTCAGTTAACTCTTTAATGAGGACAAACTTCTGAGGCATTTCATCAGCAAATGCTGCGATCAAAGTTTGTTTAGCCTGACCAAAAGTTTGCTGGGACACCTTTATAGAACTGATCATAGCCTTTGCTCTACTATGACATTGCTGCTCAAGTAAATTATACCTCTCGACTTCATTTAAATTATACGGAGCAGTCAAGTGTTCAAAAATTTCAAAAAATCGCTTACATGTAAATTTATCTTCCTTAGAATCTGCAAAATACCGAGGCAAATTCAACTTGGGCAGATCAATTTTAGTTCTGCAAGGAGTTTTATTATCAATCTGTACGGAGAGATTATCAAGTCGAGATTGCATTTTGTTTGACAGTAATTTAATTTTACGATGATATTCCTCACATTCAGAATCCTGCCTATCCAAATCGTCCTGCGGAACTAAGGAGTCCAGTCTAACTTTAGTCAAAATCAAATCATCCAAGGTCTGCAATCTTTGACTGTACTCACTCAGCAAACTCAATTCTGTTTGCAATTCAGCTTTATCTAAAGAATCAACAGCATTACACAATTTATTATATAATACACTAACCTTACGGCGTATAGTAGTACGTTCACGCTTTTCCGATTCCGTCATCTTTAACTAACAGACAATACACCTCAAACAAATCAACTTTCAAATAAAAAACTAACACGTACAACGCGAGAGGAGGGGGACCCGGACATCGCCCAACTAGAAACGACCAACATTTCACACCAGTGCTTAAAAATATTAATCCAAAAGTTCGAAGGACCAAGCGGAAAAATGGGGGGTGGTTTACATATGTAAATATAAAATCCATATGTAATGACCACGATCATATCATTAAACCTTGCATTTTTAAGTGAAAAGGTAGAGATGGAAAAAATGCATTTTAAATATTTAATAAATTTAAATCTAAATGGTTAGACATTTATGAATACATAATTTAAAATTATATAAATTTCACTGTAGCAGCTGGTGGTGGAATGACGTAAACGAGTCTTCGAAATGCACTACTATAAGAGATTTTAAGGTTCACAACTGCGAGGTCTTAACCTTCTTCCTTTCACTCATCCGCTAAAAAATACAAAGTAAAGGAGAATCAACCACGGGAAAAATCAGAACAATAAATACAACACTAACAAAAAGTAACTAAAATAAATCAACAAAAAACTCAACACTAATCAAAATATCAATTACTGTAATCGCCTGACTAAAATCTACAATTTTCATATAAATCAAAATCTTGAAATCAACGAATCACCGAAAACAGCAATTAACTAATCACGAAATCACTCACGTAAATATTTGCTCAAATCACCACTAAATCACAACAGCTCTCAAATTATCAGTAAAACTACTAGCAAATTTAACGAGTTGTCAAATACTTAAATAAATTTATAGACTGCATAGAAATCACAGGTTCAATCTAGTAAGAATTTAATTAATTAAAATACTTGAAATTATTCTCAAAACACTGGCATATAGAATATGTAACGCAAGAACAAGCATTAAAGCCCCTTATGCTTACCCTGTTGCGATAACAGTTCTGGCGAGTGTGGAAAAAATCATTCAACAGACGATCATCGCTAAGCAGCGTCCGGATCCCATCCTCGATGAATTAGTGTGTAATTATTTCCATGGTAGAGGAAAAATCCATAATAGTTAATACAGCGTGTGTATAAATCCTAAAATCCACTTGAATAATGAGAGAGAGGGAAAGAGAGCTGCTCCTCCTCACTCCCGTGTAAGGTTGCTGAAGACTGTGCTGTGTGAAAAAACTTCACAACGACGTTAACGGCAGGCAGATATAACTGGATATAACTACTGTATAGTAGTTACTATCTAAAAGCAAAGGGGCAATTAGCGACACTTCTGTATGCCAAATTTATCAATACTTAACTATTCAAACTAATAATTTTGAAGTTTTTTCAATCTGCCCCCCGCGGATTTAAATTTAAATTTCTATACAAGACCAGATTGAGCTAGCTGCTTATTCTTCTCAGAACAAATCAAAGCAGCCCCCCGTTGAATTCTTGCAATATTATCATTAGAAACAACATTAGAATCACTCTGAGGTACAAGATTTAAATCTAACTGATCAATATGAGAATCACTTAACCCATCACCTTTAACCAAAAGAATAACAGACGATATATCCCTAAAAACAACACTTTTATTACCCTTGACCAATTGTACTTGAACAGCCTCACCAAGAGAATTATAAAAACATCAAGAACTCTAGCTAAAGGGTAATTGGGAGCCTTAACCGTTGAATCTTTTATCAAGACTATGTCACCTTTTGATATTTTAACGTGCTCCCTAGGGTAATATTTACCTCTGTATTTAGTTGCCTGATCTTGCAATCCAAATAAAAATTCATTGTGATAACTATTATGCAATTTCTCTTCAATATGAATTAAACGTCGAAAGTCCTTACCCAAGTCAGAAGAGTCATAATCATCAAGTTGACCTTCGTGATATATACATTCCATACCCTGTGTATCATATCCAAATTTCAAAAACTTTGGTGACAGCACCTGAAAATCATCATTCACATTCTGTTCCCTCAATGCGCCAAGTTCAGAAATGGGTTTCTTATTAGCGTAACATATGCATTGTTTAATTACACGAGAAAATTCCAGAAAATCTAGAATATTATTATGGATTGCTCCCTGTATTAACTTTCTTACCAGACCAACTCCGGACTCTATAATACCTCCAATACCACGATTCAGAGAACCACGAGGATTCTGTGAAAATTCAGTGACATAGACACCCCTCTGATTGAAGAATTCCTGCACCTCACTTGCTTTCAGACATTCTTCAATCCATGTGAATGCACCACAAAGATTTGAGCCAGAATCTGAAAATACTTTGTTAGGCAAACCATAGTTGTAAACATGGTTTTGAAAAGGCAATAAAAATCATTTAGAATCAGCTGAAGTCACTATTTCAACATTAATCATGTGTGACCAAATACATTTAAAAATTACCCCATAGGTTTTAACTTTGTCACTTCCATACCTTGTGAAATATGGTACAAAGTAATCAATGAAACATACAGAAAAAAACCTCTTTATGGGATTCACATTCCACTCTCTATAGTCATTAGTATTAACTTTAACTGGTCTACTAATAAAACGTTTACAGTGGTAACATTCAGTCACAACCTTCTTAACTGTTGAAAATCCCTTGAGCAGAAAAAATGCCGGTTTCAATTTATGTAGCACATAGTAAGTACCTGAGTGATTAAACTTCACGTGAGTGTCCATTATCAGTATTCTACCGAAATCGCTATTATTACTAACGAGTATTGGAGTTTTCGACATCATACCTTTAGACATCTTTCCCATTTTACATTTTACTCTAAAAATACCATCAGAGTCACAAAATACATTCATTCTACTAACTAGCTCAGGAATAGACTTTTTTGCTTTCCGTTTTGAAGTGAAAAAATCTTGTAAATCTGGAAAGCAATTCTGTTGATCAAGCTTTAGCAAATCATTACTGCATTTTTTGTAGCTTGCATCTAATAAGGCAGTTGACTGCTGGCTCTTAGAATTTATTCTTAATCTTAATTTGTTGATGAAAACCTTAACTTTCATTAGTACTTTAATTGCTTTGTCAAGTGAAGAATACTTAGTTAAATCAACAACTGTACCAACTGACATATCTTCAACACTTGCCTTATTTACAACCAGCTTGGGTATATCCACATAATTAATCATGCCTGTATTAGGAATGACAAGCCATTCTAGTAAATTTAAATCTTCCCGTAACATCTTGGGTCCGGTCAAGTAACAAGAGTTTCTTAACTTTGAGAACGATACTAATCTAGTCGTGAAATCTGCAGCATTTTCATTTGATCCTACGTGAGCTAACTTCACCGAGTGTGTAGACTTACAGAGGTCGACAATATTTGCGATTCTATTATTTACATATACACTTCTCTTTTGAAGCTTTGTTCTCAAGTTCTCATAATCAGCTAGCCAACTTAAGGCAATCGTAGAATCTGAAAACAACATTATGTCATTAACTGCAATAGGCACAATACAAGAAGTGATCATTTTATACAGATCAAAAGCCCTTTGCAATGCATACTCTACTGCAGTGAGTTAGAGTACAGGCATAGTTCGCCCTTTCAGATTTTTATTCAGAATCTTATTATGGGCAGATACGAAGGATACTAACTTTGAATCTCTCTCCTGCAAGTAAATAACACAACCAATAAAGTTTTTACTCGCATCACTCATTACAATTATATCAAAATTAGACTTTCTGCTACCCATATATCTTGGTATCTCTAGCCTTTCACCATTATTGAATTGTGAAGCTATGTTTCTCCATTCATTTAGCTGAGCACCATGAAGAGAAGTATCCAATTTATCTACATAATCAGACTGTAATTGCCTGAGGAAGATCTTACATCTGTTTAAAACAGGCAAGTTAGCATTATTCAAATCAAATATACTCATTACTGAACTCAAAATCTGCCTAGGAGTATTGGCTTCAACATTTAATTTAACACATGTGGCCTTTAGTACATCATTATATCTGTCCCAGCACATGCCAAGAATTTTAACATCTTGTGGAGTCTCTGTGCCAGCTTTACATTCAATATCACGCTGAAATTGAGAATAATTAGTAACATGCTGCTGTAATGGAAATTTATGCTGCTCAAATATTGTACTGGCTTCCCTGTGAACCATTTCAACTTCATCTTCATCTGCACAACCAATCAGAAAATTATCAACATAACTGCCTTGGAAGATTCTTTTTTTCAATTCCTGAATTTCTTCAGTATCACCATCTGTCTCCAATATTAGCATTTTATAAAGACAGCACTGCAACAGATATGGAGAAACAGACATCCCAAATATTACTCGCTTTGAGCGATACACAACTGGTGTAAAATCTCTAGATTCAACATCCTTAAACCAATAAAAGAGAAATTTTGAGGAATTCTCATCATCAATGGCCAATCTGTGAAAGGCTTTTGAAATATCAAATCCAAGTAAAAACTTGTCAAACCTCATCATGGTCAATGCATCACTTATTTTAAAATTCTTGTTATAACCTGAGTGAATACATTGATTCAGACTAATGCCTTTACTGCCATCATGTCTTTTTTCTGCAAGATTCGCCATGTAAATAACTCTTACTTTCGTAGTATCTCTTTCTTCTTTAATTACAGGACTGTGGCTAATGAAGAAATAATTTGGAAATTTCCTTTTATATTCTTCAAAATCTTCAACTTTTTCAATGATTCCCAAATCAATTTGTGACTGGATAACTTCATCAATTCGCTTTAGAACATTACTGTTCATGTATTTCTTCTTCAGACTGCAAAGAACCTTGAAAGTAAGTCTCTTTGATCCAAGAAGATCTTTATATCTAGTCAACCAAGGAATTGGTACGACATAAAATTTTTCAGAATCTTTGTAAATGTTGCATAAAATAAAATCCGTCACTTCTTGCTCAGTTTCATTAGTAACACATTCAATAGAATTCTCTTCTTCCATATTTATGAATATCTTACAATTATGACCCAACTGAGAATAATCCGCAACCTCTGCTATATCTGGCAGGCTTTCAAAATTATATATTCCATCAAGTGTTGGCACTTCATAGTCAAATCCATCAGAATCAATCTCCATAGTGCCAATGTATGAAGTAGTAGATTTTGTTTCTTCAGAAATCTTCCTATGAGACATCAAAGATGTATCTACTGCATCGGAAAGATTCTTTATCCAGTCAGAAATAGAACCAATTAATATTAGTTTATCATTAATTCTGTAAAAAGAAGTCAGTCTGTCTTTCTGACCTAGTACTCCACTCTCCATGCTCATCACACAATGCCAATCCTTTGCACCTATCAGTAGCTTTATATCATCAATGTCATGAATTCTGTTTACACCATTGAATTTATCATAAGCAACCTCTTTACCATTCTGCCTTAGCAGTTCTATTAATTTATACATATGAGGAGCTTTCATCTGAATTTTCATCTTAGGAATACAAATACAGGTAATTTCATAACTTACATCACCAATCTTAAAAGGAAAACTCACTGACTTAGTACAAATATTTTGATTAGTATTAATCCCCTTGATAATCAAATGTATCTTAGGATCTACTACCTTTAAGTTAAAAAAATCTGCTAAACTTTCCTCAATAAAGGAATTCTGGCTACCCGAATCCAAAACTGTATCCACTTTTACACGATCATGTTCAGTCGTCACTGTTAGTAATGGTGATAAAGAATCAACAATATCCAAATGACTAGATGCTGTAACAGTTGATGGTATTTCATTAACACTCTCGACAACTTTAACCACCTTTGTGGTAGTTTGCTTACTATTACTAGACTCATTTGGCTTTGAACTACACAAAAAACTCCAGTGTTTACCCTTTTTGCATTTGAAGCATACACCTGACGTTTGAAATCTGCACTCATTACTATTATGACCTGCCTTTAAGCGTTTAAAGCACTTGTGCAATTCTTTTAATTGCTTTATTTTATCAGATACTTGCAAGTACTTTGTACAACTGGCAATTTTGTGATCTTTAGCATTACAAAGCATACATAAACTCCTGGTTAAACTAGTATTCAAGCTAGTAGCCAACACAGCGGTTTTACATGGACTTTCTTTACTAATGTTTAATTGAGCGTTATACCTGCTGCAAGCTTCCAAAAATTTACCGGTGACCTCATCTAAAGTAGGATGAGACTTATTTGTGATCGCAACTATGATATCTTGAAATTTAGTAGGCAATGAAGACTACACAAAATAAAGCATAACAGTGTCCAAATTAATAGCATTATCTATCACTGCATCAATCAGCTTCTTAATACGAGCATAAAAAATATATGGATCATCCTTGCCCCAAACAAACCTCAAGTCAGTTAACTCTTTAATGAGGACAAACTTCTGAGGCATTTCATCAGCAAATGCTGCGATCAAAGTTTGTTTAGCCTGACCAAAAGTTTGCTGGGACACCTTTATAGAACTAATCATAGCCTTTGCTCTACTATGACATTGCTGCTCAAGTAAATTATACCTCTCGACTTCATTTAAATTATACGGAGCAGTCAAGTGTTCAAAAACTTCAAAAAATCGCTTACATGTAAATTTATCTTCCTTAGAATCTGCATAATACCGAGGCAAATTCAACTTGGGCAGATCAATTTTAGTTCTGCAAGGAGTTTTATTATCAATCTGTACGGAGAGATTATCAAGTCGAGATTGCATTTTGTTTGACAGTAATTTAATTTTACGATGATATTCCTCACATTCAGAATCCTGCCTATCCAAATCGTCCTGCGGAACTAAGGAGTCCAGTCTAACTTTAGTCAAAATCAAATCATCCAAGGTCTGCAATCTTTGACTGTACTC
>NC_090744.1:75589049-75594049 GCF_036898095.1 Palaemon carinicauda | reverse complement strand
TTTAAATGAATCTTTTAGTCTTTTTTTCTGCTGCTGTGATTCTTTCAGTGCCTTTCCAACCTTTTGTTACTTCTCATACAGATATGTTTTGTACTGGTTCGGGTGTTTTACCATTTGCATTGCCAAAGTTAATCCTTATAGACGATTGTATATAATTATCTAAAAATATTCTGTAAGTCTTATTACTTCATCTCTACTGCAGATGATATTTAAATTTTCCTCCTTTACAATAAATATCAATGTGATGATTCTTCCTTTCTTCAGTATATACTTAATTTTGGCCCGCTTGCTTCACGAATGTATTATGTTTTTAGTTTGATTTCAATATTTCTGTTAATCAGGTTTAATCTCTATTGTATTTTACCCTTATTTCAAAACATTTCTTATTATATATATATAATCTTTTCTGATAGTTTTCTTTGATCTTGTTTAGGAACTTTTATACCTATCTTTTGTACGGATTGTAATTGATATTTTTTTGAAACAATATTTCTACTTGACATGCTTCGATTTCGTCATGCAGCTAGAAGTACACATGCTTCAATGATAAAGTAAACGCATCAGATTTTTCTCTCATAACCGGAAAATTATTTTAATTTTTAATTTTTTTCACTCATTCTTTCTTTAGATTTAGAAAAAAATATTTGCTCATCTTCATTAAAGGGGTGTTTAACTTTAACTTGCTTCACCATGTTACATCGTTACGTATATTAACTTTTTCATTGCATATATAATCTATTTAAATTTTTGTATCTACAATTAGGGGTCTCCATGTCCATTTTCTAACTAGCTCTTTATAATAAAAGTGTTAATAATATTAAGCATATCTACCTCATCATTTCATGTTCCTACTCAAACTTTACCCATATATATATATATATATATATATATATATATATATATATATATATATATATATATATATATATATATATATATATATATATATATATATATATATATATATATATATATATATATATATATATATGAACATGTATAGGTAGATAGATAGATAGATAGATAGATAGATACAATATATATATATATATATATATATATATATATATATATATATATATATATATATATATATATATATATATATTTTTTTTTTTTTTGGGGGGGGGGGGGTGGCTCAGGCCATGTCGTCCTGATGGAAGTTCCTAATTGGTAGCTTTCTAGGGTATATTTGACTACCGTGATAATCCCAGAGAATTTTACCTTTAAGGTATCCAGAATTCTAACTCCTGGAGCGAATATCCCTAAATAAATCTAACAGGGATATCGCATAATATCAGAGGACTTATTCTTGACACGCCACATAGCTATCTTCACCCCAAACAGTATTAACGCTTCGAGGGGTTATAGTGACCAGAATCTAAAAACGAGAATGAAAAGAGAGCCGTTCATAAGGTATCTCTCCTATTCCGTTTCCAGTGTGTATCTGACGAATACGGCAGCGCCATCTTTATTTCTTTTCGTGTAGCTCTACTACTCGGTGTTTTCCCTTGTGATCTCTCATAATTTTGGATACTTTTAAACATTATGATGCTTACTCCGGCCTCTTCCACCTCTGGAAACTTGAGTATTATCTTTACTTTGTATAAATGTAAGCTCTTGTCGTTTTGAATTAAATCAAAAGTGATATTAACGTAAACAAGAGCTGTTACCTACCGGAGGCATCCTGGATACTGTCGCTCACTATGCATGGGTCATTTAGTTTGCCAGAGCGACGTTTCCGGTTATTATGCTTTAATAAATCTAGCTATTTAGCTCCTTTATGAATTCTTATATGATGCCGTTAATTTTCAGTTCGGCGATTTAGGTAACCGATCTTGCCCTTCGCGAAGCTTAGTAGCCTAGGCGTCTGGCCCTAGTACTATCATTCATGGTATAAGTTGTCCGAGTGTTATGTTATTGAAGCTATAGGCAAATATTCATACATGTAAGATATTGTTGAATTTTCTTCTCCAAGATTGTATACGAGAGAGTTTCGGTGATTTAGGTAATCAATTCTCACCGCACCTAGGCTAGTAGCCCATGGCGCTTTAGTATACTTTCGCACACATCCCCGGTTGTTCTTTTCTCCTCCGGAGATTAAGTTCAATCCCTTTCTCTCTCTGAGTAAGCCTTAGGCTTAGTCATAGTGGTTCTATCTGGATAATATTCAGGTATAACTATACTGGGATGTGTCTGTCCTGACCCGGTAACCAGAGTGACTGAGTTTCGGGTTTGGGGCAGAACATCAGAGTTTCTAGTCTATGGTCTGCGTCTTCCTAGCATAGAGAATGAGTTTCCTTTGCTAGGTTACTCGCAGACACAGGAGGCTTTGCTTCCCTAGCCCACATCTGAAGGATTCTGTACAAGATGATTCCTTCTTCTAGTGGTCTAGCAGACTGTCCTGTGTTGTTATTCTCGGGCTGAAAATGAGTTTTTCTCTGTTGCCTGACGAAGTAACTACACCTAACCATGTTCTGGTATGGAGGAGGATAGCAAGTATTGCTAACCTTCCTCCCTAATAGACAAACTCTAGGTTAGGATGAGCTTTCCTAACTGCTGGGTGTGTCTCATACTAGAACGAAGTTTACAGGACCCTTATCCCTTCCCCCCCTATCTTTCTTAGTGATGGCCTAGCCATCACATTTTTTGGCCGCAGTCCTACTTCGGTACCTAGCGTAGGTTAGGATGGGGGACCAGCTCAGCTCTCTGCCTGCCGGCAATAACGTGCCGGCCAGCAGAGACCTTTTTCCTCTACAGAGTGAACCCCAGACCTCCCTTGGTCTCTCTTCCGTGTCTGCTGGTAGAGCCCGGCAGGCTATGGATAGATAGGAAGCCTGAATTTTACATTCTCTCCTTCCATAAGTTCACTCTTTCTGGATGGAAGGTTGTATGGCAATGCTGCCTTATAACCTTACATCCAAAATGTTTCTCTTGCTAGTGTATTGTACCCCTAGCCCGGCTGCCGGCTTTAACGGCCTGCAGCCGGATAGGTGAAAGCTCTCTGGTTCGTAGTCACTGCCGGCTGGCATGGGTATCGCTACCTTTGCCTGCTGGCAGTAGAAACACATCCCAAGATCTGCTGGCCAGTACGATTTTAGTTCGGAAATGTGTGCCGGCCGGCAACCACTGCTGGCTGGCACACATTTGCGAACTAGTGAATTGACGCCCATTAGTTAAAGGTAGTATACCTTTGATCTATACAGGGGTAAATGCCGGCCGGCCGGCACGACAGCATGGGATGTACAGTAGTAACTATATTTGTGGTGTAATACACATTGCATTAAAGAAACTACAGTATAGAGTTTGTCGTAACACTAAAGTTCTTCCAATATACTTAATGTTATCTTGTACATCCTTTTGTTGAGACCGTATAATATATAGAAAGTGAGTTCTTTCTGTATCCATTCTATCCCGTATATTAAAACTTTTTTTTAAGGCGTGAGCTACACCTTAACTTTCCGCCTAGGAAAATATATAAGGTATTCTAGAATAATAATTAACCTTTTAGTTTCAATATTTTGGGAGGTTACAGCAATAGGCTGGGCAGGAAATACAAGTATGTATCTTTCCTTCTTTCCTTTCTAGCTTTACTGTATAAGCTACATGTATCAATAATAATTGAAAGGTCTTCACTTCATACTCATGGATTTTCTTGTCTTTACAGGAGGACCATCTGAAGTGCGGGAGTATGTTCTGGAAGAATATGTCCGAGAACTCTTAGAGAAAAGAGTAATCCGAAAAGTTAAGTCCGTCAAGTTAAAAGGAAAACTGTTTTGTGTTCCAAAGAAGGACTCAGAAAAATTCAGAGTCATTCTGGACTTGTCGCCACTCAACAAGTTCATAGTGAACTACAAGTTTAGGATGCTCACACTTCAACACAGAAAGACCCAACTACCCAAGAGGGCATATACCATCTCAATAGACTCTTCTGACGCTTACTGGCACGTTCCAATTAATCGTCACCTCTCCTCCTACCTATGCTTCAAGTTACAAAGAAGACTTTACGCCTTCAGAGCCATGCCATTCTGGCTAAACATAGCCCCAAGTATTTTCACGAAGCTTGCCAACACAGATGTCCATCAATTACGCCTAAAGGGGATCCAAGTAGTGGCCTACTTGGACGACTGGCTGGTGTGGGCAGCATCCAGGACAGAATACTTGCAAGCTTCAAAGATAGTGATCCAGTTTCTGAAACATCTGGGATTCATGTTCAACATCAAAAAGTCTCGATTATCTCCAGCTCAAAAATTTTAGTGGTTGGGAATCCACTGGAATTTGGAGCCACATCGACCTTCCATTCCTGGGAAGAAGAGGAAAGAAATAGCAAAATCTGCAAGAGACTACTAAAATCCAAAAGGATATCAAGACGCGGACAGGAGAGAGTACTGGGCTCTCTACAGTTTGCTTCGATAACAGATCCAGTGCTAAGAGCACAGCGGAAGGATGCAACAGGAGGAGTCTGGAGAAAATACGCATCAAACACGCGAAGAGATCTAATGAGACCACTACAGACTCAACTGCAAATGCTTCTCAAGCCGTGGTCCAAAGCCAAGCAACTGAAGAAGTCAATACTTCTTCAACCTCCTCCCCCGTCAGTTACTATCCACACAGACGCTTCAAAGGAAGGCTGGGGAGGCCACTCTCACCAGAAGAGAGTCCAAGGAGCTTGGTCCAATCTTTTCAAGTCATTTCACATCAACTGTCTCGAACCCATGGCAGTACTTCTGACACTAAAGAAAGTATCTCCTCGCCAGGCAACCCACATAAGATTGGTTTTAGACAGCGAGTTGATAGGGAGATGCCTGAATTGACAAGGGTCGAGGTCGTCTCAAATCAACCAAGTGATGTTGGCCATATTCCGTTTGGCGGAAAGAAGGAAATGGCACCTGTCAGCAGTTCACATTCAAGTGTTCCGCAATGTGACAGTGGACGCTCTATCCAGGTTTACACCAATAGAGTTAGAATAGTCCCTAGATGCAGGATCGTTCTCCTTCATC
>NC_090744.1:75581549-75584049 GCF_036898095.1 Palaemon carinicauda | reverse complement strand
AATTCTGACCCCAAAAAAATGTTTTGAAGGGAAATAAAATCGAAAAAAAATGTAAAACAATATAATATTTTAGCTAAAAAAATTTGATGATATTCAATCAAAAAAGAAGTAAACAAAATTTTCCGACAAATAAACATCTAGAGGATTCATTACTCTGTGATAGTTCCTTAGTACATAGTAATTTTGAAAGAAATGGAAAAAACGAAAAAGTGGCAATCGCAGGAAAATCGAACACATACCTATACTGTATATACGCCATATCTGGCTAAAAATAAAGATAGGCATGGGTAGCCAGATCATCTAGAAACACTTTCCAACACTATAAAAATACAAGTTTTGTGACACTACTTGCCAATTCATTACGGTAACATGACTAAGCAAAAAAATACAAAACAAATAAAAAGGGACACTCGCGGAAAAATGGCCAACATTTTAATATACGGCATTTCAGAAAAAAAAAATTTCAGCCGCGTACTAGGCAAACCATCAAGGCACATTTTCCGACAAATAAACATCTAAATTAATCATTACTCTGTGATAGTTCCTTAGTACGTAGTAATTTTGAAAGAAATTGGAAAAAACGAAAAAAATGGCAATCACCGGAAAATCGAACACATACCTATATATATGCCATATCTGGCTAAAAAAAAGATAGGCATGGGTAGCCAGATCATCTAGAAACACTTTCCAACACTATAAAAATATAAGTTTTGCGACACTACTTGCCAATTCCTTACGGTAACATGACTAAGCAAAAAAATGCAAAACAAATAAAAAGGGGCACTCGTGGAAAATTGGCTAACATTCTAATATACGGTATTTCAGAAAAAAAAAAAATTCAGCCACCTGCTAGGCAAACCATCAAGGCACATTCTCCGACAAATAAACATCTAAATGAATCATTACTCTGTGATAGTTCCTTAGTACGTAGTAATTTTGAAAGAAATGGGAAAAAACGAAAAAATGGCAATCACAGGAAAATCGAACACATACCTATATATACGCCATATCTGGCTAAAAAAAAAGATAGGCATGGGTAGCCAGATCATCTAGAAACACTTTCCAACACTATAAAATTATAAGTTTTGCGACACTACTTGCCAATTCCTTACGGTAACATGACTAAGCTAAAAAATGCAAAACAAATAAAAAGGGGCACTCGCGGAAAAATGGCCAACATTTTATTATACGCATTTCAGAAAAAAAAATTTAAGCCACGTGCTAGGCAAACCATCAAGGCACATTTTCCGACAAATCAACATCTAAATGAATCATTACTCTGTGATAGTTCCTTAGTACGTAGTAATTTTGAAAGAAATGGAAAGAAACGAAAAAATGGCAATCACAGGAAAATCGAACACATACCTATATATACGCCATATCTGGCTAAAAAAAAAGATAGGCATGGGTAGCCAGATCATCTAGAAACACTTTCCAACACTATAAAAATATAAGTTTTGCGACACTTCTTGCCAATTCCTTACGGTAACATGACTAAGTAATAAAATTAAAAACAAATAAAAAGGGGCACTCGCGGAAAAATGGCCAACATTTTATTATACGCATTTCAGAAAAAAAAATTTAAGCCACGTGCTAGGCAAACCATCAAGGCACATTTTCCGACAAATAAACATCTAAATGAATCATTACTCTGTGATAGTTCCTTAGTACGTAGTAATTTTGAAAGAAATGGGAAAAAACAAAAAAATGGCAATCACAGGAAAATCGAACACATACCTATATATACGCTATATCTGGCAAAAAAAAAAAATTAGCATGGGTAGCCAGATCATCTAGAAACACTTTCCAACACTATAAAAATATAAGTTTTGCGACACTACTTGCCAATTCCTTACGGTAACATGACTAAGCAATAAAATGCAAAACGAATAAAAAGGGGCACTCGCGGAAAAATGCCCAACATTCTAATATATGGCATCTCAGATAAAAAAAAAAAAAAGACATGCACGTGTTAGCCCAACCATCAAGGCACACTTTCTAACACATAAACATGAAAAAAAAATCAATAATATACGGCAATTCCTTACTACGTAGTAAATTTTTACAAATATTGAAAAAAAACAGAAATTGGCAACCGCAGTTAAATACCCAATATACCAATAACTACGTCGTATCTGACAAAAACAAAGTCACGCATGGGTAGCCAGATCATCTAGACACACTTTCCAACACTAAAAAAGCAAAAGTTTTACGACACTATTTGGCAATATCTTACGGAAAAATGACTTGGCAAAAAAATGAAAAAAAAATTAAAAAGGGGCACTCGCGGTAAAAGGCCCAACATTCTAATATACGGCATCTCAGATAAAAAAAAAGACATGCACGTGTTAGCCCAACCATCAAGGCACACTTTCTAACACATAAACATGAAAAAAAAAATCAATAATATACGGCAATTCCTTACTACGTAGTAAATTTTTACAAATATTGAAAAAAAAAAAAACAGAAACTGGCAACCGCAGTTAAATACCCAATATAC
>NC_090744.1:75559049-75576549 GCF_036898095.1 Palaemon carinicauda | reverse complement strand
GCTTCGAGTTAGACTGGCATTGACTAGGCTGCAAAGAGATCCTACCCAACCCAACATAACAGCAAAAAAGTGTGATAACTTCCTGAAATTAGGCTAGCCTAAAGTATGGGTTCTTTATTAACTCAATGTATAGGTGGCGGCAGCATGAAGAGCATTGCAATGGATACCAACACCATATATGGAATGTTTATACAGCTCAATGGTATGGTATGGTGATGATCCAGAACTAGGAATATCCACCACATCTCCCATCAAAACAATAAGATTTAATGTCATCAACGTCTTCTTCGATAAGTTTGAAAGGATGTTAAGACCTGAGAGTTTCTCTGCAAGGAGAAGCTGCCTCTGATGACAAACAAGCTTATTTTGAGTATGTGTACCGCACGTGTTCCATATAGGCTTTTACACTGTGATGGTATTTTTTTGTTTTTTTATTGTATATCTTACTGTTAACGGAACCAGTTAGAGCCTGTCTTATAAGAAAATATTGTGTTTGAATTTACGTGTCCTTAATGATCTGAATCTTGTATTTAAGCTCTCTGTACGTTGAAATAAAGTTATTTGTTGTCACTTTTCCTCCCTTAACTGCACCAATGGAGTGTCTGTTACCTCCCACCTGCTCCCACACTGCTGTTCCCTACGGTTTGAAGATACCTGTCCCCCAAACAATCCTCTTTGGCACACACCTCCTCAACGAAACTGCCACCCTTTGCAAGCAGAAAAGCATTCACCTGGTTCCATTGTGCAGAAGTCCAATTTTGCATCAAGGGTTTAACTCAGTCAAGCATCAAAGCATATTAAGTTTTCACGGCAACCCCAGAGGCCAATTTCTAAGAAATCTCCAATTGGCTTTGTGAGCAAGGGGACACCCCAATAGCGTATGAAGCTCTAAAAAAATATCTCCTGAATGAGTACTCTCTTTCAACAACTTTTATGGAATGAAAATTTGTTGCTTGTCCTAAGGGAGTAACCTGTATTGCTCATCTTCAACCTTCCATAAATGGCTCTCCTCATGATTTGAACCTACTTTTTGCCCTTTAGGTACGATACTTGCCCAAACCAGTACACGCTTCTATACCAGATGTCAATATTTTGCCCATAAATGACCTGATGACCAAAGTTAATGCTCTTATGAACAGAAACTTCACAACCTCCAAGACCTCCAAAAACCTCTTCACTCCTGATGAAGAGGACAACTGTTCAGCATTGACTGAAGCTGACTTATATGCAGTAGAACACAGAGAGCCCCCTGTGATGTGTCGGAGCGGACACAGGGCTGTCCACCAACCACCACTCACTCACACCCTGACGAATGACCTCTGCAGCCAATTATTGTTGGCCATCAGCTGCAGTTATGCTAGTACCACTCCAATCCGGTGCTGCTTCAAAGAAATAATCGAACGATTTTCAGTGCCCAAAAACATTTATGCAGGCCAATGATTGTGGCAATGGCCTTTTCTGTCAATAATTTTTTCTCTTAGGTTAGGTAAAATAGTTGGGCCATTTTTGGTAGGCACAGGTGCTTGCTATTCCCTTCTGCCGAGGCCACTCTTCAGGTCATGACCTACTCTGACTTAATCTGCTGACGTCCACTTGGTAACAGCCAACGGATCTGTGATACTTACTTATGGATACGAGAACCTAACATTATATTAGAGAATCACTTATCATTGATGGAAGTTTCTCATTGCTGACATCACATTGCAAATTCTTGATGTGGATTTCCTCTCACATTATCACATCCTGATTGATGTTACTCACTAACAGCTAGTTAACCCATAATCTTACTAATAAACACCTATCCTACCCACCTCATCCAACCTCGCTCTCCATATCAGTGCACTCACGGATACCTACGCCCAACTCCTCATGCCGTACCCGAAATTTTTCCATCCAGAACTTCATCAAACGTCCACGGTTCCGCTAAAGATGGTATTTATCCCTATATCAAGACGACGGGGCCCCCAGTAATCGCCTGATTTAGGCGTCTCTCACCAGATCATTTCGCAGCCACTAAATGGATGTTCACTGAAATGGAAGAAATTTGCCTTTGAGAAAAGTCATCAAGCCCTTGGTTATTCCCTTACACATAGCTCTAAATAAATATGGCTGACTGTCTCCGTGTGGGGATTATAGAGGCCTAAACCTGAAGACAGGACCAGATTACTACCCCCTCCAAAACATCACCAACGTCAACACTTACTTGAATAAAAAATATTTCTCCACGCTCGACCTCCTGAACGGGTATGAGCAGTTGCCCATGAAACAAAAAGACATCCCTAAGACTTTAACCTTTATTGATTCTGGTATATATATCTTCAATTACTCCTGTTCTGGTGTTAGTAACGATGGGGCTACTTTTCAACTTCTAGGGGAGAATATCTTATGGGACCTTCCCTTCTATGTATGTTACGGGGATGACATACTTATGTTCTTTTCCTCCAAAGAGGAGCACATCGGCAACCTACTCACGATGCTTGACTGCCTAAAACAGAACCACCTCGCACTCTGGTACAAAAATGAAGTATCGTTCTTAGGACACCGCATTCCTCCTGGAAAAGGTAGCAGCTATTCAGAACATCCCCATGCCCTCGATTACCAAAGTATTTCAAGAATTCTAGGGCATGATCAACTATTATCAATGTTCCCTGCAAGCTATCCCTGCCACACTTGCCAATCTCCTCGCCTATCTCAAGCCTACTCTAAAAGAAAGAAAGTTGGGTCCACTTTAAGAAGCTGCCTTCTGCAATGTCCTATCAATTATCGCCGTTCTCATGTTTCCTGTGCCACATGCACTTCTCATTCTCTCCAATAATTTTCAACGACTACGCTATTGGTGAAATACTTAAGCAGGTGGTCAACAACTTGCCCCACCTAATGGACTTCTTCAGGAGAAAACTGTCCAAGGCAAATTAAGGCTACTCTACATTCGACCTCAAATTGATGACAGTGTACTTAGCTGTCGGTCACTTTCCTCTCTTCAACATTGGCAACGACCACATGCATCTAGTACAAGCCTTCACTCACCTGATCCATCCGTCAACATCGACATCTCTCCGCCTTGTCTGAATGCAACTGTACTCTTCAAACTGTTCTGGGGAAGATAAATTCTGTTGCTGATGCCCTGTCAAGAAACATATCGGCCGCCATTCACCTGGGATTGACTTACAATTCCTTGCCAGGCACCTAGCAAGAATATCCAGAGTACCAATCTTATAGGACTTCTTACATATAATTCCGACGGGAAGACATCCCTCTCGATGACTTCAACACCACCCTCTTCTGTGACGTCAGTACTGGTTGACTTAGACCATGGATACCTGCTCCCATGCACTGGCAGGTGTTTGATTTCATCCATAGCCTTCCCATCCCTTGTGCCATGCTGTTGCATAGCTACTGCAGATGAACCTCATTTATCATGGCATTACTAAAGATGTTAAAGATTTGGTCCACACATGTACTTCTTGTCAAACCTAAAAGGTACATCCACACACAGATTAAGTAGTGGGCTCATTTATTTTACCTCAGCATCATTTTGCTTACATTCACGTTGATAAAGAAGATATCCTACCCACATGGCAAAGACATTATTACCTGTTTACTGTTATAGACAGCTCTATTCATTGGTTTGAAGCCATTTTATGGAAACTGTATCATCACCCTCAGGTACATCTGCCCTACTACCGGTATGAATAGTGAGATCTGGTATCCCTGAGCATATTACTTCTCAGTAAAGGAGTTCTGGCATAATTTCATCATTACAAAATGACTCCAAACTATTCAGAGTCCCATAAAGGTTATGAAGAATCAACACAATACCTATCAATGGTATTTAGGCCAGCAGTGGTCAAGGATTATAAAATATTCTCTTTTGAGTGAATCTGTGATTGGAAGTATATAAGGCTTTTCTGATGTTACTATCATCAACATGAATTTCTAATCAAAACCCACCTAGGTTCATTAAATAGGTAATGGTATCAAAGTTATGATAAAGTTAGCCTGTAATTATTAAGAACTTGTGGATCAAAGAGTAGAAAGGATATGTGGCTATCACTGGAATGCCTCTCCTATAGCAAAAATAGCGAAATAACTATTACAGGAAACGTATAAAAACATTCTTATCTCTGAGAAAAGGCATTATCAGCAACTTCTAATGCCTATGTTCCTCCCCTGCATAAAACAAGGTACTGGTGCTTAGTCACATAGGATAAAGTTACGTACAACACATTTCACCACCTGATAAAATGCTAGTGAATTGTTGCTCTCAGAAAAGTACTAATAATATCTATATGAGCAGTACATTGAATTAATTAGTTTTCTAGTACTACGCCGCTAATGGTATCATCATCACCATTATCATAATCAACTAAGTTTAAGTATATACCTTCACTAATGAATGCTTTGATATAATAATTTCTTTTAATATGTAAAGGGGTATGAATAATGGAAGTAGAACCTTGTTCGGAATATTTTATAAGTTTTAAACAGTTTTATAAGAATTATATAAGTATTAGAATGATAAAATCTCAAATTTAAGAAGATGATAGAAAATAACAAAAGAAAATTAAAAAGGATATAAAATGATGTCTTTTTTTATACTCTTCAGTTCTTTTATAAATCTAAGAGGTGATTGGGGAGTGAAAATTAACAGCTTAACGAAAGCACACAAGCACACACACCTACACACACACACACACACACACGCGCGCGCACGCACACACACACAAACACAAACATATATATATATATATATATATATATATATATATATATATATATATATATATATATATATATATATATATATATATATATATATATATATATATATATATATATATATATATATATATATATATATATATATATATATATATATATAAATATATATATATATATGTAGTGTATATATTATAAACCCATGACCCAAGGGATCATTGGAGAGTTAGGAGTGTGTGAACAACAGCCATAACAGGAAGCGAAAGTAAGACCAAGCTAAATCATTGCATAGGTAACATTTATTTATGTATTGTCAACATGTCACAAGCATCCCGTGAGAAACAGTTGACCTTTTAATCTCTACACCGGAACCAGATGGCTTCCGATTATAATCCTATGTGATCATATTTGTACTAAATGCTGAGATAACTAATGTTACGTTATCAACGCAAACCTATGTTAAACCAGTTCTTTTTATCCTTTCAAACGGAATGGTCTTCCAACCAAACGATCCATACTCCATTGATGGAGTTAATGAATTTTTTTTAAGTTAATTATCTTTGACTATATCACGTTGAAGATATAGGAGAGAGAATAACGAATGTGTGCGTATAACATTCTCACACCAACAATTGGTGGTAGCGGTTACAACTTTAACAACCAGAGATTACAACTATAACAACCAGAGATTACAACTGAAATAATTAGCAGTTAAAAAAGTAATGAATATACAATTTCGACGAAGTATCTACGTCTACCGAAGTAATGAACTCATCGAATATCAACTATAAATCATATATAAAATGAGGAACTGGATCTTCAATCAACATACATCATTAAAACATCTTAAGAAGACGAAGTAATGTCCTTCAACTATATCAACGTTTACTGAACAAACATTCAAGAATCACATCCAGATGAAAAACATTCAACAACGCACGACGGGAAATCAAGTAGAAACATTCATCACCCAGCTAAACTCTTGCAAAACCAGAGAGAGAGAGGAAATGACGTTATCAATCTTCGCCAATATATACAGAAGCTAAGTACATTCTTTATTCATTCAGTTTTTTGCAGTGAAGTATTTTATTTCATGAGTCAATCGTCCATTATTGCTGGGGTGAGTTATTTTGGCAATCTTAATTTTCCTTCATTAAAAGAATCTATATTCAACTTTGAATTCTCGTCTAGAATTTTCTCTTTTTGTGCTAATTCCCTTTTCTTTCAGAAGATCTCGGGAAATATTATTTTGGGGGATCTTATTATAATCTACAACATATCTTTATCGTATAGTGCTTATGCGTTTACGCAGTGGACGTCTGTATTCATATACAGATTTTGATAGGAGCGCAAGGAATCGTAGAGATAGAAAAAAAGTTAAAGTAAACATGACACCTCCTGTGAATCCTAGTAACCCCACTCCCGGACCAAGTAACCCCGCTCCCGTAATAACTTTAGTGAGTGCTAGATCAGCTATCCTTCCTTGTCAAGGTCGGGTCAATAGGTTCTTGCCTCAGAATGTTGAGTCATGCATATCATCAGTAGACGCTCATTTAAACGCAAAACATATAACAGACCCATCCGTACATTTACAACAAGCTAAAAGTTTTATAGACTTTGCTAAAGGAGACGCGAGCGCATATCTTAGAGGAGTTTCTTTTCAAGAGGCAGTTACATGGGACGATTTCAAAGTTAGGCTACGTACAATCTGTGGGGGTGAGGAAGCTTTAGATGTAGTTTTGACATTAAGAAATACACTTAATCAAGCCTCTATGACTCAGCTTAATGTTATAAAACGAGCTGCTCTCATTGCCGACAGGCTTAATGAATATTTTAGGTAATTCCACATGGGTTACAGGAGATATCATCGCCGTGAAAGATTTCTTACAATTAATGTATTTTACTTGCATGACAATTATGTTGCCAGACGCTTTAGTGTGGTGTTTTGATAAAAACTAATGCCCGAAAGTACAGAATCAGATGTATATAAACAGATAAATAACACATGTCTAAGTGTACTGATATTGATCCCTTGTTTACTCAAGATTTTGCAAAAAATTAAACTAAGCCACAATCAGTAAATGTAGTTAATAATAATCAAGTTGCAGGGATGACGTGTTATAATTGCAAACGTCAAGGTCACTTGATTGCAGACTGCAGAACGCGATTCTGTTCGATACATAATAGTTCAACTCATCCATATAATCGATGCTACTCGCGTAATCAACAACAGAATCCTAGAAACACAGTCAATTCCGCAGTCAATTCCTTATGGAAATAAAAATAAAAATCCTCAGTAAGAAGAAACAGCTAAACACCAATGCAGTAAAAAATAAAAAACAAACTAATAGTGCTTCAAATAACTCTGTTCCGGGGCCGTCTAGCCAGAACTCGCAAGGTCAAACGAATTTTCAGAATGTGCAAAGCAAAGCAAATAGCACATAATTAACTCCAATGGGGAAGAGAGTGATGTTGGGTCATTCATATCAACACCCTTTGTATCAAATAATCCGTTTAATAATTTATTATTATTATTATTATTATTATTATTATTATTATTATTATTATTATTATTAATTGCTAAGCTACAACCCTAATTGGAAAAGCAGGATGCTATAAGCCCAGGGGCTCCAACTGGGAAAATAGCTCAGTGAGGAAAGGGAACAAGGAAAAATAAAATATTTCAAGAAGAGCAACAACATTAAAATAAATATCACTTTATAAACTATAAAAACTTAAACAAAACAAGAGGAAGAGAAATAAGATTTAAGATAGAACAGTGTGCCCAAGTGTACCCTCAAGCAAGAGAACTCTAACCCAAGACAGTGGAAGACCATTGTACAGAGGCTATGGCATTACCCAAGATTAGAGAACAATGGTTTGATTTTGGAGTGTCCTTCTCCTAGAAGAGCTGCTTATCACAGCTAAAGAGTCTCTTCTACCCTTACAAAGAGGAAAGTGGCCACTGAACAATGACAGTGCAGTAAGAAGAATTGTTTAGTAATCTCAGTGTTGTCAGGTGTACGAGGACAGAGGAGAATATGTAAAGAATAGGCCAGACTATTCGGTGTGTGAGTGTATAGGCAAAAGGAAAATGAACCATAACCGGAGAGAAGGATCCAATGTAGTACTATCTGTCCAGTCAAAAGACCCCATAGCATACTAGTGTTAGTATCTCAACGGGTGGGTGGTGCCCTGGCCAACCTACTAACTGCCGAATCAAATAAATCAGTGCAGGTTCCCGTATATTTGCAACAAATTCACGCAATATTAAGCCAAAATGAGCTATGAACAACATTATATGCTGTAAATTTAGAACACCGATCCTTCATATTGTTTTTTGACTCTGGTAGTCCATGTAATATCATGGATTTGAGGACTCATCATTTGTTATTTTCGAACTTCCCTTTAGAGAAGTCTGGACTAAGGCTCTCGGGTATAGGAAATAATGAATTAAATGTAATAGTAGTAACTCATGTTCAGTACAAGGTTGGTAAGCGCACTTTTGCCGATACCTTTATTGTTGTACAAAGCATTGATATGTATCCAACTGTGATTATAGGATACCCGTCTTTGGGCAATCAAAGCATTATCTTAGCCCCTGCCAAACACGGCGTGTATATCAAAGGAAAATTATATAAATGTTTTAAAACCTTATAATCAGTTTTGGATAAAAAGGAGACGTCAAATAAAACAGTAATGTACGTTGAAGAACCAATCACTTGTCTCAAGAATAAAGAAATAATATACGCGACCCAACAGAATTCTCGTTCACCCGTAATATCATCTTGCACGCAATCTATCAAGCCGAATGTAACTTCGAATATAATAGTGCGAGTAAAGAAAACTTTGCCGGGATCTGAAATATCAATCCTTTCTGACACTTTGAAAACTAACGGATTGTCCGTCACACAAGCTATTTATACAGTCAGCTCTCAACAACAATGTAATATTGAAGTCTGTAATCATTTAAATACCACTTTAGTAATTTACAAAAATCAACATATCATGCATGTAGAGGTTTATAAACATCGTATTCTTACTGTCGCTGAAATCAATCACGCTCAATCAGTTGCGGATGAAATCCTTTTGCAATCTATTAGAAATAAAATCCATAAAGACATTAAAGAAGAGGAAATTCAGCAGAAATTTTTTGGACTTTTAACTAAATATCATGATGTTTTCTCCACTACGAATGGATCCTTATATAAAACAGATGTCATAGAACATCAAATAAGGTTAAAAGACAAGCAGAAAATTATCTATGTACCCTCGTACAGGCTCCCTATGAAATTCCAAAATGAGATAAATGATGAAGTAGGTAAAATGCTAGAAGAAGGAGTCATTAGGAAATCAAACAACCCTTATAATTTTTCATTAATAGTTGTACCGAAAAAAGATCGAACATGGCGTATCTGCGTAGACTTTCGTCGCTTAAATGAGGAAACGATTCCTGATCATTTCCCAGTGCCATGTACTGACGATATTTTATCTTTGCTAGGTGAGAACAAAGATTTTACCAGTTTGGACTTACTTAAAGGCTTTCACCAGAAATCATTAGAAAAAAATGGTATCCCATACACTGCCTTCAGCACAGCCAGGGGACATTATGAATTTTTACCGTATGCCTTTTGGTTTACGTTGTGCTCCCATAACATTTACTACAATGATTAACATAGTGTATGGAGACTTGTTAGGGGACATATTGCATGCCTATATGGACGACCTTGTAATTTTTTCTAATACCTTAGAAGAACATCTACGTAAACTGGAACTATATTTCATTTCTTTTAGCGAGGCAGATTTGCACCGACTCGCAACAGTGCCTTTTTAGTTCGAAGTTTCCTGATCGCTGATTGGTTAGAATTATCTTGTCCAACCAATCAGCGATCAGGAAACTTTTCCGAGCTAAAAGGGCACCGCTGCGAGTCGGTGCAAATATGCCTCGCTAAAAAAAATTGACTATAGTGCTACAGAGACTAAGACAGCATAACTTAAGGGTAAAGATTAGTAAGTGTGAATTCTTCAAAACAGAATTAGTCTATTTAGGTTTTACGATGTCTAGCCAAGGTCTTAAAGTAGTCCACGATAGGGTGTCGGCTATCCGTAACTTTCCGATACCTACTAAAGTCAAGGGAAAACACCAATTTCTGGGGTGTAGTGGATATTACAGGCGTTTTATACGCAATTATTAAAAAATAGCCGCTCCCTTAACTGACCTTTCGAAGAAGGGCGTAGATTTCATATGTTCTGAGCAGCATTAACAGGCGTTTAATACTTTGAAAAATGAACTGTGTAGTTCTCCTATCTTAAAATTTCCTGACTTCGGTAAGGAATTCTTCATTGCAACAGACGCCTCAGACTTAGGAATAAGTTGGGTATTTCTTCAGCAATATGACAGACAGTTTTTCCTGATAGCTTTTTATTCACATAAACTGAGACCTTCCGAAAGTAAATACACAGTAATAGACAAGGAAGGGCTAGCTATTTAATTCACTAGTGAATTTTAGGTTCATAATATACGATTATCCCGTCAAGGTTCTTACTGATCATAAGCCCCTAACCGACTTCTTTAAAGGCTTTAGTCACAGCCCCAAACGAACTCGGTGGCATATGATCATCCAAGACTTTGGCGCGAAGATCGGGTATTTACCTGGGAAAGCAAATATCTTTGCTGATGCATTATCACGCAACCCCATGTCATCTTGTACGAAGCCATTAGCTGAATTAATAGATATATCAACATCCATGCCTATTGTTAAAACAGTATCTGAACAGGAAGATCTAGGCTGGAGCACTGAACTATTACAGACTGAGCAAAGAAAAGATCAGAAATTAGAAAAAATCATAAATGCTTTCAAAGGAAATCCTAAGGAAAAGGAATATATAAAGTATATGCAGCAGAATTATATAATCAAAGATAATATTCTGTGTAGATCCGTAACAAGGAAAACCCGCAATACACCACAGGCGACTAACGACCAGGTAGACGTACCAATCTCACTTATACCCACTGTCCTAAATTGATTGCATGCAAATCCATTGCATGAACACCCGGGGTTCTCCATAACGTCACAGAAAGCCAAATCATTGTTTTATTTGCATACGATGCTTACAGATATAAAAAAGCACATAGCTAATTGTCGCAGTTGTCAGGAAAATAAAGGGCACAAGAAAACACCTGTTAGCCTAGGGGCTTATCCCGTGCCCAATCAACCCTTTGAAAGAATACATTTTGATTTATTAACAGGATTTTAAGATTCAGACAGAGGAAATAAGCACCTCTTAGTAATTATAGATGCTTCGACTCGATATACAGAACTGATAGCGCTTAAAACTAAAACCGTGATTTAATGCGCTAGGAAGTTTTACGAGTGCTACATTTGTAAACATGGAATTCCACAGATGATAATCTCAGACTCGGGTGGAAAATTCAATAATCATTTCCTTAACTCATTGTGTGAATTCCTTAGCATAAAGAAAATCAATACCATGATCTATCACCCAGAGACGAATGGGCTGGTGGAAAGAGCGAATAGGAAGGTTTTAAACATATTAAGAGTTATACTAGGGGGATCATACCCCAGGTGGGATATTGCAATACCTGCAGCACTAAGTACTGTGAATCACTCATATCATGTATCTATTAAAATGTCGCCGCATGAGGCATTGTATGGTATCCCAGCTACAACGCCTTTCCATGTATTAACGCCTACAACTAATTTATCAAATCCTTTAAAAGAAGTTATAAATGCAAGCATAAGTCGTTATGATATCCTACGAAAGAATTTAGAAGAATCACAAATTATAATGTAAAGGAATCATGATAAAATAGCGAAGCCAACTAAAACATATACCGTGGGTGATAATGTATACATACAGGACTCAATTACGAACTGACACCTAAGTTTGAAGGCCCATTTAAAATTTTGGAAACATTAACGGCCACTACATTTAGAGTTCAAAAGGTATCCCAACCCACTGATGAGAAATTATGCCATTGGCTCTCATAAGAAATTAAAATAAGAGAGAAGGAAGTGAGGGAAATTTTTGTATCTATGAAACTTGTATAATATTTGTATGTAAACATTTTGTTTTCTTCTTCATACGGGAGTAATTACATATATCTTTCTCATTGAAGGTTTCTAAAATGAAGTTTTTGTTGTTAGGAGTGATATTGTTCACTCAGACATTTTTTTTGTGTGGGAAGAGCCCTAAAATTAGAAATATAGATAATAAATATAGCACTTTAGTAGAGAGAACAGAAGGCGCTTTTATTACAGCAGGCAATATAATTATAGAAGTAAATATGCAAGCTATTTTCCTTCCAGAGAATGATGTCACTAGCTTAAAGAGCGACCTTTCAAGGTTTGCTGCTTCATTAAATGAAATGCATAAACGACATTTTCCTTTGAATACAGAGAGTTCGCTTGAACCAACACTAAGTGTAGCAGAAATGCTATCATACGACTTGTAAAATAAGACTGACGAGGCAGAAGCTCTGGCTCGTGACCTAATGATGTGGACAGTGCGACGCACTAACCTTGAAAGACGTCACCCGAATATTTTTGCTGCACTAAACATCTTTGGATCTGTTGCAAGTTCAGGCTTAGGAATTCAAAATCATCTTAAAATCAGTAATCAAAATAAGAAAATTGAGTTTTTAGAACATGAAAACGAACTAGTTTCATCAGAACTAAGGAATCAATTAACATCAATTAATCAAATTATGAGTTTGGTGAATGAACATTCTAGTAATATCAGTCAGATTATGGAAGTACAAGACTTGCTGGCAACATTAACGTATTATAATTAAAAAATAGATCATATCCATAATAAAATTGCACATTTTATTGAAAAATCAAAAGATTATGCGGAAGCTATCACGATAGCAACTAAAGGTGTTTTATCACCACATCTTTTGCCAATGAAAGACTTAATGTTAATTTTGAAGAACGGATGGAAGAAAATAGGTTATGTTCCTTTGTTAGACGCCCATAAGTTAGAATTTTATTATAGCCTAATTACAGTAAGCGTTGAAAATTACAGGATCATGATTATAGTTCACTTTGATTCTTCCGATGCCTGGCAATCATACAAGATATCACCATTCCCGACTTTCATGACGAATAACTCAAGTCCAGTAATACCCAATTTGACAGGACACGTATTGATTTCCCCTGATAAGGAAACATATACAGTCATTAGAGAATTAGATAAATTAACTCCCTGTTCAGAAGCAATGAATAATAAAGTATATACAGCTGACTCCTTTTGAATTCCATCATATATCAATGGATTCATGCGAGTTAGGTATAGTGCTAAACGGTGCTATCTCCCACACATATGAAGATTGTCTGAAAAAACTTTATCCTTTTGATGATAATAAATTCAATTGCAGATTGAACAACGTCTCGTGGATACGATACGACAAGGCCGGCTTCAATGTATCATGACTAGACGGATCCACGTCCCACTCCCAGGTCTTTGTTGCTGCTGAAGGTTACATCGGTATGTCCACGAATTACATGGTCCAAGGAATTAACACTATCTTCAGGGAACGGACCTACTTCGCAAATTTTGCATGGACCACTACAATCCCATCCTTACCTCTCCCATAAACGCACACGTGGTTAATCGGTTGATAAAATTAACCGAAATGGACCACCCGTCATCAACTTATGCAGGGGGGAATCTTCGTTTCTACGTGTTACTGGCATCATTCAGAGTTACGGTGATGATTTTTATCGCCGTTAACATCTTTGTTTGGCGTAGGTTAAGGCAAAAACAGGTGGAGCTCCAGAGGAACGTTTTGCCATTTCCAGACAACATTCCATTTGCTTTGAAAGCATTTACATTTAGAGCCGTTTGAAATTGGCCATTTCACTTGACCTGGGGGGGGTAAAAATTGTCTGGGACTGTAAATTGTGTGAAAATCGGTCAGTAAGCTAGTAATATGTAGTTGAAGAGACTCTAAGACATTGCATTTTATAAACATTTTAAAAAAGTGTATTTTGGCCACCTAATAAAATATTGTAGCCGTATATTTGAAAAAAAAAGTATCTATTGGGCATCTTGTAAAATATATAAGCCCTATAAACCTATATACATATATATATATATATATATATATATATATATATATATATATATATATATATATATATATATATATATATATATATATATAAAATATATATATATATATATATATATATATATATATATATATATATATATATATATATATATATATATATATATATATATATATATATATATATATATATATATATATATATATATATATATATATATATGTGTGTGTGTGTGTGTGTGTGTGTGTGTACCAGGAATTGTTTTAATGTGCACATTAATAACTACTTTGATGAAATTATATCTTTACCAGGGTAACAAATATTCTTTATCAATTACCCTATTATGATAATCTGTATTTTTGACAAAGGTAACAACTATTCTTTAACAAGTTACCAATTCATATGTACATTCAATTTAACCTAAGTAAGGAACGTCATTGATTTCACAGGGATTTCGTTAGGTAAGCTTTTTATGCTGGACTCTCGAAAACGCCTGACCAGAACAGTGAAAAGGGTTGTATTTTATTATTTACGTTCCATATGATTTTCAATATCATTGTCTGATTACGTATATTTGAGTCATAATTAGCTATACATCGACATTTGTTTATTTTTTCTTAGGATTCAGGAATCACTGATAGGTTATAAAACATTTGAAATTTATTCCAAACCAAAAAATAAATCTATATATATATATATATATATATATATATATATATATATATATATATATATATATATATATATATATATATATATATATATATATATATATATATATATATATATATATATATATATCTATATATATACATACATATATATATATATATATATATATATATATATATATATATATATATATATATATATATATACATATATATATATATATATATATATATATATAGATATATATATATATATATATATATATATATATATATATATATATATATATATATATATATATATATATATATATATATATATATATATATATATATATATTTCTATATATTGGTGGGATAATTTTAATTTTAATTAATTTGTAGCCATACCGACACTTTTTTTTTATTTATCATCTGAAGAGAGTTTTTTTTGGGGTGGGTGGTCGTAATTATATATGGTCTTACCATCGAAACATAAAAAAGGGCCTTTGCCTCATCCTACAATTATTCTCATTATATCTCACTAATAAAAATCATTGAAAAAACAAAAGCAAAAATACATTTTCTTTTTCCAGTATATGTTAATAAATTCCCACAAAAAGTTTAAACAAGAATGATCCTTTACCAAAAATTCTTTATTATTGTCATGTCCGAAATTAACATCATTAGGAAAATATATCTTTTGGAATTTCCTTCTATTTAAAATTGACAATGCAAGTTACTCAATAACTGAAAACTAATTTAAACGGGTAATAAGACTAGAATTCATATCCGCTTCGTAATAACTTTTAGAACTCGAAGTTTGAAAGTTGCATGCAACGTCAGATATGAACATCCAAGAGAGATCTAGACTGTCACACTCTGCTGAACAAGAAAGATAAAGTTACTAAATTGTCAGTTGATTGTCAGGTGCCTTCTAGTTTATATCAATTTATCTCATGTTCATGGGGTGGGGGTTCATAGGAGGAGCGAGACATCTTACCCAATATGAGGTGTTGTTAGAGACTCACAAATAAAGCTTTGCAAGTGAAACATAATAGCAGAATGAAAGTTTTTTTTTCTCTCTCTAAATATAGACGCAATAACTTATATTCTTTCAATGTAGTTTATATTTTCTAAAATAAAATGATATTGTAAGGAGAAGTCACTCCCGAACGAGTCTCTCTTTGTTTTCATTGTAGAATATACTTTTGCTAGTGTACAGAACCTGTCAGAAAAAGCAGCTAAATATCACAAACACACAGACACAAACACATATAGAAACTCACATATTTATGATATATTATTTTTTTCTAAATGTAAATCCTGGGCTATCGCTCTCTGACAACGGTATGACCACTCCCTCTCCCCTTATCCAAGGGACGGGAAGAGACAGAGTAATTATGTCTGGAAATGATAGTGAACATGACTGAGTATACACACACACATATATACAGTATATATATATATATATATATATATATATATATATATATATATATATATATATATATATATATATATATATATATATATATATATATATATATATATATATATATGCATATATATATATATATATATATATATATATATATATATATATATATATATATATATATATATATGCATATATATATATATATATATATATATATATATATATATATATATATATATATATATATATATATATATATGTATATATATATATATATATATATATATATATATATATATATATATATATATATATATATATATATATGCATATATATATATATATATATATATATATATATGCATATATATATATATATATATATATATATATATATATATATATATATATATATATATATATATATATATATATATATATACTCAGTCATGTTCACCGTCATTGCCCGACATATACTTACTCCGTCTCTCAGGTGAAAAAGAGAGTGGTGAGAGACTGGTAGATATGTGTGTTGATCAAGAAGTGGGGATAAGTTTTAGCTTTTTCATAAAGAAAGATAAAAACAAGTATACATGGGTAAGAGTGGCAAATGGAAGAGTGGTAAAAAGGAAGTTAATGGATTATGTGCTGATAACTTAAAGAATGTTTGGATATTGAAAGACGTGCACGTATTTAGGTGTATGGCTAACGGTATGTCTGATAATTTTTTAGTGGAAGGAAAATCAGTTGTAACAAAAGAGTGGGAGAATAGAGTAGGGGATGTAAAATAGGGCTAGTGAGGGTTGAAGAGTTAATAAAACCGGAGGTAAAAGGTGAATATCAAAAAAGGTTGAAAATGACATATGACCAATTGAGATTAAGAGAAATTGGTAATTTGGAGGTGGAGTGGAAGTTAGTAAAATAAAAATTTGTTGGGATTGTGAGGTGTGTAGCAAGAAGTTGGTTGGAGGCAGCATGAGGATGGGCAGTGAATGGAGGAATGAAGGAGTGAAGGTAAAAGTGGAAGAGAAAAAGAGGGCACTTGAAGTATGACCGCAGAGTAATACTGTAGAGAAGTAGGAAAGATATAGAGAGTAAAATGTGGAAGTAAAGCACAAGGTAACTGGGATAAAAAGGCGGCTGACCTGATGTGGGTTCAGGGTATGGGTCGTTCATGTGAAGAGAATAAAAAGAAGTTTTGGAAAGAAGTGAAAAGAGTTAGGAAGGCTGGTTCAATAATTGAAGAGACAGTGACATATGGAAATGGAAGGCTGTTAAAAGGTGAAGAGGCAAGGAAAAGTTGGGCAGAAAATTTTCAAAGTTTACTGAATTTTGAGGATAATAGGAAAGCAGATATAATTGCTGTTGCAGATATTGAGGTGCCAGTGATGGGATAGGAAAATAAGAGAGATTACAAGAGAGGAAGTGAAGAGAGCACTAGATGAAACAAGAAAAGGAAAGGCACCCGGCATGGGTGGTGTGAGAGCTGAAATGTTGAAGGAAGGGAGTGTGACTGTACTTGAATGGAGGGTAAGATTGTTTAATATGTGTTTTGTGTTGTCAATGGTACCAGTAGATTGGGTTTGCGGATG
>NC_090744.1:75524049-75554049 GCF_036898095.1 Palaemon carinicauda | reverse complement strand
TATATATATATATATATATATATATATATATATAAGGAGTCACTTGCTCGTTATTATATATGGTTAAGCCTGTGGCCGAGGTAATTATAGTGAAGACTAAATTATTCTATGATTCTTGTAAAACACAATGAGAGAGCAAGCTATAAAACTCATAGCAGAACTTTAGAAAAGTCAAAATATATTTCGATTATATATTTCCAATATATTTAAAAGAGTGACACTGTACTGTAACTTTTTTTCTTCCTTTTCATTACTTTTTACACTTGACTTTTTCAATTATCATGTACTTCATATGATAACCAAGATATCTAGGGGTTTCTTTTATCTCATATGATGAAATGCAGGGTTGACGCCCATGTGTGCTAGGTATATTGACAAAGATTTTTTTTTTTTTTTTTTTTTTTTTAAACATTTACTAGGGTCAAAACAGTGTATTGCCAAAAATCTAAACCTTGCTTCACTAGAGTCCTACATATCATATTATAGTGATAAAAACCAGGCTTGGTGTAGATTTGGCCAGAATTAGTTGCGATATAAATTGAGTTCTTTGGCATAGGCAACTATGTGAACTCATAGAGAGTGAGGTTGGATGGAACAAGTGTTACTCATGTGAATGAGTAACACGAATGTCAGTATAATGTCGGCAACGATGAAATTCCACTGGTAATGGACACTCCCAAACAATTGTATCAGTATTTCGTAACTGTAGGTGGGAATAGCAGATTTATTGTCGACCACCAGGTAGACCACAATAGTCTTTGAATGTCAGAGTAGCTTCCGTAAGAGGGATTAAGGCTGAAGGGTATGATAGACACTACTATCTGCAAAAAAGAATAAAATAATTTAGATTCCAAGTCATGCATCATGATGAAATTAGTTAATAGTGAAGCTACCATGCCATGCGACTGTCTACTTGCACATCTTTTTTTAATATATCATAGCAGCAGAACTCTAAATCTGGAGTCGTAGTAGCACAACTGATGGTGAGGGTGTAAGATGGTATAAGTGTGGGGTGTACTGCTTCATTGCTGACTTTGAATATAATGGGTGAATGGCATAAATGCCGTACCACATGTTGTCAATGAAATTCCTAATGGTGGTAAGAGGCCGTCCATAGGAGTCATTTGTGGGCAAGCTGTCAACACTGGGATAGGGAGCTTGCAGAGTCATTTTACTCAAATAGAATAGAGTATGTTCACTTCACAAGAACAACTCTATGCATATAAACTAGAGCAATACTATTTTTTTTTCTAGAGGTAATTTGTCCCATTTGATCTCTTAAGTTGTAGGAGCATAAACATCTTAGTTACTTGGGAAGTTGATAATGATGAGTACTACCGTAAGATGTATTATTTCATTATGATAATTAGCATCAACATCATCATCATTATCATCATCATCTCTGCCTACACCTATTGATACAAAGAGCCTCGGTTAGATTCCACCAGTCTTCTCAATCTTCAGCTTCTTAATCAATACTTCGCCAATTATCACCTCCTACTTCCCATTTCATAGTTCTCAGCCATATAGGCATGGTCATCCTACTCTTCTATTTCCCTTTGGGGCCAAGTCAAACGTTTGTTTAACTACTATCTCTTGGGGATTGTAAAAAGCATGCCCAACAAGTCTCCATCTACCTTCTACATGATCTCCTCGCACGTATGATACTCGAGTAGTCTCTCTTAAAGTTTTATTTCTAATCTTCTCCTACCATTTACCATTCAAGGTTTTTAAAAGGGCTTTGTTATCAAGTCTACAAAATCTGTTGGACATCCTTTAATTGTCATACCACGACTAAGATCCTTACTGTAACACTGATCTCAGTAAACTGATATATTGCCAGATTTTTATACGTAATTTTAGGCAATTTAATTTCCAAATTTCACTCAACCTAGACATTGTATGATTTGTTTTGTTTTTTAACATTTCATCAAACTCCAATTCTATATACTGTATTAGGAATCAAAACTGCTAAATATTTAAATCGTTTCTTCTTCCAATGATATTTCATCTTCCTTTGCATATTCCACTCTCATCATTTCCGTCCTTCTTTTAATCTTCAGACCAACCCCTTGAGATATTCATGCATTCGTATTTTACATAAGCACCCCTTTGTCCGCAAAGCCAAAGGAGATTTCTAGGAAGGGGCCATTTTTTTTTTTTTTTTTTTTTTTTTTTTTTTTTTTTTTTTTTTTTTTTTTTTTTTTTTTTAGCTGGTCACGTCTTTGATGCCGAACTAGACCTCATTGTGCTGAAGCAGTGTAAACGTTTCTCTGCTGTTGGCGGGCGAGACACTCATTGCAGAAGGATGAACAGATGAGCTGGGGTTTGTGTTTGGCGTCATTAGAGGATACAGCAGATGGAATAGTGAAGTTTGAAGTGGGCTGGATGATCATGAGGTTATAAATGGGTCACCAATGTGATGGATGTGATAAAGGAATTGATTAGAAGACAGCGAACTTTTTTTTATAAAAGGAAGTTCAATATAATAATATATCTTCCTTTTGCATAAGGATGCATTTATTGAGATAAGAAAAAAAAAAAACAATAGTTTACTTAATTTGTTTTTGCCTAAATTTGCACAGATTTCTTTGAACTAAATCAGATTTTTTTATATTCAACTTATCCATAAAAAATCCTTCTCAACCAATCACGTATTCTAGAAGCCTTGGTATTTGAGCAGGTTCAATCGTTAGCCTATCTTTTGATCTTTCTTTTTTACCAATTAACAGAGATACTTAAAACGATAATTACCATATACAAGAAATTGTGAAAATAATTTTAAACTATACGCCCGGTGTCATTCATGTAAAAGAGCATTTTCCACCAACTGGGGAAACGCATATATATAAGGATCAGTTCAGTAATAAAAACAAAAGAATATTAAAAACAGAAGTCTACAGTAGAAGTGACCATAATATTTCCTATTGAAATAAGTTTAGATTTTCCTCCCTGCTTAGTCACAAAGATATCAGTCAAAATCTTTTGACATTTTGAAGAAAATATTTTCATGGAATTCTGAGACCTGTGGTAGCCCTTGCGGAATTAATATGCTCAGGGATACATAATCTTACTATCCATCTTAAGAGTAAGGGATATGTACATGAAGCAGACATTGCAGTTTCCAAAGGAATGGTTTCATACCAAAATGTTGAGCGGTCAATGACGGTAAAAAGGTAATGATATCCTTGTGATGTGGGTAAGGGACCTACAACATAAATGTGAATATGGGCAAAGAACCACTGAGATTAAGGAACGGTGCCCACTCCCGAATCGGTGTGTCGATGTACTTTTTTATGATTGGTATAAGGTATAGGCGTGGACACAATCCTTAGCATCCTTAGTAATACCATGTTAAATTAACTTTGTCTTTAGCAGCTGTGCAGCTGAACGGCGCAAGAGATATGAAATGGTATTAATGGAATCGAACACCTGTCGGTGCATGGGAGAAGCATCCACAGTTTAGGTCTATTAGTACTAACTTCAGAGAGGAGGGTCATGGAGGGAGATGTCCTCCCTAAGGAGAGACGTGTAGGATGTCGTATATGCTTTGTAATCTTGATCTTTTTGTTGGGCTTCTTCCAGGGTATTGTAATCCAATCCCAAGTGAATGGTGGCCGATGGGTTTCTTGGCAGGGCTTCAGCAGCGGAATTCATATTTGAGGTGACGTGCTGAATGGTACAATTATATTCTGCCATGGCAGAGATATATCGGCGTTTCAGGGGCAGTCAAGGCGTCGCACTATTGAGTGAAGGTTTGCAACAAAGGCAAGTGGTCAGTGTAGATGATGAAGGGCGTACTTTTCAAGAACTGGCAAAAATGACGGACAACCAAATACACCACCAGCAGTTTGCGGTCGAAGGTAGAGTAGATGAATTCAGCTTTGGACAGTTTGCTACTGAAGAAAACCAATTTGCGGAGCAAGACATTGACCACATGCTCGAGGACTGCCCCAATAGATAAATTGCTAGCAGTGAGTTGAGGATTGGGGTTTTGGCTGACCCTACAAGTATATTTGCTGAGTTATCATCAGCCATTGCTTGGCCCTCTTTGGTCCTAGCTTGTGCGAAGAGGGAGCTCAGGTGCAGATCATTTTTATATATGGTCACTCTCTAGGGCATCATCCCGCTTGCCTCCGCCATTCATGATGAGCCTTTAGACTTTTTAACCTTTTAAGAGTATAAGTATGTTATACAGCACACTGAAATTGGCACATCTCAAAGAGAAAGAAAATAATGAGAGAGAGAGAGAGAGAGAGAGAGAGAGAGAGAGAGAGAGAGAGAGAGAGAGAGAGAGAGAGAGAGAGAGAGAGAGAGAGAGAGAATAATAACTAGGGAAGGGTATGAGTTTGTTATACAGTACACTTAAATTTGCATATCACAAAGAGAGAGAGAGAGAGAGAGAGAGAGAGAGAGAGAGAGAGAGAGAGAGAGAGAGAGAGAGAGAGAGAGAGGGTGTCGAAATAACCCTTAGCGAGACCTTATAGAATCACTTGTGGTCACCTGAATCTCAGAGTCAATTTTGGTCACTGGAGACATGAACATTTTATTTGCAAAGATTTTTGTTTAATCTCATTTCCTAATGATTGTGTAAATGTCACTGATATAAAACAGATACTAACTCAAATCAGAAAATATATTTCATAATAGAAGTGATAAAAGAATAAATAAGATAATATTCACTATCGTTTCTAGCGAATAAAACTTAGAGTAAAAATGAAAAGATTACAGCGTGAGTTTTTCTAATTTTGCCTTTCTTTCGGAGAGGTCATGAAACTACCCTGATCAACTCTAAATTTTTCGAATGATGTACAGATCAGTATATTATTTTTCATTTGATCACATCGTCAATGAAGAGTCGATGTTAGGCTGCAATCTCTGAGAGAACGACAGGGTTGAAAATAGCCTACATATCAATATTGTTCCATTGATAACGGTTTCTGAATTTTTCTCTCTATGCCCTAGAAATTATGTAATTTGTTCGGCATTAGAATAAGTGTGCTATTGACAAGATTATATTATACAAATATTATATCATTCTGTTTAAACTGATATGCATATCTATAATCCCTAGTCCTATATATCCGTGTTTTGTGTCAAAATAAATAACTTTTCCACCCTTCGCTCTTTAAGCATGTTGTGCTTTTATATTAGTATTTGTATTGCTAATGTCTGGATTAACCAACACTCCACACTAATATTAGAATTATTTCTCAAACTATACTTGAATCTTAAAATTCCTAATAGGATTAACCCAGCCAGTTGTCTCTTCAAATCACGATTCCTTAAGCCTGTAGGAATGCCAGACCTTCAGGAAAAAAAAAAAAAAGTTTGGCTAAGGTCTGCCTCCTCCATATACCATTGAAAAAAAAAAAAAAAAAAAAAAAAAAAAACCTGTTGATGAGCCGCTCGCGTGCCCGAGACTGCCCACTAAGGCTTCAATTAAACCCTGTACCCTTTTCAGAAACCAAATCTTTTGACACAGTTTATCCCTAATTAGATTTCACCTGTTCTGAGACAATACCAGATTAACCAAATGTATTTGAGTCCACTCACTGATACTTAAAGTAAATACCTAACCTTTCCAAAAGCCAAATTTTTGACACAGGTTATACCTCATAAATTTTTACGTCCTTCAGTCATACCAGATTAACCACTTGTATGCATGGCCACCCACTAATACTTGAATTAAATCTGTACCCTTTTCGAATGCTAAATTCTCTGACACAGTTTATACCTGATCATTGATCATACCAGATTAGTTGAAACTCAAATAATCCTCTCGAATAAAGGAATCATACTTACTGATTCAACGGTTTCTTCGTTGAAATTTGACTACCATCCCTTTGACAGCTGCATTTCTTCAATCTAAATTTCCTAACTCATAGCTTTGATATCCTAGCACTATTCTTTTTTTTTTTTTTTTTTTTTTTTTTTTTTTTACATTCTGTCCACTCATTTTGGACAGGATGCTATTTTGTTCTCTATTGCCAATGGGCATATTCATGGGCAGATTCCGCACCATCATCCTCTTGAAACAGACAAAAAATATTTCCTAGGATGATGTTTGCTTCCTTCCCTACTGAAGTCGGACATTATCTAAGACTATAAAGGTAGAAAAAATTTAACAACCGAGATAAGATGACCAACATATTATAACTATTTGTAAACTTCATTGTGTTAAATCCGAAACCATCAACCACTTGTTCAACATCACTGCAAAATTTCATTTACTCTCTATGAACTTGACTGCGCATCAGTGAATAGTTGAATAATAAAGAGTTAATGTTCTTGGGCCTATACTGTATTTACCCTAAACAAAAATGAACTTTTATTTTGAGACTCTTCAAGTGACCCATGACCTCTACCAACAGTGGCTCTATGGTTAGTCTAGGTGTTGGTCATTTGCATTCCTTTGTTTAGTGATCCATTGAAGTTAGAAGACCAAGGGTTTACATCATGTTAAAAGGTATAGGGTGGTAAACGTGCCATTGTATTTAGTTTCAACCTTTTGATGTTGGGGAAAAAAGTGAACCCCTTTTTATAGGCCTCAGGAAAGTAATGGACAAACAATTTCACCCCATCTTGAACTGGTTCAGTGCAAACCGGACTCAAATCAGGACTTAAAGAGTAACCCATTGTATTCTCAAAAACAAGAGAAAAAGTAAAAAAAAAAATTTAACAGTGAGAATTAAATAAGATAAAAACTTTGGTCACGTGAAGAATCAACGCACTTCATGTAGAAAAATACCTTGCTGCACTCGAGCCGCCGAAATCGCTGCCCTAAAAAAACTCCTCTAATCGCAGCCCTCAACAAGCCTACCTTGCATTCGTCAAGAAACTCCTCCTTTCTCAGCCCTAAAGAAACTCTTCCAATCACCACCCTTAATAAACTTTTCCAATCACTACCCTCAAGAAACTCTACCGATTGCCAACTTCAAGACACTAACATGCTGCTTTGTTTTACTCGAATAAACAAATGAAACTATGTTTGTCTTACAATACATTACTTTGATAGGCCAAAAACAGTAATATGGAACAGAATTTTAAAAACCTTTTGCTCTACCACTTAGCCTCTAAGACAATTATGGTACCGGGAATCACCTCAGTCGCCAACCATTAGAGATTGTCACGGAGATGTACTAGCAGATATTGAAATACACACTGACACACTCAGTGGCATCGACCTCGTCGTTGGACCCGACTATTACGTCCATCATATTTGGGGCCCTGTCTGCATGAACTCGTAATAACAAGGACAACAGTCATCTGTGTAGCAACTTCATTACCGTACACGCAGCCTGAGCTGACTCCACGCCTCTTCCAGTTTATAATCTCTGAGCACGAAAATTAATTAGCAAAAAACCCACACACATTCCCATCTTGAAGAAGCCGCAATCCATCACATAAAAAAAAAAAACATCACAAGAGGAAAAGATCAAAATCAGGTTCAGCTGTTATTCAACTACAGTAGTAGGCTACTCACCCAATTCCTCTAACTCAGAAACACCTCAGTCTGTCAAACCACGACACATCAACAGTAAGACCAAGTCCTCTGAGAGGATGATGACCTTGGTTTTATTGAACCCATACCACCCTGACTGACTGACCATGGAGCTCACCATTACCTTCCTGATCACGCAGTCTGTAAATAATCTAAAACTATATTTTTATTACATCCATATATAGCCTCTTACTATTGGATTAAACCTTGCAGCACTATTCCAAATCCTTTGATTCTCTATGTGGACAACTTCCAACAAACTTGCCAGGATCCACAAATGTTCCAAAAGAAATAGTCTGTCTTTTTTAGGAAGCCAATATGCCTCTGACATCCTGGATTACTATATTTCCAAACAGGCACCCATTGAGTGTAGGAATGCTGTCAACTACCTCAGCTGGCAACCAACCACCGACAAATTGGCCATCCCCCTCTCTCCTGTCTTACGAGAGGCCTTACACACATTACAAATAGGGAAATCAACCTTTTCCACCTCACTGTTTGACCCTATCAGCCGGCTGACTACTGTTCGGGGTAAGGTCCTGAATAAATCCCTCTACAGTGCGTGCAGTCAGTGGGACGAAGGCCTTACTGAAGAAGAGATACAGCAGGTGACAAAGATCTTGAAATCAAACGAAGGTTCTACCCATTTTCCAGGTTCCTCGGCAGGGACTTTATACCCAACAGCAGCACCTACAAATTTTCACAGACGCTTCTAGCAAGACCTACAGCGTGTGAGCCTACTCGAATCCAACCAAAGAAATACACAAGCTCCTAAAGGCTCGGTTACGAGTCTTTCCCCCTCCCAATAAAAAACATTCACCAAGTGGAAATCCAAGGCACTTAATAAATATGGCCTTCCTCAAGATTTCACACACTCCATGTCTGGACTAACGCCCTGATCACCTTACAATGGGTTACTCATGTCAGTGGCCTCGAACCTACATACTAAATTTCGCAGATGAAATTCAATGAATCATCCAGTAATGCTGAATCCTACTTCAACACGTGCATACGTCAGTTAACCGATCTGGCATCCGAAGGAGCAATTCTTCATCAGCTTCAACATAACCATAATAGGTTACATGGACCTACATGACTGCAGGACCTAGGTAATTATCAATCACATCCAGAGACTCCACCAATATGTCAACATACTATAAGAGACACCCTCAACTAGAGCCCTTAGTCTAAACCTCAAGCATTTTATAAAGCTTAATAGTGCTATTTGCTACATTAGACTCGTGATTACTCGCGTCCACCATGAGCAATGAGAAATCACCTACTGCAGAGCCTTACTTGCGTTATTCAACTTCACCCTGCGTCAACATTACTCCCGTCTTAGTCAACACCTTCAGAGATGCCCATTTGCACTCAGCAGTGACGAGAGAGCCATCATCTCCTCTATATAATTATTCTCCGAGCACCAAGGTGTAACTTGTTGTAAGTCACGCCTTACTGGGACTAATATGAGCCACGATGCATGCCACATCATCGTCTTCCCTGGATAGTTGCACTTCTGAAAGCTAATAGTCCAGGATACTCTCTCCTTCAGCAACACCATGCCAATGCTACTAACCTTACTACCCTACTCGGGTCCCAGTGCTGGTCTCCACGCATGCACCAATCAGAGCAAAGTGTCTTGCACCGCTGCTGGTTGTGTAAAAGGCTCAACGAACTGTCATATTCACAGCCTCCTGCAGCACACCTCCATACGATTGCAATACTGATCCTGTCCTATTCCAACATCTGGGAGGGAATATGTTGGGCCTTCACCCTCAAAAGAGTAACATATCATGTAGTCTTCATTACCTGTTCTACTACCAGTGACATAGACCTCTTCCTCTCTACTTCAATGACCTGAAAATCCAAACCATCTTGAAGCTCTATACAGCCTGCCATGGGATGCCAAAAACAATCTATTAGGACAATGACCTTTACTCAATCTCGCCAATTCTGGACGAACCTGTTGACGCAACACACATTGTAACACTGCCTCCACCGCAACCTTGTACATTGGAAGATAACCACCCCATGAGCCCTATGGATGTGAGGGTTTTATGAAAGACTAGTGGGCCTTATAAAAACCGCACTAAAGAAAGCTGCCTACCACACCAAGCTCACCATTCGGAAATTCACCTACCTCCTTATGAGGTCGAGATAATCCTAAACAATTGCCCTCTCATTGTCCTAGGGGAGACACGTCAGTCTTGCTTTTAACCTGACTCACATAGTCAGTGGTCAAACCATATATTTGACCCCTGACGTGACCATGTACCCAATGGACAACATGTCTTATGATATGGATTAACCTAATCTCAGAGAACAATACCATCGTTTGACGGATGACCTACGACTCTCTATACAAGCATGGCATCAAGACCCCCTCCTGGTCCTATTTTATCATTAATATCAAGAGATTGTTAGACCCTCAGACTCAAGATATGTATCCTTATCACAGCTCCATTAGACTTGTCTGTACGGTGGATATGCGTATAAATATTAATACCTAGAGACGTGATGTAAACACTCCCATCCATCTAGAAACCCACTTCACTCCTAGGATTAATGTTTGATCAGACCAGGTTCCACACCAACACTCATGCCACACACCTACCCAGCAGGCTTTCTTACATGATCGGACCCTGATATTGGAGCCAAACTCCTGTAAGGAAGAGATCTAGAATTTTTTACTCCTTCCCCTACCATTGCATTTAGTATCATCATACTGCTGGCAAGGTGTTTGAATTCTTAAAGAGACTAAGAACAAATTCTAGAAATAAAATCCCTCATGATAATTATAGAAATAATAACCATCAAATTAGTGTGCTACTAACAAAATTATATTTTTAATCAGTATATTATTCGATTTAAACTGGTATGCATATTTATAATCCTTAACCTATATACCTGAGTATGGTACCAAAAAGAATAACTATTCAAACACAATCCCTTCAAGCACGCTGGACTTTGAAATCAATATTCTTATCGCTAATTGCCATATTAACTGACCCCCATATTAAAAAAAGATTGCTTTCTCGAACAACACCTGAATCTTGAAATATCCAAAGGGATTAACACGGACAATGGTTTTCTAAAAGAAACATTTATTAAGCCTATTGAAATGCCAGACCTCCTTAAGAAACACTTGTAGCCGAGTTTTACTTCCATCATATACCATTAACCCTGGATAGGTACGGTGGGTCGTTTGCGACCCCGAGCGTAAAAAAAAAACAGGTTTTTCTCACGTGACTCACCCCTGTGACTGAATTTGTGGGTGATCGACCTGCAGGAGGTGTCTCCCCTACACGCTCTAGTAGTGTCCAGATGTGCATTGCTGTAGCTGTACTCCTTCCCCGATTTCTGAGACGCGTCGGGGTCGTTCGCGTCCGAGTTTACCCTTCTGAGGTAGTTTGCATAATTATCAAAGTTATTACGTATTATGAAATTGTCGTAGAATGGTGCAACTTGTATAGGTTATCAGTTGTGGAAAGTCTTGGTGGATTGTTTGGCTACCATGTGCATGTTTTTTTTTTTAGTTAAAATGTCGTTCATCACCACGAGGACCATTTTACCGCGAGTGCCCCTTTTTCATTTTTTTTCATTTTTTTGCCAAGTCATTTTTCCGTAAGATATTGCCAAATAGTGTCGTAAAACTTTTGCTTGTTTAGTGTTGGAAAGTGTGTCTAGATGATCTGGCTACCCATGCATGACTTTGTTTTTGTCAGATACGACGTAGTTATTGGTATATTGGGTATTTAACTGCTGTTACCAATTTCTGTTTTTTTTTCAATATTTGTAAAAATTACTACGTAGTAAGGAATTGCCGTATATTATTCATTTTTTTTTCATGTTTATGTGTTAGAAAGTGTGCCTTGATGGTTGGGCTAACACGTGCATGTCTTTTTTTTTATCTCAGATGTCGTATATTAGAATGTCGGGCATTTTACCGCGAGTGTCCCTTTTTAATTTTTTTTAATTTTTTTGCCAAGTCATTTTTCCGTAAGATATTGCGAAATAGTGTCGTAAAACTTTTGCTTTTTTAATGTTGGAAAGTGTGTCTAGATGATCTGGCTACCCATGCGTGATTTTGTTTTTGTCAGATACGACGTAGTTATTGGTATATTGGGTATTTAACTGCGGTTGCCAATTTCTGTTTTTTTTCAATATTTGTAAAAATTTACTACGTAGTAAGGAATTGCCGTATATTATTGATTTTTTTTTCATGTTTATGTGTTAGAAAGTGTGCCTTGATGGTTGGGCTAACACGTGCATGTCTTTTTTTTTTTATCTGAGATGCCGTATATTAGAATGTTGGGCATTTTTCCGCGAGTGCCCCTTTTTATTTGTTTTGCATTTTTTTGCTTAGTCATGTTACCGTAAGGAATTGGCAAGTAGTGTCGCAAAACTTATATTTTTATAGTGTTGGAAAGTGTTTCTAGATGATCTGGCTACCCATGCCTATTTTTTTTTAGCCAGATATGGCGTATATATAAGTATGTGTTCGATTTTCCTGTGATTGCCATTTTTTTGTTTTTTCCCATTTCTTTCAAAATTACTACGTACTAAGGAACTATCACAGAGTAATATTTCATTTATATGTTTATTTGTCGGAAAATATGCCTTGATGGTTTGCCTAGCACGTGGCTGAAATTTTTTTTTTCTGAAATGCCGTATATTAGAATGGCCATTTTTCCACGAGTGCCCCTTTTTATTTGTTTTGCATTTTTTTGCTTAGTCATGTTACCGTAAGGAATTGGCAAGTAGTGTCGCAAAACTTATATTTTTATAGTGTTGGAAAGTGTTTCTAGATGATCTGGCTACCCATGCCTATCTTTTTTTTAGCCAGATATGGCGTATATATAGGTATGTGTTCGATTTTCCGGTGATTGCCATTTTTTCGTTTTTTCCCAATTCTTTCAAAATTACTACGTACTAAGGAACTATCACAGAGTAATGATTCCTCTAGATGTTTATTTGTCGGAAAATTTTGTTTACTTTTTTTTTGATTGAATATCATCAAATTTTTTTAGCTAAAATATTGTTTTACATTTTTTTTTTCGATTTTATTTCCCTTCAAAAAAATTTTTTTGGGTCAGAATTTTAATTTTATAGTCGTAAAATAATCGACAATTATCCAGCAACCCACCATACAATTTTTATGCATATCCAATAATAATTAGATTAGTAAATAACACCTTGAAATTGACATACCCTTCCTACATTTCAAGTGGCAGATTAGGGAGTCTGAGTCAGTGTGGTTGGCGGCCATTTTGTGGACATATCCGAAGCGTAAGTTGCCCTATCTATATATATTCTTGTTCCCTATAGAATTTGTGATATTTTGGTATATTTTTACCTGCATAAATATCATATTATATATTAAATATATGTATTTTTTTACGAAATTTCCAAGTACTCAAAAAATTACCTTTAGATATGGCCCCTGATATAAATGTAATTTACAAAATAATGAAGATTTTTTTACATATTTCTATTTTAGGATAACATATGTTTATTCCCTAAAAAAATTAGCCACTTCCTATTTCATTTGGGTACCCAAAAAAATTCATGAAATTTGGACAATTTTTTTTGGCCAAAAAAAGTTACCCTTTTTTTCTCATTTCAGATCTTCACCTCCATGGGTCTGACTTCATCCAAAATACATCAAGATGTGTCCTAAACATTCAAGAATCAATTCCTAAAAGGATTTGTGTATATATGTATAAACTTTTTTTTTATGAATTTTTATGTCAGGTCTTTTTTTTCTACTTAATTTTTTAAAATATTTATAATAAATAGTTTTTCTGCAGATGAGTAGTATTTATCTTTACAGTTATTTTAAGCATTCATTGAAGTTTTTTTGGCAAAAGAAAAAAGGAGGTTACTGCAAAAACTGATTTTTCAAGAATTTTTTTTGGCGTCGGGGTCGTTCGCGTCCGAGTATACCCTTAAAGGGGTGTCCGAGGACCGTACCTATCCAGGGTTAAACATACTTAAAAATATCTCATATTGATAAGCATATCGCCTTCCTAAGACCGCCCGCTAATACTTCAATTACATCCTTAACCTTTTAGAAAGCCAAATTCTTTAACACAGGTTATCCCTAGTAAATATGTACCTGTCCTTCGACAATACCAGATAAGACACTTGTATATAAGGCCACCCGCTAATACTTAGAATAAATCTCTACCCTTTTTGAAAGCCAAATACTTCGACACAGTTTATCCATTGTGAAAGTTTGCCTGTCCTTCAACTATAACAGATTAGCAACTTGCACGCTCGGACCCTTATACCGGAGGAAGACTCCTCTAAGGAAGAGGTCTTGAATCTTTTACACCTCCCACTACCATTACTTTTAGTCTTATATTGCTGTTGGCATAATGTTCAAATTCTTAATAAGACTCCGAACAAATTCTAGAAACAAAATCCCACAGTATAAGTATGCAATTAATAACAATTAGAATCAGTGTGCTACTAACAAAATTGTTTTTTCTGGGGGGCGGCCAGCTAATGTCGTATTTTCAAGGGGACCATCCGCTATGGTACTCAATATAACAACTTTAAAAAATAAAAAAACTTTTTATTGTTTCTAAGTATGCAGAAACATATCGTGCATACTCTCCAGAAGTTTCAGCCAATCATTTTACAAATAATGAAGATAAAGCGGTCTTCAAATGGTGACGTCATCTTTACTGCGCCATCTGCATGACTGCGTTTGATAGGATGGTCTTTGAGTGTTTATTATCGCATTTATATAGCGATTTCTTCCTTACATTTCAAAATATCTTACGTTGGTCGAGATGGAAGTCATTTATAGAGGGCAGGTGAACGCAAACTATGATCTTAGAAAAGACCAGCCAGAGTTTCCAAGGACGTATAGAAGTTACTTTACATGTGGGAGAAAGCAACAAAAAAGAACCAAAAAGAAAGAGAAAAGTGAAAAAGAGTACAAAGCTGGAACATTTTAAGAACAACTCTGTCAACAATGAGAGGCCACTGGCAACTCATGACACTCTTATATCAAGTGTATTAGTAGATTTATGGTTTAAATACCTCGTTTAGGGAGCATTTATATAGGAATAAACAATAAAAGTACAAAGTAATGTTATCATAATAATGTTATCATGATTCATTTTATGAACAAGAGTGAAAATTTATAGAAAACCTCTCGATCTCATAACTCAAAAAACATACTTATTCACAAATGAATACATTTTTCTCACTCACATATTGGCCAAATTTACAGAGAGTTGTATAATAGAAAAAAGGAATAAAAATCTCACAATATCATGTAACAGAATTTTGATCCTTCTCTTATTCTTTTTCATGATTATTTTACGTCTACACAAAGAAAACTAAGAATAAAATTCATTAAAATAAAGAAAAAAAGGTAAAAATCTGTCACAAAGAATTATTCGATTTATAAAGAAATTTCTATGAAGTTATTTTCAATACAATTGGTGTCATGTCATGGGAGAAAAATGTACCTAAGTTTTTTTTTTTTTTTTTTTTTTTTTTTTTTTTTTTTTAAGAATCATGATTTTTGCTAAAAATCTAAATTTTTTTGATAAAATTACTGAATATTTTTTAGGATGAAATATATATGGAAATTGTTTATTTTGAATCATTAGAAAAAAAGCAGGACATAGCATTCGGTCCTCTTAAGGACAGTACTTTGACATAAGGTGACTTAGGATATCTCCGAACTGCATCGGAGTTTTAACTCCGACCTCCAGTTTTGCGATGCAAGCACGATTTTTCCTAGAATCAGTCTTTCTAAAATTCTAACCCCTCCTTTGATAATTAATATTAAGAACTGGGATTACTGCCCCATATAGACCTCTTATACAGTAGTCCTTCAATCAAATTTACAGTTTTCTTCAAAAAGTAATTTATTTGCTAGATATGAATGTTTCCATTTTGGTACTAATGTCAATGTTCACGAATTGTTTTATATCAAAATTGAATAATTATTAAGATTTACGATAACAAGAAATACTGCATTTTCTCGTGAGGATGAATATTTTTGGTTTATTGAGTTACTTTTACTGAATACCCTGTAACCATGAATGTAAGAGGAACTTTGACAAAATGATTCGAATATCTATTTGCCAATGCCATCAGAAGCTCAATGAATTTCTTTAGGATATCGTGTTTTTCGTCCTATATCCCATTATAAAGGAATACTGGCCGGACCACTTGAGGGAATTTTCTGATATTAATGCCAAAATCATGAAATATCATTGGATTTCCATAATTTCAATAAATGTTATTAGTATCATTACTCTGCTTGATTTTGTATGAATTCTATTAGAATCAGACAAAAAAATAATGCTTTAAAGATTAAAAAATAAGAACAATTTACATTTCTTTTTTTTTCAATTTTCCAGGAAAATACTGCATTGAATGAAATATTAATTGCAATGAAAAATGCTCAAGAGAGTGTAGAAATTTTTGCTCTGAGGGATTTTCTTGATCTTGGGTTGTTATATATTTAAATGATATCTATATCTATATATATATATATATATATATATATATATATATATATATATATATATATATATATATATATATATATATATATATGTACATATATATATATATATATATATATATATATATATATATATATATATATATATATATATATATATATATATATATATATATATATATATATATATATATATATATATATATATATGTATGTATTTATATACATATATATATATATATATATATATATATATATATATATATATATATATATATATATATATATATATATATATATATATATATATATATATATATATATATATATATACATACATATTTATATATATATATATATATATATATATATATATATATATATATATATATATATATATATATATATATATATATATATATATATATATATATATACATATTTGACCCAAAAACCGATAAATCGGTTGGAACTTTTGACCGGGGAAACGTCTGTCTATATCCGAACATAACTTGACGACAAAATGTTTACCCGATTGAGCGGTTTAAAGAATTGATATAAAAATTTTAACCGAGTGTCGCCGGTCGCTTGCTTTTGACATTACCCATTGTCATAAAACAAAAAAATTCTGGGTAACGTACCTACAACTATAACGTTAAATAATAAAATAGCATACACGCCAACCTTTGATCACAGCACTGGCAGCATTTATGCTTGTTCCCCGGTCGCGCTTGCCAGCGCTCTGATCAAAGGTTGGAATGTATGCTATTTTATTATTTAACGTTATAGTTATAGGTACGTTACCCAGAATTTTTTTGTTTTATGACTATGGGTAATGTCAAAAGCAAGCGACCGGTGACACCCGGTTAAAATTTTTATATCAATTCTTTAAACCGCTCAATAGGGTAAACGTTTTGTTGTCAAGTTATGTTCGGATATAGACAGACGTTTCCCCGGTCAAAAGTTCCAACCGATTTATCGGTTTTGGGGTAAAATATCACTCTTTTTTTACGCAAGCGTATTGATTAACTAGTTTATAGTCATATCTTCAAAATGTGATATCAAACATGTCTATAACTTATTATTCCGAAGCTGAGAAATAAACGTTGAAAGTTCGCTTAAAGATGTCAGTTCGATGCCTTTTGAAACTTAAGTACGTGACTACAGCCTTCGTGATTACCGCAAAACATTCCCACATAGCCTAATACACAATTTAAAACATAATCTACAAAACCTGAGGTCGAGCAGCTATCTAACTCATTCAGAAGCTAAGATTATAGAGTTGAAACTTTGCTAGAAAGCGTCTATCCATGACTCTATATCGAACACATGAAAGTTGACGTCATTTTTGCTATTTTTTTGCATATTTCTGACGTCATATTTCACGAACCTTATAAGATAGGGACTTGAAACTTTTAGGATCGTCTAGTTAAATTGAATAGAACTAAATCCTAGAGATTCAAACTTATACTATGTCCGGAAAGCACTTTTCTGAAAACCCGGTATTTCTGGTTTACGTAATCGTATATAACAGCACTGGCAGCATTTTTGCTTGTTCCCCGGTCGCGCTTGCCAGCGCTGTGATATATATATATATATATATATATATATATATATATATATATATATATATATATATATATATATATATATATATATATATATATATATATATATATATATATATATATATATACATACATACATATATATATATATATATATATATATATATATATATATATATATATATATATATATATATATATATATATACATATATATACATATATATATATATATATATATATATATATATATATATATATATATATATATATATATATATATATATATATATATATATATATATATATATATATATATATATATATATATATGTATATATACATTTATATATATATATATATATATATATATATATATATATATATATATATATATATATATATATATATATATATATATATATATATATATATATGTATATATATAAATATATATATATATATATATATATATATATATATATATATATATATATTTATATATATATATATATATATATATATATATATATATATATATATATATATATATATATATATATATATATATATATATATATATATATATCCATCCATATACGAAGGCACTTCCCCCAATTTTGGGGGGTAGCCGACATCAACAAAGAAACAAAACAAAAAGGGGACTACTCTCTACGTTCCTCCAGCCTAACCAGGGACTCAGCCGAGTTCAGCTGGTACTGCTAGGGTGCCACAGCCCAACCTCCCACAATTCTACCACAGATGAAGCTTCATAATGCTGAATCCCCTACTGCTGCTACCTCCGCGGTCATCTAAGGCAACGGAGGAAGCAGCAAGGCATACTGGAACTGCTTCACAATCGCTCGCCATTCATTCCCATTTCTAGCACACTCTCTTGCCTCTCTCACATCTATCCTCCTATCACCTAGAGCTTTCTTCACACCATCCATCCACCCAAACCTTGGCCTTCCTCTTGTACTTCTCCCATCAACTCTTGCATTCATCACCTTCTTTAGCAGACAGCCATTATCCATTCTTTCAACATGGCCAAACTACCTCAACACATTCATATCCACTCTAGCCGCTAACTCATTTCTTACACCCGTTCTCACCCTCACCACTTCGTTCCTAACCCTATCTACTCGAGATACACCAGCCATACTCCTTAGACACGTCATCTCAAACACATTCAATTTCTGTCTCTCCATCTCTATCATTCCCTACAACTCCGATCCATACATCACAGTTGGTACAATCACTTTCTCATATTGAACTCTTTTTACATTCATGCCCAACCCTCTATTTTTTACTACTCCCTTAACTGCCCCCAACACTTTGCATCCTTCATTCACTCTCTGATGTACAACAACAGACCCCAAGTACTTAAAATGATCCACCTCCTCAAGTAACTCTCCATTCAACATGACATTCAACCTTGCACCACCTTCCCTTCTCGTACATCTCATACCCTTACTCTTACCCACATTAAATCTGAGCTTCCTTCTCTCACACACCCTTCAAAATTCTGTCACTAGTCGGTCAAGCTTCTCTTCTGTGTCTGCTACCAGTACAGTATCATCCGCAAACAACAACTGATTTACCTCCCATTCATGATCATTTTCGTCTACCAGTTTTAATCCTCGTCCAAGCACTCGAGCATTCACCTCTCTCACCACTCCATCAACATACAAGTTAAACAACCACGGCAACATCACACATCCCGTCTTAGCGCCACTCTCACCGGAAACCAATTGCTCACTTCATTTCCTATTTTAACACATGCTTTACTACCTTTGTAGAAACATTTCACTGCTTGCAACAACCTTCCACCAACTCCATATAACCTCATCTCATTCCACATTGCTTCCCTATCAACTCTATCATACGCTTTCTCCAGATCCATAAACGCAACATACACCTCCTTACCTTTTGCAAAATATTTCTCGCATATCTGCCTAACTGTAAAAATCTGATTCATACAACCCCTACCTCTTCTAAAACCACCCTGTACTTCCAAGATTGCATTCTCTGTTTTATCCTTAATGCTATTAATCATTACTCTACCATACACTTTTCCAAATACACCTAACAAACTAATACCTCTTGAATTACAACACTCATGCACATCTCCCTTACCCTTATATAGTGGTACAATACACGCACAAACCCAATCTACTGGTACCATTGACAACACAAAACACATATTAAACAATCTCACCAACCCTTCAAGTACAGTCACACCCCCTTCCTTCAACATCTCAGCTTTCACACCATCCATACCAGATGCTTTTCCTACTCTCGTTTCATCTAGTGCTCTCCTGACTTCCACTATTGTAATCTCTCTCTCATTCTCATCTCCCATCACTGGCACCTCAACACCTGGAACAGCAATTATATCTGCCTCCCTATTATCCTCAACATTCAGCAAACTTTCAAAATATTCCGCCCACCTTTTCCTTGCCTCCTCTCCTTTTAACAACTTTCCATTTCCATCTTTCACTGTCTCTTCAATTCTTGCGCCAGCCTTCCTTACTCTCTTCATTTCTTTCCAAAACTTCTTCTTATTCTCTTCATATGACTGACCCAGTCCCTGACCCCACCTCAGGTCAGTTGCCCTCTTTGCCTCACCTACCTTGCGCTTTACTTCAACCTTTTTCTCTCTATATTTTTCATACTTCTCTATACTATTACTCTGCAGCCATTCTTCAAAAGCCCTCTTTTTCTCCTCCACTTTTACCTTCACTCCTTCATTCCACCATTCACTGCCCTTCCTCATGCTGCCTCCAACAACCTTCTTGCCACATACATCACTTGCAATCCCAACAAAATTTTCTTCTGCTAACTTCCACTCCTCTTCTAAATTACCAGTTACTCTTACTCTCACCTCGTCATATGCCATTTTTAACCTTTCCTGATATTTACTTTTTACCCCCGGTTTTATTAGCTCTTCAACCCTAACTAGCTCCCTTTTACATCCACCTACTCTATTCCCCCACTCTTTTGCTACAACTAATTTTCCTTCCACCAAAAAATGATCAGACATACCGTTAGCCATACCCCTAAACACGTGCATGTCTTTTAATCTTCCAAACATTTTTTTAGTTATCAACACATAATCCATTAATGCCCTTTCTACTACTCTTCCATTTGCCACCCTTACCCATGTATACTTATTTTTATCTTTCTTTTTAAAAAAGCTAGCACTTATTACCATCTCTTGTTCAACACACATATCTACCAGTCTCTCGCCACTCTCATTTTCACCTGGTACGCCATACTTCCCAATGACACCTTCTACCTCTCCAGCGCCCACTCTAGCATTTAAGTCACCCATGAAAACTACATAATTCCTTCTACCCAGTCCTTCTACACACCTAGTTAATTCATTCCAGAACTCATTCCGCTCTTCTTCACTTTTCTCACTACCTGGCCCATACGCACTTACAAACGCCCAACATTCCCTACCCAACCTAACCCTTACCCACATTAACCTAGATGATATCTCCTTCCATTCCACTACTTTACCTATCATCCATTCACTCAGCAATAAAGCCACACCCTCTCTCGCTCTTCCCCTTTCAATCCCAAACACTCTACCAGACATTTCACCAAACATCACTTCACCCATTCCTTTCATCTTTGTTTCACACAAGGCCAATACATCCATCCTTCTACTTCTAAACATACTTCCAATCTCACATATTTTACTCTCTATCGTACTACATCCACGCACATTCAAACACCCGAAAACTAGAGTGCGGGGAGCAGTCCCTCTCCCCCCAGCTCCATCTCTTTGATAATGTCTCACAGGATTTTTTTATACAGGAGAAGGGGTTCCTAGCCCCCTCGTTCCGTCCCTTTTAGTCGCCTCTTACGACACGCAGGGATAACGTTGGCACTATTCTAATTGTTTATATATATATATATATATATATATATATATATATATATATATATATATATATATATATATATATATATATATATATATATATATATATATATATATATATATATATATATATATTTAAGATTGAATATTATACAAATATCAAAACACCCAAAATTTTACACTCCTTTAGCATAATTGTTTACTTTTTATTTTTATTTTCAACGCATGGTTTGGATTTGAAATATCTTTGTAAATAATGGAGGAAAGTAGTTTCGATTGTCAAAAACTATGAAGCTGAGATATGGGCCCTCAAAGCTTTGTAACAAGAATGCAAATAAACATATCATAATATAACCATTAAGTACAATTTTCTTTGTCAATGATAATTAGAAACTATTCTCAATTAGTATGAGAAACTAAACTTAGTTACTTTATCATTTTCCCTTCTAATTATCCCGGGCATGGTCAAGTTCAGCCCACCCACAACATGCCAGGGGAATAATACCCACTCAAGGTGAGTGTATCAGGAGGTGTAACCTCCTGCTTTGTAACCTCCTGCTTACAAGTGCTATGTTTTATCTATACTCATAGAAGATTTTTTTTTCCTTAGCATTTAGACATGAAAAGTATGTCACAACAGTTCAATAGCTCTATAAATAGCAAGAAAAAAGTGACCACACTCAGACCGAAAGGCTCAACAATTCTTTTCATTTGTGGTTTTGGGTATTCACTGAGACAATCAGAGGAAGTGGTGAGCTACCAAACATATTATTCATAATGTAATAGTTTTTCCTTTTCTATGCAAATGTTTTACTTATCATAGGTTGCCGTGAGTTCAAAAACATAGTGTCATGTTACTATGATGACCCGTGTAGTGCCATAAACCTCTAACACAAAAAAAAATGCAATAGCGTTCTTTCTCACAAGACTCCTTAGTTGTTGTGCAGCTCACTATCAAAAACTTCTTGATTCTTTATATCCCAAAGTATATCGAAGAAAATTAATGCACGGTGATTCCTTTAAGGGGGCCGGCCGGAATCCCAATGTATGGGGGTATATGAGAATGCGTTTATGAAATATTTTGTCAATATTCCTCCTACTTTCATAGTTACAGGGAAATTAGTAAAAGTAACCCAATAAACCATAAACGTTGTTCCCTACAAGAAAATGCAGTATTTCTTCTGTTATCGTAAATTTTGATAATCATTACTTTTTAATGTAAAAAGAAATTGTGATTACTGACATATGTATAATTTCCACAAGTTGCAGAAAAGGTTTTCGGCCTTCAGTCCTACCAAAAACCTCAGAGCGAATACATGCCTGAGTTTGACCTCTGACATTCATTCATTTTTACATTTGTTTTTTCTCTCTTTTGTCCAGAATATTATCACTTGCTAGAGAAAACGACAATTTGAACATCTTGCTAACATAAGGAAGAAGAAAATTCGCTCTATTAAGAGTTCTGAAGAGGGTAATAGCGGAAGTGCAAAGAGAGAGAGAGAGAGAGAGAGAGAGAGAGAGAGAGAGAGAGAGAGAGAGAGAGAGAGAGAGAGAGAGAGAGAGAGAGAGAGAAATGTGTGCATGGAGAAACGACGGCCTTGCCTGATACGAGCAAAAGAAGCAAGATATTGAGCTAAAGTATTTTCATTTATGAGTAAATTATGATAAATAACTTTGTTTTTGTTTATCAATACCCCCCCCAAAAAAGGAACATAAAATTCATGATAATCACGATTTATTGATATTGTCTTTGTAAAAATACAAAGGAAAACTTTGAACGCCCTTTGACATTAACTTATTTTTACGTTTTTTTCTCGTTTTCGGCAAGAATTTTATCATTTCAAAGAGGAAAAGACAATTTCAACATCTGGCTAATATAAGAAAGAAGAAAGTTCGCTCTATTAAGAGTTCAAAAGAGGGTAATATCGGTAGTGCAGAAGTAGAGAGAGAAAGGGAGAGTGTTGTGGATAGAGTACCGGTCGACTTGCGTCAGAGGAGTTGAAAAATGCAAGATTTTGAGCATAAGGGTCTTCATTTATGATTAGATTATGATAAATATTTTTTTTTCTTTTATTATTACCCCAAAAAGAACATAAAATTCATAAACATCATGATTTGTTATTATTGAACGCCCATATCTTAAAAATATACTTATTGACCTTCAAATTCAATAGTGTCCCTAGTTTTATGGATATAACATTGAAATATGGTAAATAACTTAGAAATACATTACAAAACAATGAAATGAAGGGTTTTTTTTTTCCTATTTTTGTTGCATTTTTTTTCTCCGGATTATTGGGGTTTATCTTTTTACCATAATGAAAAATTCATATCTGGCGAAAAAAAAAAAAAAACCCTTTTAGAAAATGAGCTTTTCACATTATTGGAGGCCTATATCAGGGTTATATATGGTAATAATCCCAGGTCTTAGTAATAATTATCAGGGGATGAGATAGAATTTGAATTCTAAACATAAATCGCCACAGCATCACAGAACCGAAGGTCAGAGGTCAAAATCCTATGCAGTTTGAAGATGTCCTAAGTCACCTTATTAAGTGGTATGAATGTCGAAGTCCTGTCGTTGAAAATCTGCCTTAGCCGGTCAGCCCCTTAATCAGTATGTTGATAGGTTGAAACTGATATGCATATTTATAATCCTTAGTCCTATATACATGTGCTATGTACCAAAATTAATAACTTTTCAATCCTTCTCTCTTTATGCATGTTGCACTTTCATATCGATATTTTTATCGTCAAATGTCAGATTAACAAAACCCCAACTCATATATATTTGCTTTCTCGAACAACATCTGAATCTTAAAATATCAAAAGAGATTAATACGGGCAGTTATTTCATACAAGAAATATTGCTTGAGCATGTCGAAATGCCAAACCTCCTGGAAAAGACCTTGTAGCCAGGTTTCACCACTAGCATATATCATTACACCTACTTGAAAAAAAAAATATGTGATAAGTCAATCATTTTCTCAAGACTGCCCGATAATATTTCATTTATATCCCTAGCCTTTCCAAAAGCCAAATCCTTTAACAAAGCTTATCCGTAGTAAATTTCTACTTGTATTTCTGCCATACTAAATTATTCTTTTGTATACGAGGCCACCCGTCAATACTAAAACTAATCCCCTACTCTTTTCTCAATCCAAATCCTTTGACAATGTTCATCCCTTGTAAAATATCCCCTCTCCTTCGACCATTAACAGATTAGCAACTTGTGTACAAAACTAACCACTAATATTCAAACTAAAATCTTAGCAACACCATTTATTGACATCTCTTCCCAATTGTGTCCACTCATTTCAGATACGACACAGTTTTCATTGTCATGGTCAATGGAGGCATCCATCAGCTGAACTCACAACTTCATCCTGTCAAATCTGAGACAGAAAAAAACTGCCTAGAAAGAAGCCAACCACCTTCTCTACTGAAATCAGACATTACCTATGACTATGAAGGCAGAAACCGTTTACCAACTGAAAAGATACGACTAAAATTACTATAACTATTAGTAAACGTGCATGTAGGTAAATAAAATAAAATCAACCATTCGTACAACAGCACCTCAAAACTTTATTTACTTTTTTGAACTTGAATATACGTCAGTGAATACTTTGATAATAGAAAGTTTATGTTCCGGGGCATATTTCTACATAACAAAGGAGTGAACTTCTCTTTCGAAACTCTTCAAGTGACTGCTCCCTATCCACCACAAGTATCTCCTCTGTTAATCTGGATGTTGGTCCTTCCTAGCCCTTTGTATAGTGATCCATGGAAGTTAGAGATCTAAGTGTGTACTGTTAGAATCCAAAGAACGCCGACACTCAGGGGAAGTCTTTCGTCAGATGTCTCCAGTGTTCTCATGAAAAAAAAAGGGGGGGGGGGGAGGTTGCACTTCTTACTACTTCTTCGAAATGGGCAGAGGATTTTCAATCTTAGCGAATCAAAGGCAGTAAAGGGCGGTCTTTTCCAGCGAAAGCATTGAAATGTTACAAATCGAGATGCCTGATTTCAAATCTGTATTATCATTAGACATCTCAACTATCCACTACAAATACATAACACACACAGACACACACTCACACACACACACACACACACACACACACACATATATATATATATATATATATATATATATATATATATATATATATATATATATATATATATATTTACATATATATGTATATATATATAAATATATATATATATATATATATATATATATATATATATATATATATATATATATATATATATATATATATATGTATATATATATTTATATATGTATATATACATACATATATATACATATATATATATATATATATATATATATATATATATATATATATATATATATATATATATGTACTGTATATATATATATATATATATATATATATATATATATATATATATATATATATATATATATATATATATATATATATATATATATATGTATATATATACATATATATGTGTATATATATATATATATATATATATATATATATATATATATATATATATATATATATTTATATATATATATATATATATATATATATATATATATATAAATATATATATATACATATATATATATATATATATATATATATATATATATATATATATATATATATATATATATATATATGCATATATATGTATGTATATATACATATATACGTATATCTATATATCTATATATATTTATATATATATATATATATATATATATATATATATATATATATATATATATATATATATGTATATATACATATATACGTATATCTATATATCTATATATATATATACATATATACGTATATATATATATATATATATATATATATATATATATATATATATATATATATATATTTATATATATATATATATATATATATATATATATATATATATATATATATATATATATATATATATATATATATATATAGATAGATAGATAGATAGATAGATAGATAGATATATATATATATATATATATATATATATATATATATATATATATATATATATATATATATATATATATATATATATATATATATATATATATATATATATATAGATAGATAGATAGATATATATAATTTTTCAATTGCTTCTTTTTCGTAGGAGTTACCAAGTAAACCCTTTTCAGGGAAGGATTTTGGGGAAAGGTTCTCCCGTCACCCTCTACTCCAGCCAGTCCAACAAACGAAATAAGGAAGACATTTCGACTCTTGGGGTTGTGGAGAGAGATTATATGTGGAATCTTGATACAGCCTGTAAGGCATTGTATCATACCCTAAATGTAATTTGATAACCGTTAACGTTCTACGCCATATTTCCAACCTAATTAATTAATAGTTGATTTTTAAGAGATAGCAGCAGTAGAATAAAGTAGCTGCTGTTGTTGGAAGGTTGAATAGTAAGGGAAGTTGGGTATTAGCTTTCCACAATAGATAATTAATGATGGATACAATGAATACTGATGACTTCATAGCACCTTGAATATAATGAGAATTTATCATTTCGTATCAAAAATAAGTTATATTGATGTAATTGAGGACGCCATTATATTTTGGCAAAAGCTAACAGATATTCGTTTTAGTGACAAATCATATAAAAACAAATGGCATTTAATCGCAGAAAGACGGAATTTTCTGAATTTTTTTCATGAAAAAGTTATATACTTATTTTCCCATAATGTATTTCCCTTTAATTTGCCGAAAAAAATACATGTGCAGATGTCACATGCATTAAATGAATCATCATACTAACTACCTGACTATGTTATCAATGATTATATAATTGTTTTTAGCTTTATCCTTAGAGATTACACAGCTTGGAGTTCAAACTGATTTTCTATCATTTTCATGCACAGCGCTCTTATAATCTTGATTCGAATACTCTTAACACTGTATGATAAAGTCTCTATTTATAGTGATCAAGTGGCCGAATTAGCACAGATATGTGGTGCTGGTTTTGGGCGTCTGGGCCGGGAGTTGTGAATTACTCCTGGAGAATTTTCAATTAACGAGCGTAAAATACATTACTTTTTGTGAAGTGCTAATTCAGAGTGTTCGACCAATAGCCATTCATACCAGCTCCTCGGCCTATCAGACTACAACTGTTGCCGTAAGCGGTGGAAGGGAAAAACAAATAATAAAATATGTCGAAAATAAATGTTTGCTTGTCCTTTCAATTAGTAAATCGCACAGCTGATCAGCGATGCCCTTGGATTCCTAAAAAGTTTTCTCCGTCATTAGTTTATATATTGTGAACTTCTTCCTCTATCACCTGACATGTTTTAGGACTTAATTCTTTAAAATTTGTGTTCCTTTTTTATTTGGTTAGAAAATGTGAGTTCCTTTCTATCACTCTGTATTGATTTTTTTTCTAAGCATTCTTATTATATTTTAAATGAATGGCCATCCGCTCTAGTACTCTTCTTAAGCCGTCAATTTTGGTTATTAGCTTTTCACTATCACTCCGGAAAAGAAATCTATCCCGAGCGGCAGCATAAAGCACCTTCACCATTCCAACGTGGAACTATTCTATAATTGTGTGAAGCCTAGACAAGATAAGCATTAGCTGTATTAAGAAATAATCATTTGTAACACTCTATTTCATTTCTCTGAATCTTCGTTTTTACAATCTCCATCAACGCGCCGCCCCCCCCCCCCCCCACCCCCCCACCCCCCCCCCCCAAAAAAAAAAAAGTAGAAAAAAAATAAACTTGCATTATGAAGCATGATTCCACGAATAAGCGGTGTCATTAAATTTTTCTTTTATACAGTGTATATCCCATTCCTTAATCATTATTCCAGCGAAAAATATTACAAATATATATATTTATAATAACAGGCTAAATTTTCTTAGAGTGCACTTTAAGTATATAGAGGGCTATATAATATAATGATCTACCTATATCAAGCGAAACAAATATTGAAAGCAAATCCTCCAAATACCCAAATGACAACTAATTACTAATCACAGTTATTTTTCCCCTTACTCTCCTATTCTTTGGATAAGCATTTAAATCTAAGGAAATAATCACCTTATCAATATCCTGTAATAACTATACATAATTTTGTCATACAGCCTCGATATTTAGCAAGCGAATAAAACTCATTCGATAAATATTGAATTAGCAATGTAGAAATGGTTTTACTGTATGTTTTTAATTTTATAGTTCAAATGCTGATTCTTGGCCACGATCACAGACGGTGAGAGGGCAAAACTCGACAAAAAGAAAATATAAGAAAATAAAAATAAAAATGATATAGAGAGGGCGATTGGCTTAGTGTCTAAAGGCGGAAACGATAAATATGAATAACTTGGGAAATATTATACAGTCATGTATTTTTAGGTATTACAAAATATAGCAATCTAGAAGTATATAATGGCTGAAAAAAGATTCTAGCAGTCAATCTAACATTTGAAAAATAACGATGTACTTTTGGAAGCATAATACATGCATTTCTATTGGAAACATTCCATAATAATCATAAACCAAATTTTTATATGCATAAATGTCTAAATAGGATTTTATGGGCTGATAGATTACTTCATTTACTACAGTAAGCTCAAACAATTTAACTCTCTCTCTCTCTCTCTCTCTCTCTCTCTCTCTCTCTCTCTCTCTCTCTCTCTCTCTCTCTCTCTCTCTCTCTCTCTTTATAACTAATATATGGTGTTTTTTTATTAATATATTACAACATCAAGCCATGAATGAAACTACTTCTTTCATCAGTGACATGAAGAAGACTAAAGTCAAAATAATCTAATGTAGCTGTTAACGGTAGGGATTGCATTGCTACATCAGTCAAATAATGTGTGCAGGATTTTGCGGGTTCAAGATATATATATAAATATATATATATATATATATATATATATATATATATATATATATATATATATATATATATATATCTATATATATATATATATATATATATATATATATATATATATATATATATATATATATATATATATATATATATATATATATATATATATATTGTGATGAGTCGAGAGAAAGGTTGTGACTAAAAGACAGGATGAAACTAATTGAGTGCTTATAAAAGAACACTCTCTTTTATATACAAAAGTTCAAGGCAACAAGAATTTTCATGTTCAAAATCAACACAGTTACCATTGAAAAGAACAAACATGTTTTTTCAGGTTCTTTTAAGTGCGAGGAGAGAGTGAAGATACAAGCACAACATGAACTATGTACATTCGTGTGACACACGGTTGGTACATGGCTCTCTCTCTAAAAATTTCATACTGAACATGTTAAATAGGTGCCCTGAATCTGGAGAGGTAGTGGTAAAAAAGGCGCCGATGAGCGGCAGTGAGTGGCTGTAAAAGTCATTGGTAGGGGGTACGTGCGAGTGGTGGATGATGGGTTGCTTTGTTGCCACTTCGGCTCGTCACGGGGTAAGCGAGTGTGTCCTACGTCATTCATAGGCGTGTGTGTCCT
>NC_090744.1:75501549-75514049 GCF_036898095.1 Palaemon carinicauda | reverse complement strand
CACAGTGAAATTTGAGTAATTTATTGTGTTTGGAGCTAGCCTGTACCAGAGGCGCTATGAGCGCTGTCGTTCGTTGGGCATGTTATTTAGTTAGCAGAACGACCTCCCGGTTTTTAAATAGCTTCATATTTCATTAATTAATTATTTAATTATGTAGCTATTTAGGCAATATATTCTTGTAAAGATATTTACATTGTGCATATTTTTCCTTTCCATGTCGATCGTATAGTTAGAGTCTCGGTGAGTGAGGTAACCGAGATCTTGTCTCGCCTAGGTTTCTATCCTAGGCGTGTTATTATAGTTAGACACTCCCCGGTTACCCTTGTGTACGATGATTTCAATTAGGCTGAGATAGATATCTCTTTTAATTGGATGAACTTTACCCCTCTCAAAAAGGGAGTTTAAGGGTAATCCCTCTTCCCTCTGAGCGTAGCCTCTGGCTACAACCTTATCGGGTCGGCCTCGAATTTTCAATTCAGGCATGACTTTCCTACGGTTTTCTGGCCTTCCTCCGTAACTGCAGATGCAGGTTTTTGGGGTTTTGGCCAGATTCTCAGTGTTTTTAGTCTGTGGTCGGTAGCTTCCTGGGAAGTTGAATAGAATTTTTTTGCAACGTTAGGCTACCGACATATGAGGCTAGACCTCCCTAGGCCACTCTTGAAGGGTCTGTACGATATGACCCTTCTTCCTGTGTCCTATCAGACTAGTCCTCTGCTAGTGGACCCTAAGCAGAGGAATAGATTCTTCTTATGCTTAGGGGACACTAGTACTTCAACCCCGTTTCCTTTCCTTTCAAGGTAGTGGCGAGGGTGCTACCAACCTCTTATTTGTATTAATCTATCCCTAGGCTAAGGAATAGAATTCTTTAGCTGCCTCGGATAGTTCTAATACAGGAACGGAGTTGTTAGGTGGGGCAGAACAGGCTAAGGCCGGCTCCTGCTGTACCTTTCTCAGGACCCTCTTTCCCTTCCCTTCTATCCCTTTATGTTGGTGATCCCGGCAACCTTACTGTTACCGGTGGGTTGCCGGGATCAACCAGACTCGCCCTCTTTCAGTTGATAGCTGCCGGCCGGCAGTCTTAACATCTGTCGGCCGGCAGTAATGACAGCTGTGAGCTGCCGGCCATTTCTGTTGCCGGCCGGCAGTAAAGACTACTGCCGGCCAGCAGTAGAGACTACTGCTGGCCGGCAATCATGGCTGCTGCCGGCCGGCAGTCCTGGTGACTGCTGGCAGGCAACTAGGGCAGCTGACGGCCGCCAGCTGCTGACCATGTTGGCTGTAAGTGGGAAGTCGCTTCTGTTTATAAAGGTTCTTCAGTTCTTTCTTGAACTGCTAGCTACAGTGGCTACTGCCGGGGTGCTGCCTACCAGGCCGGCACAGAATGGAGCCTGCTCAACCGGCAGCACGCCGACTGTACTAGTACTAGTACTGGCCAGCGGTGCCGGCCAGCAAGGTTTAGACAGATCCTTGCTGGCGTCAGTACTGTAGCTGGATGGAAGCTTGAATTTTATATTCTCCCCTTCCATTTGAACCTTCTTTCTGGAGAAGGTAGTAATAGTAGACTTTTACATCCCTTTTACTGTATATATATACAGTATTAGGTATCCTGTTCTCCATGCTATCTCTTTTTCTTTTAGCTAGCAAGTTAGATGTGCTAGCATTAGCTAGCTATGCTGACGACATGCTGGCTGTACTACAGTATATGTATATACAGGTAGTTAGTATTTTACAATATAGGATATACTGTAAATAGAAAGCTTCTGTATATTTTATGCTAGTAGTGCTTTTCCAATATATATGAAAATCCTACCCAAATATTTGTGGAACCCAATCTCATATTGAAAGAATTTAATTTTTCAATATTTTGATTAGTAATCAGTCTTCAGATTACCCTGCAATATTAAAATTTCAAGGACTGGAGATTACACTCCTAACCCTTAAAGGGCAGAGCCCTTATCCTCGAGTCTCCATGATTAGGAAACTCTTTGGGTTAATTTTGTAAGGGGGGTCACAGCAAATAAGTTGGGTGGGATATATACAAATATATGTTTTTCCTTTCCATGCTATATATAATTATACAGTAGCCAGTATATTGCAATATAGTGCATACTGCAAATAGAAAACTACGATATGATTATACAGTAACTATTTCTAGCAAATCTTGGGCATCCTCATGTGAGCTTATGCTGCAGCCGCTCTTACATTTAAGAAATCGGTCTTCCATACCCCACAGTATTTAGTATGAAAGGGACAGTGGAGTATACACTTCCCTATCCCTAGGGGTTAGAAAACCTCTTTTTCAGTTGGAATTCCCTCGAAAGGAAATTCCTATCACTTAATACTGAGGGGAGGTACCAGCATTTGCTTGCAAGGGATACACAAGTATGTGTCTCCTACTATCCCTTTATAGCTTGCTATCCTAAGCTATTCTGTCAGATATGACTTTTGATTTATTGATTATCAGTGAGTTAATCAATCGTATACTCATTTTGTTTTCCTTTCTTTACAGGAGGAACGCCAGATGTCATGTGTTGCAGTCTTCTGCAAAACTAAGAGTAAGTGTTTTTACGGACATAATGCATGCAGGTTTCATGCCCCCTGAAATCTTATTTCCGGTCACCTGCAGTATTGGAACCCGTAGGCCTGCAAAGTATGTCCGAAGGTTTCAAGAATCCCAAGTCGGTGGAAACTAGGGATGCAGCTCGTTTCAAACTAAGCAACTGGATGAGAGGTTTTCAGAAAATCTCTCCAGGACCTTACCTGCCTAATGACAAGATGCGTAGGTTACTATTTCCAACAGTGGGTAAGGAAATAGTGGTACCCCAGACACGGGAAGGAGGGCAAAAAGCGCCCACGGGAAGAAGGGGAGAATGTCGGGTTGGAATTGCCTCCATCCCAACAGGCTCATGAGCCAACGACATCGATATCTCCGCCTTCTATCCCTCTTTTAGATGGAATAAACCAGTTATGGGCCCAAGTCAAGAATCTAGTAGAATATTTGTGCAAACAGAGCACAAAGCAGGAAGTGAAATGCAAGGTTGAGCTTGGCAAAGCTCCACTTGTCGCTCCTAAAGGGTCGTACAAAAGACTCGTAGATCAAGACCTTCTGACATGCTCCACAACCAATCCCTGGAGGTTTGCAGAGCTAATGCCGATTTTAAACGGCAAACTCTACATCACGGAGAAGATGGGTGCTGTTCCTTTGGACAAAATCCAGTTCTGGCCAAGCTTTTACGCTTTCCCGAACTGTTTCATTAGACTGAAGGATGAACCAACATCAGGAAAAGGAACGGAATCAAAGGAAGTTATGATTCTCGACAATGCTAAACCACAGGCTATCGTATCAAGCTGCATAGAAAAGGCGGGTTACTCGTTGTCGAAGATATCCACACCGGGTAACAAGCACTCTTCCTTCCTTGCTCCTGCTTCAATTTAATTCCCCTTTATGGAGAAGGCTTTCAAATATGTCACTGAGGCAATAGAGACAGGTAAACCGTGTCTTACACTCAAAGAGTGCGAGCCTCTGTCACTAGCATTTCCCAGACAGGAGAAGAACTGGAAGGAGGCCCATTTCACCTTTTCAGTAGGAAGACTTGAGGCGGATATCGGCAGTCGACAATTTAAGGAAAATCTTCCAAAATCATCTGAGTTTCTCTTACAGGGGGAACAAGAAACAAAGGAGAGACTTGCAGCCTCCTTATCTCTACAGAACTACATAGAGTTCTGTTCGGCTCTTCAAGATACGCCAGACATGCTTAAGGTTTTAGCCAAAATTCATATGGCTACTTTGGTAAAAGACCTTTATGCCTTTATAAAGGCTAGAAGATTATATAGGGAGTTTGTGTTAGCTAACGCAACAGCGAAACACGATACAAGAAAGCCAATATCTTCCAACATCTGGGGTAAAGACCTCTTTCCTGACGAGGTGATCAAGGAAGCGATTAAGAACGCCTCTACGGAGAAAGTAGGACTTCTCCAAAAGTGGGGCATCCTTTCAAAAAGAGAATCTTCTAAGGTTGTGGGTCCCCAACCTAAAAGGAAGATGGAGAGGTCTGGACATCCATTTCGAGCGGTTCAACAACGATCCACAGTTGTAGTGACCGAGACATCACAGACAGATGGTCGAAAAAAGATTCCTACTGATCAGTCGAAGCATAGGAATGCTTCTAGTAGGAGGGAGATTCCTTTAGGATCGCTGGACCTTCGATCCTTGGGTCCATGGCCTAATCAAGATGGGACTAAGTTGAGAGATTTCTACCACCATTTCCTCTACTCCTCCGGTTATCCAAAACCCTCTTGGAGGAGTTTACCTGAGAGCTCTAGAGTATACAGGTGGTAAGGAAACTTTAGTCCACCGAATTCCAGGGAAGGCCGTTGTGTGTTTACGAGAAGGACCCAAGAAAATTCAGAGTCATTCAGGACTTATCACCACTCAACAAGTCCAAATGGAACAACGAGTCCAGGAGGTTTATACTCCTGAACATAAGGACCCCGCTGCAGAAAAGGGTGCGTATAGTCTTACCAGACCTGAAAGTTGTCTATCGGCAGCTTCCAGTCAATCACCCTTTCCCCTCCTATCTAAGATTCAGGTTACATAAAGTAACGTACTTCCTAGCGAAGATACTCGTCAGACTAGACAGACTCTTAGCTGCCTTCATGAAATTCGCAGACACAGTCATGCAATATTTAAGCCTAAGAAAGGTTCAGGCAACATTGTTCCTGGACAAGAGGCTGGGGTGGGCAGCACCCAAGGTGTCTGGTCTATGAACATCCGAAGAAATGATCCGGTCCCTGGAACATCGTGGATGAAATATAAATTTCAGATTCCCAAAACGAGATCTGGGAAGAACCCTGTTCTCTCTCCAGTTTGCAATAGAGGTAGGCCCTGTGCTAAGAGCACGGCGGCAAGATGCGCTGGGAACCTGGGAAAAACAAGCATCAAACGCTCGAAGAGGCCTAAAAAGACCGATAGCGGTCCTTCCTTAATCGCTTCCCTAACAAAGGTCAAAGCCCGAAAATCCCAAGACCATGTTGGTCCAGTCATGAGTAGGGAAACTCTCTCCAAGTAGATCAGATTATCTACAGCTGATCTGAGACTCCGAAGCGATAACGAGACGCTGCAATCGACGATGCTAGGAAACGTCTCATAGGGTTTAAGTGTAGTTAGCCATCCCTTACCTAAAGGGATGGCACCTGTCAGCAGTTCACATACAACCAATCCGCAATGTGATAGCGGATGCTCTACTCAGGCTCAGGCCGATAGAGTTAGAATGGTCCACGGACGCAGACCTATTCTCGCCCAGATGGCAACAAGTCCCGGAACTGTAGTCCGACCTCTTCATTACGAGCGCTGTCAAGGAACTACCTTGATATGTAGCCCCATACGAGGATCCTCTAATTTAAATGATAAACATCTTGTCTCTGAAATGGAAGGGATAGACTTAGGATTTCCAGTTCATCCCGTCAAATTACCTGCTGAGAGTCCTCAACATGCTGAGATCCTTCCAGGCGGGACAACTCCAGAAGGTTCAGAGATTAGTTACCTTCAATCTATTATAGAGAACCCAAACCCTTCATTGCATGATTTTCTTGCCCTAGCGGTTAAGAAAAGATTTGGGATCTCAAAAGGCAATATAGAATTCTTAGAGGAATACAAGTCTAAGTCAACTAGAAGACAATATGAGTCATCATGGAAAAAGTGGGTTGCTTTCGTAAAAGCAAAAGGACCGAGAGAGATTTCAATGAACTTCTGCATGTCATTCCTTATCCATCTTCATAACCAGGGTTTGGCGGCCAACACAATAACTACGTGCAAGTCAGCCTTGACTAGACCTCTTCTTTATGCCTTTCAAGTAGACTTGGCGAACAAGATCTTTAATAAGATCCCGAAGGCATGTGCGAGGCTTAGGCCTGCTGCACCTCCAAAGCCCATCTCTTGGTCTTTGGACAAGGTCCTACATTATGCCTCATCCTTGAACAATGAAGATTGTTCGCTTAAGGATCTAACCCAAAAGGTTATTTTTCTGTTCGCTATAGCCTTAGGGGCTAGAGTTAGTGAAATAGTGGCCCTCTCTAGGGATGAGGGCCACATTCAGTTCTCAGAAACAGGAGAACTGAATCTCTTCCTTGATCCATCCTTTATCGCTAAGAATGAGCTACCCACCAAAAGGTGGGGTCCCTGGAGAATCTGCCCTCTGAAGGAAGATGTCTCTTTATGTCCGGTAGAGTGTCTAAAGGTCTATCTTCGTATAACTTCAAACTTCAGGGGAGGACAGCTCTTTAAAGGAGAAACCTCTGGATCAAATTTATCCCTAAAACAGCTGAGGGCGAAGCTCACCTACTTTATTAGTAGAGCGGATCCTGACAGTACTCCCGCATGTCATGATCCGAGAAAGATTGGTTCATCACTGAACTTCTTTCAGTATATGGACTTTGAGCGTCTTCGTTCATACACTGGATGGAAATCATCCAGAGTGTTTTACAAACACTATGCGAAACAGTTACATAAACTGAAACACTTTGTAGTGGCGGCAGGTAGCGTATTAAAACCTACCCCATAATTACTGTTATAGACACTCAATGGTTTGGTCTTCAAATGTACTCGCACATATACTGGGTGAGAATCATCCACAGTGTTCTACAAACACTATGCTAATCAAGTCCATGATGACGTCGGGTAGAATACTTAACCCGCCGTCTAATTCTACGATGAACAGCTAATTGACTGGGACTGTCAATCAAAGGGTGAAGAGGTCATCCCTCTTAGGGTGTGACCTCCTTCGATCAAGTGTTACCATGGTGACACTAGCTCTGTTCAAAATCCCAGGTGTGGAATTATATAGATGGCACTAGTGCTGGTGTACGTAGTACACAGTGCCGATAAAAGTAACCAGTACAGGTATTTTGAAGAGAATTTGTCTTTAATTCTCTTCAATCCGAGAGTGGCATTCATCATTTCTTGCTTCCAAAAAAAGAAAGATAATCTCTGTACAGGTTACATGTATAGTTCCGTTATCATGCTACATTAATTTTACTTACTAGTAAACGTCTATTAGAATGTAATTGCGTCCTAACTCGCCCGACAATTGCATGTTTAAAGTCCAGAGTATGTACTTTTATATATTTGTATGCTCACAAAAAATGGAATTAAGAAACACTGTTAAGTATTTGGTAATTTTCACAAACTACGAGACGGTTTCTTCATCTGGTGTATTCTTATGTTTGTCCATACAATGTATGCTTACCTTGAGACCCCCCTTTCTACCGTCTAGAATGACTCTTCCCTGTAGGGGGCAGGAAGCACTAACATCGGAGATGATTAGTGATAATGACGGATAACGGTAACGTCATTTGTCTCGATTGATCCAAATGTTCATAGAAAAGTTGTCCCAAGGTTAAGGCACTGATGAAAATCCACAGATACATTAATGCTCTGGTATACTTCCATCAGGACGACATGGCTTGAGCCCAAAAAACGGATTTTGAGCGAAGCGAAAAATCTATTTTTGGGTGAGATCGCCATGTCGACCTGATGGACCCACCCTTCTTTCTTAAAAGAAAAGATCTTCACAGTTCCCTCCCTAACCTATTGTATCTGTAGCTCCACGCTCAATGCTACAAGGAATGTCCGCCATCCTGGGAATGGCGCTGGGGTGGTTGTTAATAGTAGTACAGGAATGGGGGTAACCTTGTTACGGCCCCTTCTATTCTTTTGCACGTCCCCCCCCCTTCAAAGCGTTAATACTGTTTGGGGCGAAGATTGCTATGAGACATGTCAAGAATACGTCCTCTGATATACGCGATATCCTTAAGGATATTCGCTCCAGGAGTTAGAATTCTGGGATCCGAAGGGTAATTCTCTGGGAATATCACTATAGTATATAATATATCCTTTAGAGGCTACCTTAGGAACTTCCATCAGGACAACATGGCGATCTCACCTAAAAATAGATTTTTCGCTTCGCTGAAAATCCGTTTCTTTCCCTTTTCTAAGAGGTTGAGCATGGTCTGAGAAATTCCTCACAAAGCGGCGATAATACCTTGCCATTCCCAGAACTCTTGTCACCTCTCTAACATTACATGGCCTTTTCAAATTAATAATAGCCTCAAGGTTAGCTTGCTTCGGGGCTACTTGACCTAACCCAACCTTGTGACCAAAATAACAAACATTGGCCTTTCCAAATTCACGCTTGGCTAAATTAATAACCAACCCAGCCGACCTAAGGGCCTCAAACACCTTACATAACCGCACCATATGCGTACTCCAGTCGTTACTGTATACTACTAAATCATCAATAAAATTTTGGTTCCCTTCAAACCACAAATGACCCTATTCATAAGCCGCTGAAAAGTACACGTGGCATTCTTCATCACAAAGGGCATAAACTTACATTCATACAGCCCAAAAGGAGTTACAAATGCCGAAATTTTGCGGGCTCGATCAGATAATGGAACCTGCCAATAACCTTTCAATAAATCTAGTTTGGTAATAAATTTGGCAGAACCTCTCTGGTCGAGACAGTCATCAATACGCAGTAAAGGAAAGGAGTCATTTTTGGTGTGGGCATTAACCTTTCGATAGTCCACACACAAGCGGAACTTCCCGTCAGCTTTTCCCACAAGAACAACAGGGGAACTCCAAGGACTAACGGAGGGCTGAATGAGGTCGTGTTCTAACATATATCTAATTTCCTTCTCAACTAAATCCCTCTTTACCGGATTTAACCGGTAAGGACTTTGTTTAACAGAAAAAGCACTACCTACATCTACGTTATGACAAAGAAAACTAGTTCTACCAGGAGAGTCTCGGAATAAATCTGAAAAAGAATATATCAAATTGGACATATCCTTTCTTTGAGAGGATCTACATGCTTCAAACCTTCCTCTACCATTCCTAAATTTTGTATATTACTAAACAGTGCATCGGAGGAAACCTGATTTAATAAATCCTCCGAATTCTGAGGAGGCATTTCTACAGCTACAACTACTGGCTCGGGTACATCTTTTGAGGGAACATCGGTCTTACCATAATAGGCTTTCAACCTGTTTTTGTGGAAAATCCTACACTTTCTGCTAGAACCGGGAGCTTCAATCTCATAGTTCACCTCAGAAAACTTCCTCAAAACTTTCCATGGACCCCCTATATTTAGGTTCAAGAAAATTGTCAAGGTCCATAGTCAAAACCGACACCATTTCCCCCGGTTCAAACGAACAGGCTTTAGAATTTTGGTCATAATTAGTTTTCATTTTATTTTGCGCATAACCTAAATTATCACACGCAAACTTCCAGGCGCTAACCATACGTTTTCTCAAATCATCCACAAATTCTCATACTTTTATATCCCCCCTTCGATCAGCCCCAAATACTTCACAAAAATATTTCCAAAGGGCCACGGACTTTGTGCCCAAAAATTAATTCGAAGGGAGCTACAACGGTGGAGGCAACGGGAGTATTCCTAATTGCAAAAAGTCTGAGCGGAAGTTCTTTGTCCCACTCACCGCCACGTTCATAAAAGTTTTTCTTTAAAACAGATATAAAAGTTTGGTGAAACATCTCCACCACACCCTGACTCTACGGATTGTACGGAACGCTTGTAATATGTCGAATGGCCAGTTCAGCACATTTACCTCAAAACATTTTACTCGTGAAATTCGTACCACAATCGGTTTGAATAACACGAGGTAGACCGTACCTAGAAAAGAATTCAACTAATTAATAATTTTAATTACATGATTCATTGGGAGGGGGCAAAAGTTGTTTTATATTGTAATAATATAACTCGTAGAAATATAATTGAATCTGCTTTTATCAAATATCACAGTGACTTAATGAATGTAAGCCAGGGTATGTACAAACTGGACCCATTTGTTGTTAACGAGATTTGTAAGATTGTTTCTTTTTAATCACCTGTTGAACTGTTCTGTATCTGCTGTACTAGTTTTAACCAGACTTTGAATACTTGTTTTCAATTACTTCATTTTTTTTTGTTTTTGTTTACTTTGTTAGATGTTCTCTCTGTTTTTAGCATTATACCTCGAAAATGTGTTGAAATAACACGAAAGCGCTCGGTACGCCTTCTTTTATTTTTCCTGTGGCCTTGGCTGAATATATATATATATATATATATATATATATATATATATATATATATATATGTGTGTGTGTGTGTGTGTGTGTATACAGTATATATATATATATATATATATATATATATATATATATATATATATATATATATATATATATATATGATAAATTTTTGCACATTTAAACGTGTTTCTTTCATATTTCAAATAAGCCATATATATTAATACATTAAAGTCTGGATTCTCTTAACGACCTCGGGATCAGAGCCCCAGGTGGAACTGCCCAAAGACTATAATATCGGACCGGCGGGGATTTGAACCCTCGTCCAGGATATTTGTATGCCAGTGACCATACCACTCAGCCTGTATGCCAGTGACCATACCACTCAGCCACTCAGCCACGAAGTGGTATGGTCACTGACATACAAATATCCTGGACAAGGGTTCAAATCCCCGCCGGTCCAATATTATAGTCTTTGGGCGGTTCCGCCTGGAGCTCTGATCCAGAGGTCGTTAAGAGAATCCAGACTTCAATGTATTAATATATATGGCCTATTTGAAATATATATATATATATATATATATATATATATATATATATATATATATATATATATATATATATATATATATATATATATATATATATATATATATATACATATCAATTATATATTCCTCTTTCCCTCGGGTCATATGCTTAGTTGAAATAGTAATTTTTATGAAATAGTTTTTACTATCGTCTCATAACAATAAAGCAATTTACTTTACACGAATAGATTCATGAGAAAAAATTATATATTCATTTTTTTTATAATTTTTCAACATAAAAAATACAATAAAGCTTCGTTTACCCATTGACATGAGAACAGCCAGAGTAAATTCTTTTATAAAATGAATCATCATATTATATTTTCTATGATGATATAGTTTGGAAAATAAAATTTTTATTACTCGTCTTACCCCCTAGACCACAATTTTTTTCTCCATCCGAAAAGTACCTTCTTCCTATTTTTTATGAAATTAACATTAAGATTAGCCCGTTAAAAAATATGATAGAATTTCAGTTAAAAAGAAAGGTTAAAATAAGACATCCAGGGAATCAGAGATACACGGTAGATTATATCTATTATTGAATAGTAAAAAGAAAAAAATGTTCAATAGTTTAACATATATTTAAGATTGATTTTCAGATAAGATGATCTCATATCTTATCGCATGGAGATAGTAATTTAACTCCCCTGTTTATGAATGTTTACATGAAAAAACCGAACCACATATTCACTTTGGGAATTAATAATTAGTTATTAATAATTAATAATTAATAATTACATTCTTTTTTTTGTGAAAGCAGATAGCTATAAATTATCATAATTTGGTATTATTTCACACCATTAGGATGCAGATATATTTCAGTACTTTTAAGTATTAATATCTAGGAAGAAAAGGTCAATAAAAGTCACACTGCTTTTAAATTGCCTTTCAGAATGAAGAATGAGAAGATAAAAAGAGTAGTATCATATGTTTTTGTATACAAGATGCATCCCCCACTAACCAAAAATTCTCTCTCTCTCTCTCTCTCTCTCTCTCTCTCTCTCTCTCTCTCTCTCTCTCTCTCTCTCTCTCTCTCTCTCAGCTTTTTGTTTAACCTATGAAAAGCAATCATCGTCGCTTTCCATGTCTCTTCTCAATTTTCGTGGCATTCCCAATCTTATGAAAACTTTGATCATCATTCACGTCATCGTCACTCCTTCGTATATCATGTCCTACACGCCACTGGTCTTGCCTCCCCACAATCTCTGTTTGATGGACTCACATGTTCGCAAGCTTCATCATAAATTCCTTTTGAATTTACAGCTCCTTATAGCAGCCTCCATATCTTAGTCTTCTGAACGAAAAGTGTAAGGAAAAGATTTTCTCTTTTTTATTTCTGAATAAAGTCATTCCCACTTCATATTGCCTCCATTTAAATATGAGAAAGTACAAAACCTTTCACTTTTGGAACTTGATATAAAAGGAAAGTCATTTTATGAATTAAGCAAATATTGCCAAGTGATTCCACATGATAGAAACTGAAGTATTGGAAGAAAACTGGCATTCTACATAACATGATAAGTACTATTCATAATCTATGGTACGTATTTTTATTTTTTTGAATCTAAAAAAAGAAGCTACCGAAGAAAGTTGTTCGATTCCTAAGACTGAATAAAGATTATGATATATTGAAAACGTAGCAAAAAGGAATTAGCCTTTCTTGCATAATCAACATGATTATATAGTAAGATGGCCATGTTGTCCTTCAACATCGTGCTGGTGCATCATAAATATTAAATGTTACTGGTATTGATTATTGACTACAGTAAGATAATGTTTTTATCATAGTCATTAACTTCTTTCAGAGGGAAAATATGATA
>NC_090744.1:75475442-75496049 GCF_036898095.1 Palaemon carinicauda | reverse complement strand
TCACTAAGGATAATGAATTTCCATTGCCCTCGATCGAAAAATAACTTTTGAAGGTTCGGGATAGTAAATATTTTACAACTATTGATTTAAAATCTGGATACTATCTCCGTGAATTGTCTTCTTTATGGTCGGGTTGAGAAGACTATTGTCCAATGTGTCAGCTTTCCAGTGGCCTTCGATTAAGTTCATTGTGTTTAATTCATTTATGATGGCTGATTCCAGGATCTTCCTTTTGTATGGACAGATACTCTTAAAAAGCAAAGACCACTCACTTCAGTTAATCTGGTGCCCTAAATCTCTAAGGTGAACGAAAATCTCTTACTTTTTAAAGCCATACCTAGCAGATCTTTTGTGTTCAGATAGTCTTTAAGATAGAGTATGGCACGTTTGTCCAACGTAGACTTTTTCACAGTACCCATATGGTACTTTATAAACACCTTATTCTATATATCTTTTATTTTGATAAACATAAAGAAGATAATCCATGGAGACTGGCCACCAGATATGCATTAGAGGTCAAGACATCCTCCGAGCGGCTCAACAATATGAAGACGCACCTAGATGTAATTAATTTTGGCTTATTCTTCCAGCACTTAAAAAAAAAAAAAAAAACTTAGAACAATTAGAAATTTGTTTTGCTTTCCTTTATAAACTGACACTGTCCAGTGTATCCCTTATTGTTACTTTACATCTTAAAGATGGCCAATGTGTATTGGTCGATAAACTGTGATTTATTTATATCCCTTTTGTTTCTTTTAAGGGTCTTTTTGAAGAAACATGTTAAACTGTTCAATTACAGTTATAAGTAAGACATATTAGTCTACAAGAAGAAGTTATACCGAAAATGTATGGCTTTTCAAGCTGGACGTTACCATCGGACCTCTTTCCTAGTTTCTCAAGGATATTTCTGCAAGGACAAATTAAGTCAGCAAATCAAGACATCTAGGTAACGTAGAGGAACATAAGCGAATGGAGGGTCACTCTTCGTCTGCAGTGTGGAGATGACGGTATGTACAGAGATCTTTCCTCATATGTACTGACTGATGCTATTAATAATAATGTGACTCAGTCCGAGAAAATACATGATAAATTAGAGAGGCTCATACGAAAGAGTACTTTGAAAAATTTAGGATTAGAAAATAATGTTTTGAATTTATCGAACCGTTCACTCACAGTTAATGAGCAAACAGCTCTGAATCTAGGTATCTCTATTGCTCTGAAACCCGGACGGGAAAGTCTTTTTGATTATGTGGTGGCCTTTGAAAAACTTTTCTCAAAAAATAAAATTTGAAAAAGAAGAAATTTTTGTGAAAAATATTTTATTGAATGCATTAGAACGAAATAACAGGACAAATCTGCTTCCCAGAAGGTTTCATAGAGCAATTTTTTCATAAAAAAAAAAAAACTGATATCATTATCACCAAATCAGATAAAGACGGAAAAATAGTTATTCGTGATAAAGAGGCATATATCAACAAAGTTCAACAGCTCTTAAATGATGAGACTACGTATGCAAAACTAACAAAAGACCCCCGTAACTCTATTGCTCCAGAATTTTTCAAATCGATAAGAAAAATTAGAAACAATAAAAAAGACATCGAGGTCTTGGGAAAGTTTAAAGCTACGAACCCTTCATTGCCATATTTTAACGGGCTACAAAAAATTACGAGGGCAATCGTCTCATGCAAAGGGTCATGTATGTATAATATATCAAAATGGTTAGCAGACTTGCAGTCTCCCTTTCCGCTGAAATCAAGCATGCAGAAGACTTTATCCATAAATTCAACAGATTAAATATCCTAGTAGGCAATGTAAAACTCTTTAAGTCTTGACACAGAATTACTATTTACAAAGGTCGCGATCGATGATGCACTAGGTTTCTTGAGGAAGGTCACTTTCCCCTTGGTACTGAAAAAAAAGGACTACGTTAATTAAACTGAGTGTGATCAATAACCTCTTGTCTTTTAAAGATAATTTAAAAAAAAAATGTTGTAATATGGGCAGCCTGTTATCCGCACTTTTAGCTGATATCTACATGGAGTACTTAACAACAGAAGTTTTATCAACTATTAAACCTACGAATATGGTTTGTCAAGGCTACGTTGATGACATTTTCACGTTTCTTGATGATAGCTGGGGAGATTTTGATATATATTTTTCAATAATCTAAATTCGCTAGTCCCTAGCATAAAATTTATAACTGAATGGGAGAAAGATAGAAAATCTGTTTTTTTTTTTTTGGGGGGGGGGGACGTCTTAATCATAAGAGTATCGTCAGGGTAATATTTCACTGTGTATAGAAAACCAATGTTCTCTATTTCTTAAATTCATTTCTTTAGTTATCACGGCATTTGTGGAGAAATCAGAATAGCTTGTAATTCATTTTTTTAGAGGCATGAGAATCGGTTTCCAAGCCTGCTTAAGAAAATACTTTAAAATAATTTGTAACCAATTCGCCTAGCTATTCTACACAACTACATCATAAAAAAGGCCATCAACAAATCCAACACGATATATTATAAAGATTATGATGCTACCAACGAAAGATATTTTAAAAATAAGATAAAACTCCTATATAAAGAAGGTATTAAAAATATAACAAATGATATCAGAACTGTGAACCCCTTTGTTTTTTCATATCCCAAGACCATAGGAAGCACCCTTATTAATGTTTATCAAAACAAAAAAGGTATAGAATCTGGCGTTTATAAAGTACGATGTGGGGATTGTGGAAAAGTCTACGTTGGACAAAGGGGCCGTTCTCTATCTCAAAGATTATCCGAAAACAAAATATCTTTTCGGTAAGTCTTTGAAAACACGGACAATTTCGTTCACATTAGAGATTTAGGGTACCAGATTAACTGGACTGAGTCATTTTTGCTTTTCATGGGTACCTATCAGTAGAGAAGGAAGATCCTGGAATCAGCCATCATAAATCAAACACAATGAAGTTATCTGGAGGTCAATGGAAAGCTTTCACAGTGGACAATACTCCTCTAAACCCATTCATAAAGATGATAATCCAGGAAGACCAACCATTAAATATGCATAAGAGGTCAAGACATCCTCCGAGCGGCTCAACAATACGAAGACCCATCTGGATGTAATAAAATTTGGCTAATCCTTCAGGCACTCAAAAAAACCTCAAAACCATTGGATATATCATTTCGCTTTCATTTATAAACCGCCACTGTCCACTGTATTCCTCATATTTTACTTTACCTCTTGAAGATGTATTATTCGAAATAAAGTGATTTATTTATATTCTCTTTGTTTCTTTTATAGGCCTTATGAAGATATACATGTATAAATGTATATATATATTTATATATATATATATATATATATATATATATATATATATATATATATATATATATATATATATATATATATATATATATATATATATATACAGTATATATCTATCTATATATATATATATAAATATATATATATAGATACATATATATATATATATATATATATATATATATATATATATATATATATATATATATACAGTGTATATATATATATATATATATATATATATATATATATATATATATATATATATATATATATATATATATATATATATATATATATATATATATATATATATATATATATATATATATATATAAAGATATATATATATATATATATATATATATATATAATTATATATATATATATATATATATATATATATATATACATATATATTTATAAATATCTATCTGAATATCCATCCATCCATAGCCTATACCAAGGCACTTCCCCCAATTTTGGGGGGTAGCCGACACCAACAATGAAACAAAACAGAAAGGGGACCTCTACTCTCTATGTTCCTTCAGCCTAATCAGGGACTCAACCGAGTTCAGCTGCTACTGCTAGGGTGCCACAGCCCAACCTCCCACATTTCCACCACAGATGAAGCTTCATAATGCCGACTACCCTACTGCTGCTACCACCGCGGTCATCTAAGGCACCGGAGGAAGCAGCAGGGCCTACTGTAACTGCGTCACAATCACTCGCCATTCATTCCTATTTCTAGCACGCTCTCTTGCCTCTCTCACATCTATCCTCCTATCACCCAGAGCTTTCTTCACACCATCCATCCACCCAAACCTTGGCCTTCCTCTTGTACTTCTCCCATCAACTCTTGCATTCATCACCTTCTTTAGCAGACAACCATTTTCCATTCTCTCAACATGGCCAAACTACCTCAACACATTCATATCCACTCTAGCCGCTAACTCATTTCTTACACCCGTTCTCTCCCTCACCACTTCGTTCCTAACCCTATCTACTCGAGATACACCAGCCATACTCCTTAGACACTTCATCTCAAACACATTCAATTTCTGTCTCTCCATCACTTTCATTCCCCACAACTCCAATCCATACATCACAGTTGGTACAATCACTTTCTCATATAGAACTCTCTTTATATTCATGCCCAACCCTCTATTTTTTACTACTCCCTTAACTGCCCCCAACACTTTGCAACCTTCATTCACTCTCTGACGTACATCTGCTTCCACTCCACCATTTGCTGCAACAATAGACCCCAAGTACTTAAACTGATCCACCTCCTCAAGTAACTCTCCATTCAACATGACACTCAACCTTGCACCACCTTCCCTTCTCGTACATCTCATAACCTTACTCTTACCCACATTAACTCTCAACTTCCTTCTCTCACACACCCTTCCAAATTCTGTCACTAATCGGTCAAGCTTCTCTTGTGTGTCTGCAACCAGTACAGTATCATATGCAAACAACAACTGATTTACCTCCCATTCATGGTCATTCTCGTTTACCAGTTTTAATCCTCGTCCAAGCACTCGAGCATTCACCTCTCTCACCACTCCATCAACATACAAGTTAAACAACCACGGTGACATCACACATCCCTGTCTCAGCCCCACTCTCACCGGAAACCAATCACTCACTTCATTTCCTATTCTAACACATGCTTTACTACCTTTGTAGAAACTTTTCACTGCTTGCAACAACCTTCCACCAACTCCATATAACCTCATCACATTCCACATTGCTTCCCTATCAACTCTATCATATGCTTTCTCCAGATCCATAAAAGCAACATACACCTCCTTACCTTTTGCTAAATATTTCTCGCATATCTGCCTAACTGTAAAAATCTGATTCATACAACCCCTACCTCTTCTAAAACCACCCTGTACTTCCAAGATTGCATTCTCTGTTTTATCCTTAATCCTATTAATCAATACTCTACCATACACTTTTCCAACTACACTCAACAAACTAATACCTCTTGAATTACAACATAAATTGTTTTGCGCAATCAGTGAACTCTGTTTTGGGTGACGGGTGTTAGTCTAATAGGTGACGTCTTGTAAATCTGTTGGTGACAGTATAATTCCATTACATTGGAGATTTTTACAAAATATAATAATTCAGCATATTGACAGCAACATTGCATTTACTGGGTCCGAGGAGTAAGCAGTACCACTCGAGCGATCGTAAGAACAAGAAGGTACTCGTTTGAAGAGTTTCTGGCTGTGTAAAGGGTACTTACGAACATTTTCATTATAAAGTAAAAAAAAAAAAACCTATGATCCGATGTCTCATTATCCGTTGACATAAGACATAATTGGTGTTAGTTGAAATAATACCTCTGTTTCCATATGATATGAGCAAAGTTGTTATTTAAGCCTGTAGAATAAAACTTCATGATGCCTCGAAGCCTGAGGACTAACATACCAGACACTTCTGCTGCGGGAGATAAAAACAAAGGAGCAGTTAGTTATAGTGATGTTGATGAAGAATATAGACGAGAGCAATGAGCGTAGGACCTAAAAAAAAGCTTAGACAACCTAGCCGAGTTAATAAACAGATTCTTAGTTGAATGAAAATAGGAGTGGTGTACAACCACAGCATAATCCACGTAAATAAACTATGTTAAAATGCACTTAAGTGAAAGCGCATATGCACAGCCGACTGAATTTACTCTCGTAGTTCGAAAATTGCAAGAACTCTAGGCAATTGTTAGGCCTTTTAATGGTCAACGGCCTAGTGAAGGGTTTCAATCTATTGAATCGTTTTTGAGAGACTTTGAAGTGGCCACAGATGGGTTGTCAGAAAGAGAAAAAGCACTTCAAGTAATTAGGTTGCTGAGAGATGCTCTGCCAATGGAGGTAATGTGTTAGCCATACGACATTTTAAGAAGTTATAGTGAAATAAAACAACATTTAATTGAAAATATGTCCTACCCGATGAGAGAAAAGGGAACATGAAAGATAATTACAACTCGTATTTTTCGATGTTGTGATTCGTTTACTACATGGAGTGCTAATCTCACAGGAGGTGAAAAAAAACAATTGACCGTAAACATACTTGAAGATTAGTAAACTCGTATTTTTGTGGTTATTTGTTCAATGACAATCACTCGTTATCAGACGTAGTGATGGCGATACCAAATATTCTAGACAGTTTTCCAGAAGAAAAATTAAAGAGTATAACTTCCCCGATTCCGAAAATGTGGCAGCCATGAAAGTAACTCACCAACCCTCAGAGTGGGAGACAGGAGAAGAGGTGAGAAGAGTCTTCATATGTTGGCAGTGTGAGGAAGAAGGGCACCAACGAGTGTAGTGCACCACCCAAGGATTTCCCAGCTGTTACACTTGTGAGGCATATGGTCATCTATCACGAGAGTGCCCAGCAAAACACGTCGAGGGCTAGTGGGCTGTGGCACATGCAGACCACCCCTGCCAAATATCACAAGGAAATGAAAAGGAGGAAAGGGGAAACGAGAGATATCGATGGCCCCATTCATTGCCAACAGAAGCAGTCGAGCGGGCAGTGGTGCCCCCATCGGTAGCCCCACCCTCATCCATGCAGCACCAGGAACTGGAGCAGGGGGCAGCGATATTGCAAGCGATGTCGTTGGCATATGCCCCACAAACCTTAATGGGCGGCTCGGAATGCTAGCAGTCAGGATTGACCTACCAGATAAGTGCATTCGAGCATTGATCAACACAGGAGCTGGCGTTTCACTTATTGAAAAGGGAATCTCCTGAAACCCGCTACAGTCAGCGACATCCATTATCCTCGACGCACCAGGAGGAAATAAACTACAGGTAAGGCATTCAACGATCGTCAACTTTAAGGTGGGATCTGTGAATCTTACACAGGATTTCTTAGTCTTGCCCACCTTGGGAATTCCAGGATTCGAGGCTATCCTTGGTTTGAATTTTATAATGGGTAATCATATATACATATCCAGGGGGAAAGATAGAATAACAGAGTTAGTACGAGGGTGCATATTCACGATTGAAATTCATGAGAGAGTAAGTGTTTATGCAGGAAAGGACAGGGAATTAAGTGAGGTAACAGCTGTACCTGAAAGAGAAGTGTAGCCCCCTCAGACACTGACAAGCATATCAATAGCCCCGTGTCCGTTTCTCCCGGAGGGAACCAAGGTCGTAGCTAAATCCCATGAAAAATGGTCATAAGTAGTCTTAGAGCATTGATGTCCAACCTACAGCCCACTCAGTGTTTGGATGCGGCCCACTTTCGGCTCTCATTAAAAAAAAAAAAAATAAAAGGTTTTACCAAATTTATCATGTAGTGAGCTAGAGTCTTCATATAATTTAATCAAAATACTTTTTATTTAATAAACAAATTAATAAACAAAAACAATTTACAAACAATATGATTAAGATTAAATTTACAAATGAGCATGCATACTAAGTTTATAATATTATCAGTTGCTTGGGTCTGTGATGAGGTTCAATTAGGGTAGCGAACTTAGATTATTTCAAATCTATGTTTAGATTAGTTTCACTTCATTTACATTTTTAAAATTGTCATTTAGTTTATAGATTATTTTTGAGAATTTATTAGATTATTACTTACTATATTGACATATTATTAAATCATGATTACATAGTAGCCTACATAGAGACACACAATTCATCATAAGTATCGGGACAACAGCATATGTGTTATGAACGTAAAATTATCTTGTATAAGACTCGTTCTGTTTGGTTCGTAACTGTATGTGGAGAAGTGCATAATCTTGTGAGCAGTTTTTTTTTCCAGCATGGAAAACACTAAAACTTCAGAACGAAATAAGTTGAATGACAGACATGTGGCAAACATTCTTAGAATTAGAGAATACATCCCTCGATGCAAATTTTGAAACATTATGGCTGGAAGACAAATTCAAAAGTCTCATTAAATTAACATAGGTTAATTAAATTTAGTGGGTTATTTTCCATGTATAGCTACATATAAACATAAAAATATTTACAATGTTGTAATAAAGTGTATTCACATGGTATTATTTCATATTGTCTTTTTTCCTTAAATTCTGGAAGAAAAAGTCAAATGTCTCATTGAATTAATATTGGGTAATTAAATTTAATGGATTACTTTCTATGTATAGCTACATATAAACATTATAATATTTACAATGTTGTAATAAAGTTTATTCACGTGGTTTTGTTTTATATTGTTATTCTTTTATTAAAATCTGGAAGACAAAGTCAGAAGTCTCATTGAATTGATTTTGGTTAATTAAATCTAATTTTGTTATGTATATCTAAATATAAACATTACAATAATTACAATGTTGTAATAACGTGTGTTTACATGGTTTTGCTTTATATTGTAATTTTTCTTAAAATGTATTGAGATATTCTGGAGTTTTGCTGCCCAGTTAAATATTTAAGTTTGCAATGCTGCCCATTAAATTAAAAGTTTGACATCTCTGTCTTAGAGGGTTTATCAGAAATAAAAGAGAACAGAGCCGACATTACTATAGTTATTTTGTTAAATAAAAGAAAAAAATTGTGTTAGGGAGTGATTCTGTGTGTGAATTGGAGTTATTTGAAATTAATAATAATGGCATCTTGGAACTACTATTCCAGCCTGCACAGACGAAAGCATTCAGAACTTGATTATACAAGCGCAAAAACTATGTCCGCCAGAATATTATCCTGTAGTTAGTAACTGTTAATAACTATTGAGAAGTAATTGCAATTGTAGACGACCAACCCGGGAGGATTGATCGAATTCCCTTTAGCATTGTAACTGGGCAGGTGCATCTGGTCAGGCCAAGGCCCTATAAGGTACCCATTCATTTCCAGGGAGAAATAGTAAGGGGAATTATCAAATTAATGGAACAACGGATTATCGAGGAGAGAAAATCCCGTGGACTTCTCCCATTGTAACAGTAAGGGAAAGATTGTTGATTATAGGAATTTTAATGCAGTCACTAAGGATAATGAATTTCCATTGCCCTCGATCGAAAAATAACTTTTGAAGGTTCGGGATAGTAAATATTTTACAACTATTGATTTAAAATCTGGATACTATCTCCGTGAATTGTCTTCTTTATGGTCGGGTTGAGAAGACTATTGTCCAATGTGTCAGCTTTCCAGTGGCCTTCGATTAAGTTCATTGTGTTTAATTCATTTATGATGGCTGATTCCAGGATCTTCCTTTTGTATGGACAGATACTCTTAAAAAGCAAAGACCACTCACTTCAGTTAATCTGGTGCCCTAAATCTCTAAGGTGAACGAAAATCTCTTACTTTTTAAAGCCATACCTAGCAGATCTTTTGTGTTCAGATAGTCTTTAAGATAGAGTATGGCACGTTTGTCCAACGTAGACTTTTTCACAGTACCCATATGGTACTTTATAAACACCTTATTCTATATATCTTTTATTTTGATAAACATAAAGAAGATAATCCATGGAGACTGGCCACCAGATATGCATTAGAGGTCAAGACATCCTCCGAGCGGCTCAACAATATGAAGACGCACCTAGATGTAATTAATTTTGGCTTATTCTTCCAGCACTTAAAAAAAAAAAAAAAAACTTAGAACAATTAGAAATTTGTTTTGCTTTCCTTTATAAACTGACACTGTCCAGTGTATCCCTTATTGTTACTTTACATCTTAAAGATGGCCAATGTGTATTGGTCGATAAACTGTGATTTATTTATATCCCTTTTGTTTCTTTTAAGGGTCTTTTTGAAGAAACATGTTAAACTGTTCAATTACAGTTGTAAGTAAGACATATTAGTCTACAAGAAGAAGTTATACCGAAAATGTATGGCTTTTCAAGCTGGACGTTACCATCGGACCTCTTTCCTAGTTTCTCAAGGATATTTCTGCAAGGACAAATTAAGTCAGCAAATCAAGACATCTAGGTAACGTAGAGGAACATAAGCGAATGGAGGGTCACTCTTCGTCTGCAGTGTGGAGATGACGGTATGTACAGAGATCTTTCCTCATATGTACTGACTGATGCTATTAATAATAATGTGACTCAGTCCGAGAAAATACATGATAAATTAGAGAGGCTCATACGAAAGAGTACTTTGAAAAATTTAGGATTAGAAAATAATGTTTTGAATTTATCGAACCGTTCACTCACAGTTAATGAGCAAACAGCTCTGAATCTAGGTATCTCTATTGCTCTGAAACTCGGACGGGAAAGTCTTTTTGATTATGTGGTGGCCTTTGAAAAACTTTTCTCAAAAAATAAAATTTGAAAAAGAAGAAATTTTTGTGAAAAATATTTTATTGAATGCATTAGAACGAAATAACAGGACAAATCTGCTTCCCAGAAGGTTTCATAGAGTAATTTTTCATAAAAAAAAAAAAAAAACTGATATCATTATCACCAAATCAGATAAAGACGGAAAAATAGTTATTCGTGATAAAGAGGCATATATCAACAAAGTTCAACAGCTCTTAAATGATGAGACTACGTATGCAAAACTAACAAAAGACCCCCGTAACTCTATTGCTCCAGAATTTTTCAAATCGATAAGAAAAATTAGAAACAATAAAAAAGACATCGAGGTCTTGGAAAAGTTTAAAGCTACGAACCCTTCATTGCCATATTTTAACGGGCTACAAAAAATTACGAGGGCAATCGTCTCATGCAAAGGGTCATGTATGTATAATATATCAAAATGGTTAGCAGACTTGCAGTCTCCCTTTCCGCTGAAATCAAGCATGCAGAAGACTTTATCCATAAATTCAACAGATTAAATATCCTAGTAGGCAATGTAAAACTCTTTAAGTCTTGACACAGAATTACTATTTACAAAGGTCGCGATCGATGATGCACTAGGTTTCTTGAGGAAGGTCACTTTCCCCTTGGTACTGAAAAAAAAGGACTACGTTAATTAAACTGAGTGTGATCAATAACCTCTTGTCTTTTAAAGATAATTTAAAAAAAAAATGTTGTAATATGGGCAGCCTGTTATCCGCACTTTTAGCTGATATCTACATGGAGTACTTAACAACAGAAGTTTTATCAACTATTAAACCTACGAATATGGTTTGTCAAGGCTACGTTGATGACATTTTCACGTTTCTTGATGATAGCTGGGGAGATTTTGATATATATTTTTCAATAATCTAAATTCGCTAGTCCCTAGCATAAAATTTATAACTGAATGGGAGAAAGATAGAAAATCTGTTTTTTTTTTTTTGGGGGGGGGACGTCTTAATCATAAGAGTATCGTCAGGGTAATATTTCACTGTGTATAGAAAACCAATGTTCTCTATTTCTTAAATTCATTTCTTTAGTTATCACGGCATTTGTGGAGAAATCAGAATAGCTTGTAATTCATTTTTTTAGAGGCATGAGAATCGGTTTCCAAGCCTGCTTAAGAAAATACTTTAAAATAATTTGTAACCAATTCGCCTAGCTATTCTACACAACTACGTCATAAAAAAGGCCATCAACAAATCCAACACGATATATTATAAAGATTATGATGCTACCAACGAAAGATATTTTAAAAATAAGATAAAACTCCTATATAAAGAAGGTATTAAAAATATAACAAATGATATCAGAACTGTGAACCCCTTTGTTTTTTCATATCCCAAGACCATAGGAAGCACCCTTATTAATGTTTATCAAAACAAAAAAGGTATAGAATCTGGCGTTTATAAAGTACGATGTGGGGATTGTGGAAAAGTCTACGTTGGACAAAGGGGCCGTTCTCTATCTCAAAGATTATCCGAAAACAAAATATCTTTTCGGTAAGTCTTTGAAAACACGGACAATTTCGTTCACATTAGAGATTTAGGGTACCAGATTAACTGGACTGAGTCATTTTTGCTTTTCATGGGTACCTATCAGTAGAGAAGGAAGATCCTGGAATCAGCCATCATAAATCAAACACAATGAAGTTATCTGGAGGTCAATGGAAAGCTTTCACAGTGGACAATACTCCTCTAAACCCATTCATAAAGATGATAATCCAGGAAGACCAACCATTAAATATGCATAAGAGGTCAAGACATCCTCCGAGCGGCTCAACAATACGAAGACCCATCTGGATGTAATAAAATTTGGCTAATCCTTCAGGCACTCAAAAAAACCTCAAAACCATTGGATATATCATTTCGCTTTCATTTATAAACCGCCACTGTCCACTGTATTCCTCATATTTTACTTTACCTCTTGAAGATGTATTATTCGAAATAAAGTGATTTATTTATATTCTCTTTGTTTCTTTTATAGGCCTTATGAAGATATACATGTATAAATGTATATATATATTTATATATATATATATATATATATATATATATATATATATATATATATATATATATATATATATATATATATATATACAGTATATATCTATCTATATATATATATATATATATATATATATATATATATATATATATATATATATATATATATATATATATATATATATATATATATATATATATATATATATATATATAAATATATATATATATATAGATACATATATATATATATATATATATATATATATATATATATATATATATATATATATATATATATATATATATATATATATACAGTGTATATATATATATATATATATATATATATATATATATATATATATATATAAAGATATATATATATATATATATATATATATATATATATATATATATATATATATATATATATATATATATATATATATATATATATATATATATACATATATATTTATAAATATCTATCTGAATATCCATCCATCCATAGCCTATACCAAGGCACTTCCCCCAATTTTGGGGGGTAGCCGACACCAACAATGAAACAAAACAAAAAGGGGACCTCTACTCTCTATGTTCCTTCAGCCTAATCAGGGACTCAACCGAGTTCAGCTGCTACTGCTAGGGTGCCACAGCCCAACCTCCCACATTTCCACCACAGATGAAGCTTCATAATGCCGACTACCCTACTGCTGCTACCACCGCGGTCATCTAAGGCACCGGAGGAAGCAGCAGGGCCTACTGTAACTGCGTCACAATCACTCGCCATTCATTCCTATTTCTAGCACGTTCTCTTGCCTCTCTCACATCTATCCTCCTATCACCCAGAGCTTTCTTCACACCATCCATCCACCCAAACCTTGGCCTTCCTCTTGTACTTCTCCCATCAACTCTTGCATTCGTTACCTTCTTTAGCAGACAACCATTTTCCATTCTCTCAACATGGCCAAACCACCTCAACACATTAATATCCACTCTAGCCGCTAACTCATTTCTTACACCCGTTCTCTCCCTCACCACTTCGTTCCTAACCCTATCTACTCGAGATACACCAGCCATACTCCTTAGACACTTCATCTCAAACACATTCAATTTCTGTCTCTCCATCACTTTCATTCCCCACAACTCCGATCCATACATCACAGTTGGTACAATCACTTTCTCATATAGAACTCTCTTTACATTCATGCCCAACCCTCTATTTTTTAACTGCCCCCAACACTTTGCAACCTTCATTCACTCTCTGACGTACATCTGCTTCCACTCCACCATTTGCTGCAACAATAGACCCCAAGTACTTAAACTGATCCACCTCCTCAAGTAACTCTCTATTCAACATGACATTCAACCTTGCACCACCTTCCCTTCTCGTACATCTCTTAACCTTACTCTTACCCACATTAACTCTCAACTTCCTTCTCTCACACACCCTTCCAAATTCTGTCACTAGTCGGTCAAGCTGCTCTTCTGTGTCTGCAACCAGTACAGTATCATCTGCAAACAACAACTGATTTACCTCCCATTCATGGTCATTCTGAATATATATATATATATATATATATATATATATATATATATATATATATATATATATATATATATATATATATATATATATATATATATATATATATATATATATTTATATATATATATATATATATATATATATATATATATATATATATATATATATATATATATATATATATATATCCATCCATCCATGTACCAAGGCTCCAATAATTTTGGGGGGTAGCCGACATCAACAAAAGAAACCAAAAAAAAAAAAGAGGACCTCTACTCTCTACGTTCCTCCCAGCCTGACAAGGGACTCAACCGAGTTCAGCTGCTACTGCTAGGGTGCCACAGCCCACCCTCCCCCATTATCCACCACAGATGGAGCTTCATAATACTGAATCCCCTACTGCTGCTACCTCCGCGATCATCTAAGGCACCAGAGGAAGCAGGTGGGCCTACCGGAACTGTGTCACAATCGCTCTCCATTCATTCCTATTTCTAGCACGCTCTCTAGCCTCTCTGATATCTATCCTCCTATCACCAAGAGCTTTCTTCACTCCATCCATCCACCTAAACCTTGGCCTTCCTCATGTTCCTCTTCCATCAACTCTTGCATTCATCACCTTCTTTAGCACACAGCAATTTTCCATTCTCTCAACATGGCAAAACCACCTCAAGGCATTCAGATCCACTCTAGCTGCTAACTCATTTCTTACACCCGTTCTCAACCTCACCACTTCGTTCCTAACTCTATCTACTCGAGATACACCAGCCATACTCCTTAGACACTTCATCTCAAACACATTCAATTTCTCTCTCTCCATCACTTTCATTCCCCACAACTCCGATCCATACATCACAGTTGGTGCAATCACTTTCTCATATAGAACTCTCTTTACATTCATGCCCAACCCTTTATTTTTTACTACTCCCTTAACTGCCCCAAACACTTTGCAACCTTCATTCACTCTCTGACGTACATCTTCTACTCCATTATTTGCTGCAACAACATATATATATATATATATATATATATATATATATATATATATATATATATATATATATATATATATATATATATATATATACATATATATATATACGTATATATATATATATATATATATATATATATATATATATATATATATATACGTATATATATATATATATATATATATATATATATATATACATATATATATATATATATATATATATATATATATATATATATATATATATATATATATATATATATATATATATATATACCTACACACATATATATATATATATATATATATATATATATATATATATATATATATATATATATATATGTATATATATATATATATATATATATATATGTATATATATATATATATATATATATATATATATATATATATATATATATATATATATATATATATATATATATATATATATATATATATATATGTATATATATCTATATATATATATATATATATATATATATATATATATATATATATATAAATATATATATATACATATATATATATATATATATATATATATATATATATATATATATATATATATATATATATATATATATATATATATATATATATATGTATATAAATATATATATATATATATATATATATATATATATATATATATATATATATATATATATATATATATATATATATATATATATATATATATATATATATATATATATATATATATATATATCATTACACCTTCCACATTATTGTAACTATTGTGTATATATTGCCTGACTATTTTCCTCTGTATACCACTTTCTTTTGTCCTTTCCCAGAAAGTTTTTTGTCTTCGTTTCACATTCCTTGTTTTTACTTTCTCCGCCCATCCTAAATTTCTTCGATCCCTAAATGTAATTTTGAATCAGACTCTACTCAGCAACTAAACCAAAGACTTTGGTTCCGCCGGCGAAGCAGTGCCCTTTATCGTAATATATCTATAACCTAAGTATACGTGATATTATTGTCAGGGTTTAATAACGAATTGTGCTTTTGTTTCAAGTGTTCTCAATTTCCAGTATGATTACTTTTCGAGTCGTGGTTGTCATTTGTCATTTGTCATTTGCCTTATTGTGTGATTCATGTCCTTTATGGCATTTGTGTTACTTTTATATATACTTCAAGTTTAATTGTAATGTTTTGTAAATAATTTTTGCACTATTATATTAAAATCTTGTTTGATATTCTCATTCAAATACCTTTATTATTTATTATTATGGTCCATTGGACACACCTGCTAAAATGGTAAATTACCCTTCTCTCTCACGACTATAACAATAATATGGGGGCCTGACTGGGATCTTTTTGCTAAACTTCGTGGGTATGTAATAATTGACAACCTCGTTAAGAATCAGTTATTCGTTTATGTAGTTGGTGAATCGTTATTCAACCTTATGTGATATAAACCTCCTAAGATATAGTTAGTTAGGTGACTGGTTAATTTTGCTAGACCGTTGAAGAATCTATTTCCTTTGTGCGTAAATTTTTCGGTGACAGAAAGTGGCCACTTCTGTTTTAGTAAATGACTGCCGGTAACCTTGTTATGGTTTTCTCCCCCTCCTGTCATTACTGAGACTCAGTGTGCGGGTTAAAAAGTTAATCTGTCTTACCATTGTTGAAAAATCCTTTCTCTCGAATCATTTGTGACTTTCAAGTGCTTATAGTCCTTCCCTGGGTCCATAGATACCAGTTTCTTTCATTATTCATTTTCTGTAAAGTGTAATGAATCTTGTTAACGCCTCGACATGCGTGCGTGAAGTTACCATTCTAATGAAAGTGTAGTGAGTTACGGTTGTTAGCTGAGCAATGGTACTTCCTTTTGACTTCCTTTTGGTTTGAACCAGAAGTAAAATATTTTCAGTGCGTCCTTATTCATTCTCATTTTACCGTATCTAATAATGTCTTGTGTATAAATATTTGTATAATCTGTTACTATTTATGTGTGGTTTATGGTTTTATGCGTGGTCAATGCTTAACTAAGTTAGCTCCAATTCAAGAATTGTAAAAATCTAATTCAGGTATTTATATTGTTCTTGAAGTTTCTTTTTAATTTTCACAATGGCGAAGTTTGTTACTCAAAAGTTTGTGGCGGATCCTTCTTCTGAATTGCGTACCCTTACCAATGCTAGAAAGTCTGAGTTAATGGAAGTAGCTAGGCATTTAGACCTTGAGGTACGTTCTAGTATGCGTAAGTTTGACATTAGGAAAGTGCTAATAGCTCACTATATGTGTATTGGAACCTCAGGTGACGAAGCTAGGCAGTATCTTGTTCCAGAAACCCCTTCCCTTACAATTGAACAAAAGCTAGAGTTTGAACGTCTTGCAGTCGTGTGTGAAAATCTCAGTTAGCTTTAGGACAGGAAGAGTTAGCTTTGCAAGCCGCTGAAAAGAGACGTGAATTTTCTGACATGGGGAAAAAAAAGAGAAAAAATTGAAATAGAGTAAGATAAGTTTGAATTTCAATATAGGGAAGAAAGAGAAATATTTGAAATGGAGAAAGCTAAGTTAGAATATTAAGCTAGGGAAGAAAGAAAAAAAGAAAGAGAAAAGTTTGAAATGGAGAAAGCTAAATTAGAATTAGAAGCTAGTTTAACTATCATGATGGAACCAGAGATGGCTTCATTCAATCTTCAGAATAGGACAATAGAACAAGAGTTACCTCCCTTTGACCTGACTGAAAATATAAAGTTAGTTCTCTTATTCACATAGGATGATCCAGAGGATTATTTTCGGATATTTGAGGAAACTGCTAATCACCTTATTTGGCCTGCTGAATGGTGGGTATGGCTACTTAAACCTAAATTGTCAGGTAAAGCTGCTCAGGTTGTTAGGCATCAGGATGATACTAAGGATTATAACCAGGTTAAGAAAGCAATCTTAGATGCCTTTTCCATAACAGAGGAAGGATATAAATAAGCTTTTCTTAACTTATGTAAATCAAATATCCAAACTTTCCTAAAATTCGCTTCTGACAAGCTTAGAGATTTCAAGAAATGGCTTAGGTATGCTGAAGTAACTTCTCTTGAAGAACTGATGAATTTAATGGTTCTTGAAGAATTTAAAAGGAAAATTCCCATTAATGTGATGCTCTATATTGAAGATAGGCTACAGAAAGATTTACTAAAGCTGCTTCCTTGGCTGACACTTATTCCTTAATACATAAATCCAAACCTAAAAACAGAGCTGAGGTTTTTGTAAAACCAGTGTCAGGAAAATCCCAGTTTTCAGATGATAATCCCATAGGGTCTGATAATCCTAAATGCAGTTATTGTAAGAAAGAAGGACATACTATTCGTAATTATGAAGACCCTAAATGTAAAGGATCTGATAACTACCGTAATGTTTTTTATGAAACCCAACATAAATTTTTCAACCTCCCAGAGTAAACCTGTTTCGCATGTGCACGCAAATGTACCAAATGTGTTTGATGATTTTAAGTCTGAAGGTATAATAGCCTTGGGGGAGAAAGGACAGAAGTCTCAGGTCACAATATTACGAGACACTGGAGCTGCTTTAACTTTGTTGCATAGTACGGCTTTACCTAATGTTGAGAATAATCTAACTAGTGAGATGGTGGCTGTAAGGGATTTTACTGGAATATCATCCATTCCCCTTGCCAGTGTATACCTTGATTGTCCACTTGTAAAACGGAAAGTTGAATTAGGGGAGATTGGTACAGAATTGCCGGTAAAAGGAGTTTCATTGCTATTGGGTAATGATTTAGCCAGGAAATTAATTGTACCAGATTTATTTGTCACTGATACCCCCATGGATGATAGGGTAGGTTTGGACAAACCTTTGATGGTTGATGAGAAGGTAGATCTTGAACATGCCCCAACACATATAGGCACTCGGTCCCAAACAGGAGAAAAGGTAAATGACTCTGAAGTGGATAGTGGTTTTTGAGCTAAGGTAATGTCTAGAGATAAACTAATAGCTGCCCAGAGGTCAGATCAATCTTTAACTTAACTTGTTTGCATGATAAGGCTGTTGATATAAAATCAATGAATAAATCCCCTTCTTTTTATCATAACAATGGTATCCTTATGAGTTTTCACCGTCCTTCTAACTATTCAAATCTTGATACCTGGAGTGAAAAATACCAAATTTTTGTTCCTTCTTTAGTATGCACTTATGTAATGGAAATTGCTCATGATGGACCAGGTGATCATTTGGGACAATAAAAAACTTACTATAGAATACTTGATAAGTTCTATTGGCATAATTTGAGGAAAGGCGTAGGATATTCCATAAAGACATGTCATGTACTGTATGGCAAATAGCTGGCAAACCTAACCAAGTAATTCCTAAAGCCCCTTTACAGCCTATATTAGTTCCACAAGATCCCTTTGAGAATCTGGTAATAAACTGTGTTGGACCCTTGCCAAAAACGAAAGGTGCTAACCAATATTTATCAACTCTTCTGTGTCCTAGTACTCGTTTTCCAGAGGCCATTCCAATTAAGAATATGTGTGCCAAAAATATTGCTAAACACCTTTTAAGTTTCTTTACTACTTACGGGATCCCCAAGGATATCCAAACTGATCGTGGTTCTAACTTTACGAGTAAACTTTTTTAAAAAATCCTTAAGGAATTAAATATAAAACATAGCATATCATCTGCATATCATCCGGAATCTCACGGAGTCCTTGAATATATTGTTGGTGCCATCGCCAAACATTTGAAAGAATGTTATAAAAGTTTTGTTTAGAGAGAATACCTTGGAGTTTCTCCTTTTGAAATGGTATATGGGAGATTATTAAAAGGACCCCTTGCATTAATTAAACATTAATGGTTATAGCCCCTAGACTCTAATCAGACTATAACTGTTCAACAATATTTGAGTAACTTTGGAGAAACACTTTCCAAAGTCCGTAAAATAGCCAGTGAAAACTTAAGCAAAGACAGATTAAAATGAAAAATACTTATGATCATAAAAACTAAAATAAGGAAGTTCAACCCAGGAGATCTTGTGTTAGCATATTTTCCTATCCCTGGATCCCAATTTTCCTTCAAATTCTTTGGTCCATATAAAATAATCAAAAATGTCAATAACCATACCTATGTGATTGAAACCCCTGATAGAAGGAAGAGTACTATAATTATCCATGCCAATCTGCTTGAAAGGTATCATTCTAGGAATACTGAAACTGGTTATGGAGACAAAATTATAAATTTTTATGTTAAGGTCAAGAATGAGAAACCTGAAATAAGTGAACCTGAATTCATCTATTCATGGTGTTTTGTAGATAATTGTGCTGCTCTGAAAGACTTTGAAAACTCATGTCACCATCTTTCTCTTTTTCAATCAGAATGATTTCAAAATCTTATTTACTCTTACCCAGAACTTTATGGGGAAAATCCAGGTCAGTGTACAGTCCTCACCCATGACATCGAACTTCTACCAGGAACTGCT
>NC_090744.1:75460428-75469942 GCF_036898095.1 Palaemon carinicauda | reverse complement strand
TGTTCTCTATTTCTTAAATTCATTTCTTTAGTTATCACGGCATTTGTGGAGAAATCAGAATAGCTTGTAATTCATTTTTTTAGAGGCATGAGAATCGGTTTCCAAGCCTGCTTAAGAAAATACTTTAAAATAATTTGTAACCAATTCGCCTAGCTATTCTACACAACTACGTCATAAAAAAGGCCATCAAACAAATCCAACACGATATATTATAAAGATTATGATGCTACCCAACGAAAGATATTTTAAAATAAGATAAAACTCCTATATAAAGAAGGTATTAAAAATATAACAAATGATATCAGAACTGTGAACCCCTTTGTTTTTTCATATCCCAAGACCATAGGAAGCACCCTTATTAATGTTTATCAAAACAAAAAAGGTATAGAATCTGGCGTTTATAAAGTACGATGTGGGGATTGTGGAAAAGTCTACGTTGGACAAAGGGGCCGTTCTCTATCTCAAAGATTATCCGAAAACAAAATATCTTTTCGGTAAGTCTTTGAAAACACGGACAATTTCGTTCACATTAGAGATTTAGGGTACCAGATTAACTGGACTGAGTCATTTTTGCTTTTCATGGGTACCTATCAGTAGAGAAGGAAGATCCTGGAATCAGCCATCATAAATCAAACACAATGAAGTTATCTGGAGGTCAATGGAAAGCTTTCACAGTGGACAATACTCCTCTAAACCCATTCATAAAGATGATAATCCAGGAAGACCAACCATTAAATATGCATAAGAGGTCAAGACATCCTCCGAGCGGCTCAACAATACGAAGACCCATCTGGATGTAATAAAATTTGGCTAATCCTTCAGGCACTCAAAAAAACCTCAAAACCATTGGATATATCATTTCGCTTTCATTTATAAACCGCCACTGTCCACTGTATTCCTCATATTTTACTTTACCTCTTGAAGATGTATTATTCGAAATAAAGTGATTTATTTATATTCTCTTTGTTTCTTTTATAGGCCTTATGAAGATATACATGTATAAATGTATATATATATTTATTATATATATATATATATATATACAGTATATATCTATCTATATATATATATATATATATATAAATATATATATATATATATAGATACATATATATATATATATATATATATATACAGTGTATATATATATATATATATATATAAAGATATATATATATATATATATATATATATACATATATATTTATAAATATCTATCTGAATATCCATCCATCCATAGCCTATACCAAGGCACTTCCCCCAATTTTGGGGGGTAGCCGACACCAACAATGAAACAAAACAAAAAGGGGACCTCTACTCTCTATGTTCCTTCAGCCTAATCAGGGACTCAACCGAGTTCAGCTGCTACTGCTAGGGTGCCACAGCCCAACCTCCCACATTTCCACCACAGATGAAGCTTCATAATGCCGACTACCCTACTGCTGCTACCACCGCGGTCATCTAAGGCACCGGAGGAAGCAGCAGGGCCTACTGTAACTGCGTCACAATCACTCGCCATTCATTCCTATTTCTAGCACGTTCTCTTGCCTCTCTCACATCTATCCTCCTATCACCCAGAGCTTTCTTCACACCATCCATCCACCCAAACCTTGGCCTTCCTCTTGTACTTCTCCCATCAACTCTTGCATTCGTTACCTTCTTTAGCAGACAACCATTTTCCATTCTCTCAACATGGCCAAACCACCTCAACACATTAATATCCACTCTAGCCGCTAACTCATTTCTTACACCCGTTCTCTCCCTCACCACTTCGTTCCTAACCCTATCTACTCGAGATACACCAGCCATACTCCTTAGACACTTCATCTCAAACACATTCAATTTCTGTCTCTCCATCACTTTCATTCCCCACAACTCCGATCCATACATCACAGTTGGTACAATCACTTTCTCATATAGAACTCTCTTTACATTCATGCCCAACCCTCTATTTTTTAACTGCCCCCAACACTTTGCAACCTTCATTCACTCTCTGACGTACATCTGCTTCCACTCCACCATTTGCTGCAACAATAGACCCCAAGTACTTAAACTGATCCACCTCCTCAAGTAACTCTCTATTCAACATGACATTCAACCTTGCACCACCTTCCCTTCTCGTACATCTCTTAACCTTACTCTTACCCACATTAACTCTCAACTTCCTTCTCTCACACACCCTTCCAAATTCTGTCACTAGTCGGTCAAGCTGCTCTTCTGTGTCTGCAACCAGTACAGTATCATCTGCAAACAACAACTGATTTACCTCCCATTCATGGTCATTCTGAATATATATATATATATATATATATATATATATTTATATATATATATATATATATATATATCCATCCATCCATGTACCAAGGCTCCAATAATTTTGGGGGGTAGCCGACATCAACAAAAGAAACCAAAAAAAAAAAAGAGGACCTCTACTCTCTACGTTCCTCCCAGCCTGACAAGGGACTCAACCGAGTTCAGCTGCTACTGCTAGGGTGCCACAGCCCACCCTCCCCCATTATCCACCACAGATGGAGCTTCATAATACTGAATCCCCTACTGCTGCTACCTCCGCGATCATCTAAGGCACCAGAGGAAGCAGGTGGGCCTACCGGAACTGTGTCACAATCGCTCTCCATTCATTCCTATTTCTAGCACGCTCTCTAGCCTCTCTGATATCTATCCTCCTATCACCAAGAGCTTTCTTCACTCCATCCATCCACCTAAACCTTGGCCTTCCTCATGTTCCTCTTCCATCAACTCTTGCATTCATCACCTTCTTTAGCACACAGCAATTTTCCATTCTCTCAACATGGCAAAACCACCTCAAGGCATTCAGATCCACTCTAGCTGCTAACTCATTTCTTACACCCGTTCTCAACCTCACCACTTCGTTCCTAACTCTATCTACTCGAGATACACCAGCCATACTCCTTAGACACTTCATCTCAAACACATTCAATTTCTCTCTCTCCATCACTTTCATTCCCCACAACTCCGATCCATACATCACAGTTGGTGCAATCACTTTCTCATATAGAACTCTCTTTACATTCATGCCCAACCCTTTATTTTTTACTACTCCCTTAACTGCCCCAAACACTTTGCAACCTTCATTCACTCTCTGACGTACATCTTCTACTCCATTATTTGCTGCAACAACATATATATATATATATATATACATATATATATATACGTATATATATATATATATATACGTATATATATATATATATATACATATATATATATATATATATACCTACACACATATATATATATATATATATGTATATATATATATATATATGTATATATATATATATATATATGTATATATATCTATATATATATATATATATAATATATATATATACATATATATATATATATATATATATATGTATATAAATATATATATATATAAATATATATATATATATATATATATCATTACACCTTCCACATTATTGTAACTATTGTGTATATATTGCCTGACTATTTTCCTCTGTATACCACTTTCTTTTGTCCTTTCCCAGAAAGTTTTTTGTCTTCGTTTCACATTCCTTGTTTTTACTTTCTCCGCCCATCCTAAATTTCTTCGATCCCTAAATGTAATTTTGAATCAGACTCTACTCAGCAACTAAACCAAAGACTTTGGTTCCGCCGGCGAAGCAGTGCCCTTTATCGTAATATATCTATAACCTAAGTATACGTGATATTATTGTCAGGGTTTAATAACGAATTGTGCTTTTGTTTCAAGTGTTCTCAATTTCCAGTATGATTACTTTTCGAGTCGTGGTTGTCATTTGTCATTTGTCATTTGCCTTATTGTGTGATTCATGTCCTTTATGGCATTTGTGTTACTTTTATATATACTTCAAGTTTAATTGTAATGTTTTGTAAATAATTTTTGCACTATTATATTAAAATCTTGTTTGATATTCTCATTCAAATACCTTTATTATTTATTATTATGGTCCATTGGACACACCTGCTAAAATGGTAAATTACCCTTCTCTCTCACGACTATAACAATAATATGGGGGCCTGACTGGGATCTTTTTGCTAAACTTCGTGGGTATGTAATAATTGACAACCTCGTTAAGAATCAGTTATTCGTTTATGTAGTTGGTGAATCGTTATTCAACCTTATGTGATATAAACCTCCTAAGATATAGTTAGTTAGGTGACTGGTTAATTTTGCTAGACCGTTGAAGAATCTATTTCCTTTGTGCGTAAATTTTTCGGTGACAGAAAGTGGCCACTTCTGTTTTAGTAAATGACTGCCGGTAACCTTGTTATGGTTTTCTCCCCCTCCTGTCATTACTGAGACTCAGTGTGCGGGTTAAAAAGTTAATCTGTCTTACCATTGTTGAAAAATCCTTTCTCTCGAATCATTTGTGACTTTCAAGTGCTTATAGTCCTTCCCTGGGTCCATAGATACCAGTTTCTTTCATTATTCATTTTCTGTAAAGTGTAATGAATCTTGTTAACGCCTCGACATGCGTGCGTGAAGTTACCATTCTAATGAAAGTGTAGTGAGTTACGGTTGTTAGCTGAGCAATGGTACTTCCTTTTGACTTCCTTTTGGTTTGAACCAGAAGTAAAATATTTTCAGTGCGTCCTTATTCATTCTCATTTTACCGTATCTAATAATGTCTTGTGTATAAATATTTGTATAATCTGTTACTATTTATGTGTGGTTTATGGTTTTATGCGTGGTCAATGCTTAACTAAGTTAGCTCCAATTCAAGAATTGTAAAAATCTAATTCAGGTATTTATATTGTTCTTGAAGTTTCTTTTTAATTTTCACAATGGCGAAGTTTGTTACTCAAAAGTTTGTGGCGGATCCTTCTTCTGAATTGCGTACCCTTACCAATGCTAGAAAGTCTGAGTTAATGGAAGTAGCTAGGCATTTAGACCTTGAGGTACGTTCTAGTATGCGTAAGTTTGACATTAGGAAAGTGCTAATAGCTCACTATATGTGTATTGGAACCTCAGGTGACGAAGCTAGGCAGTATCTTGTTCCAGAAACCCCTTCCCTTACAATTGAACAAAAGCTAGAGTTTGAACGTCTTGCAGTCGTGTGTGAAAATCTCAGTTAGCTTTAGGACAGGAAGAGTTAGCTTTGCAAGCCGCTGAAAAGAGACGTGAATTTTCTGACATGGGGAAAAAAAAGAGAAAAAATTGAAATAGAGTAAGATAAGTTTGAATTTCAATATAGGGAAGAAAGAGAAATATTTGAAATGGAGAAAGCTAAGTTAGAATATTAAGCTAGGGAAGAAAGAAAAAAAGAAAGAGAAAAGTTTGAAATGGAGAAAGCTAAATTAGAATTAGAAGCTAGTTTAACTATCATGATGGAACCAGAGATGGCTTCATTCAATCTTCAGAATAGGACAATAGAACAAGAGTTACCTCCCTTTGACCTGACTGAAAATATAAAGTTAGTTCTCTTATTCACATAGGATGATCCAGAGGATTATTTTCGGATATTTGAGGAAACTGCTAATCACCTTATTTGGCCTGCTGAATGGTGGGTATGGCTACTTAAACCTAAATTGTCAGGTAAAGCTGCTCAGGTTGTTAGGCATCAGGATGATACTAAGGATTATAACCAGGTTAAGAAAGCAATCTTAGATGCCTTTTCCATAACAGAGGAAGGATATAAATAAGCTTTTCTTAACTTATGTAAATCAAATATCCAAACTTTCCTAAAATTCGCTTCTGACAAGCTTAGAGATTTCAAGAAATGGCTTAGGTATGCTGAAGTAACTTCTCTTGAAGAACTGATGAATTTAATGGTTCTTGAAGAATTTAAAAGGAAAATTCCCATTAATGTGATGCTCTATATTGAAGATAGGCTACAGAAAGATTTACTAAAGCTGCTTCCTTGGCTGACACTTATTCCTTAATACATAAATCCAAACCTAAAAACAGAGCTGAGGTTTTTGTAAAACCAGTGTCAGGAAAATCCCAGTTTTCAGATGATAATCCCATAGGGTCTGATAATCCTAAATGCAGTTATTGTAAGAAAGAAGGACATACTATTCGTAATTATGAAGACCCTAAATGTAAAGGATCTGATAACTACCGTAATGTTTTTTATGAAACCCAACATAAATTTTTCAACCTCCCAGAGTAAACCTGTTTCGCATGTGCACGCAAATGTACCAAATGTGTTTGATGATTTTAAGTCTGAAGGTATAATAGCCTTGGGGGAGAAAGGACAGAAGTCTCAGGTCACAATATTACGAGACACTGGAGCTGCTTTAACTTTGTTGCATAGTACGGCTTTACCTAATGTTGAGAATAATCTAACTAGTGAGATGGTGGCTGTAAGGGATTTTACTGGAATATCATCCATTCCCCTTGCCAGTGTATACCTTGATTGTCCACTTGTAAAACGGAAAGTTGAATTAGGGGAGATTGGTACAGAATTGCCGGTAAAAGGAGTTTCATTGCTATTGGGTAATGATTTAGCCAGGAAATTAATTGTACCAGATTTATTTGTCACTGATACCCCCATGGATGATAGGGTAGGTTTGGACAAACCTTTGATGGTTGATGAGAAGGTAGATCTTGAACATGCCCCAACACATATAGGCACTCGGTCCCAAACAGGAGAAAAGGTAAATGACTCTGAAGTGGATAGTGGTTTTTGAGCTAAGGTAATGTCTAGAGATAAACTAATAGCTGCCCAGAGGTCAGATCAATCTTTAACTTAACTTGTTTGCATGATAAGGCTGTTGATATAAAATCAATGAATAAATCCCCTTCTTTTTATCATAACAATGGTATCCTTATGAGTTTTCACCGTCCTTCTAACTATTCAAATCTTGATACCTGGAGTGAAAAATACCAAATTTTTGTTCCTTCTTTAGTATGCACTTATGTAATGGAAATTGCTCATGATGGACCAGGTGATCATTTGGGACAATAAAAAACTTACTATAGAATACTTGATAAGTTCTATTGGCATAATTTGAGGAAAGGCGTAGGATATTCCATAAAGACATGTCATGTACTGTATGGCAAATAGCTGGCAAACCTAACCAAGTAATTCCTAAAGCCCCTTTACAGCCTATATTAGTTCCACAAGATCCCTTTGAGAATCTGGTAATAAACTGTGTTGGACCCTTGCCAAAAACGAAAGGTGCTAACCAATATTTATCAACTCTTCTGTGTCCTAGTACTCGTTTTCCAGAGGCCATTCCAATTAAGAATATGTGTGCCAAAAATATTGCTAAACACCTTTTAAGTTTCTTTACTACTTACGGGATCCCCAAGGATATCCAAACTGATCGTGGTTCTAACTTTACGAGTAAACTTTTTTAAAAAATCCTTAAGGAATTAAATATAAAACATAGCATATCATCTGCATATCATCCGGAATCTCACGGAGTCCTTGAATATATTGTTGGTGCCATCGCCAAACATTTGAAAGAATGTTATAAAAGTTTTGTTTAGAGAGAATACCTTGGAGTTTCTCCTTTTGAAATGGTATATGGGAGATTATTAAAAGGACCCCTTGCATTAATTAAACATTAATGGTTATAGCCCCTAGACTCTAATCAGACTATAACTGTTCAACAATATTTGAGTAACTTTGGAGAAACACTTTCCAAAGTCCGTAAAATAGCCAGTGAAAACTTAAGCAAAGACAGATTAAAATGAAAAATACTTATGATCATAAAAACTAAAATAAGGAAGTTCAACCCAGGAGATCTTGTGTTAGCATATTTTCCTATCCCTGGATCCCAATTTTCCTTCAAATTCTTTGGTCCATATAAAATAATCAAAAATGTCAATAACCATACCTATGTGATTGAAACCCCTGATAGAAGGAAGAGTACTATAATTATCCATGCCAATCTGCTTGAAAGGTATCATTCTAGGAATACTGAAACTGGTTATGGAGACAAAATTATAAATTTTTATGTTAAGGTCAAGAATGAGAAACCTGAAATAAGTGAACCTGAATTCATCTATTCATGGTGTTTTGTAGATAATTGTGCTGCTCTGAAAGACTTTGAAAACTCATGTCACCATCTTTCTCTTTTTCAATCAGAATGATTTCAAAATCTTATTTACTCTTACCCAGAACTTTATGGGGAAAATCCAGGTCAGTGTACAGTCCTCACCCATGACATCGAACTTCTACCAGGAACTGCTCCCATACGACAACACCCTTATCGCATCAGCCAGGCCAAGAAACTAGTGATGAAAGAAGAAGTGGCATATCTTCTGAGAACCGGTTTAGCTAAACCAAGAAAGTCACCATGGCTGTCTCCATGTCTATTGGTACCAAAGGAGGATGGCAGCATGGGACTGTTTACAGACTACAGGAGAGTATATTTTGCTACTGTTAAGGATAGTTACCCTTCACCCCGTCTAGATGACCTTATAGACTCTGTGGGCCAAGCAAAGTATGTAGCTAAGATAGATCTCCTCCAGGGGTATTATCAGGTGAAGTTAAAATCTAGAGCCAAGCTTATATCAGCTTTCATAACTCCTTTTGGGTTATTCCGGTGTGAAGCGATGCCTTTTGGTTTAACAAATGCCCCATCCACATTTCAATGCATAATTAACTACACTATTCAAGGTCTAGAGGGAGTATTTGCATATCTAGGTGATATATTGGTGATAAGAGATTCTTGGGAAGACCTTATAAAACGTTTGAATATGCTCTTTGATAGATCAATAGAAGCCCAGTTAAAAGTAAATTTACAAAAATTTGCTTTTGGTCAAGCTAGAGTTACTTACTTGGGACATATTGTGGGTGGAGGTAATGTCAGGACTAAAACTGCAAATGTTAATGCCATTCTTGACTATCCTGAACCTAACACTAGGAAATCCCTTGAAAGATTTCTAGGTATGGTTTCATATTACAGGAAGTTCTGCCGTAATTTTGCTTCAGTATCTGCCCTTTTACATAGTCTTACCAGCCCTAAAAAGAAGTATGAATGGTATTAGAGATGTCAGGCAACATTTGAACCTTTAAAATATGTTTTGAGTAGTGAGCCAGTCTTACACAGGTCTAATTTTTCAAAACCCTTCCCTTTAGAAGTAGACGCTTGCGACACAGGTGCTGGGGGTGTGTTGCTGCAGGAAATTGATGGGATACTCCACCTAATAGGATACACCTCCAGTAGCTTCAAGCCTCATCGGCAGTCCTACAGTACCATAGAGAAGGAGCTTCTAAGGTTGGTTCTTGCTTCCCAAAAGTTTGAATGTTATCTACAAGGAGCTCCCGTCATCCATGTCTATACGGACCTCAATCCACTCAAATTTCTTGAGCACACCAAGGCCCATAATCAGCGCTTACTAAGAAGAACTTTATTTCTTCAAAACTTCAACCTTCAAATAAAGCACCACAAGGGCAGTGACAACGTATTTGCTGATGCCTTGTCTCGGGCCCATTCTCAACATTCTCAGGAGATGTAAGGTGTTTAACTTTGATCAAGCCACTCCGCTGGGCTTGATCCTAAAGGGGGAGGTATTACAACT
>NC_090744.1:75447928-75452928 GCF_036898095.1 Palaemon carinicauda | reverse complement strand
GCTTTGGTGCTCTGGGAGCTGGCAAGTATTGCTGGCCTCCCCCTTTGGATCTCCCTTAGGCTGAGATAAGTTTCTTGGCTGCGGGTGATCCTTCACTAAAGCAAGGTTGGTAGGACCCTCTTTTGTCCCTTCCCCCTCTATCTCCGTAATGGCCTAGCCATTACAGTACTGTACGTTGTTCTACATCTGGACCTAGAATAGGTTAGGATGTGGAATTGACTCAGCCCCTTGCCGTCTTATATTTTTGTGCTGCCCGGACCTCCCTTGGTCCCTCATCCATGCCTGCCTGTAGAGCCAGACGGCATTGGTCAGGAAGCCTGAATTAGATTCTCCCCTTCCTTACATGCACTCTTTCGGATTGCCGGGCTTGGAGGTAGTGTACACTCTTATCCCGGCATCCATCCTATTTTTCTTCTAGTGCTGTACCCGACCCGGCTGCCGGCCTATGAGGCCGGCATTTGGGTGGGTGTAGTCCTCTGGTTCTTTTGCTGCCGGCTGGCATCGGTCCTGTACCTCTGCCGGCTGGCTAATGTCAGCCCTTGTCTGCCGGTCACCAAGAGTGTGGCCGGCAGCTAGGTACTACCTTGTGTAGTTGCCGGCAGTCATCCATTGCCGGCCGACATTGGCTGTTGCCGGCCGGCAATTGCTGCCGGCCGGCACATGCATTTGAACCAGAGTTCTGCCGCCTTATAGCTGTTAAGTAGTATACTTTAAAGCTAGTTATGGTGTGTGCCGGCCGGCACGTATCCTCCTAGACTGTGCTAGTATTCTTCAGTATAACATATACAGTAAGAAGAAAACTATAGTATGGGTTTGGTACAGCACTGTGTGTTCTAACACTTTTGTGTTTTCTTGCACAGTCCTTTGCTGTTGCCCTACAGATAGGAAAGTGAGTTCTTTCCTGTGTATTATCCAGGATTTTAAAATCATTGCTTAGGTGTGAGCTTCACCTGTTTCCTCTGGAAAGTTTGCATTGGTTACTCTAGAAGAGATTGACCATTTGATTTTATTATCTGGAAGGCTGCAACAATGGGTTGTGAGGGAAACACAAGTGTGTGTCTTTCCTTTATGAATTGTTATGCTATACTATGCATATCCAGTGATACATAGTTCACTTGATACTCATGGAAATTTCTTCTCTTTACAGGAGGACCCTCCGAAGTGTGGAAATGTTTTCTGCAACGTCCGCAGCAAGAACCTCTGCGGACATGAGTTTTGTAGGAGACACGCAGCATCACTGTTTCCAAGGATGATCTCCAGTATTGGGACCCTCAGGTATGTACTGTGTGCACTAACCTGATTACTGAGGCCTTTGATTCCCCTAGGACGGCAGAATCAAGGGATATAGCAAGGGAGAAGCTTCATACCTGGGTAAGGGGCTTCCAAAAGAACACCTCTGGCCCTTATCTTCCAAATGAGAAGATGAGGGCGTATCTTTTCCCTAAGGCATCAGCTGATGCAGTGATTCCCCAGCCTCAAGAGGAGATCCCCCAAGGTCAGATCCAGGTGGATGCTGAAGTCGCGGCCGCGATGCAAGACATCCAGTTAGATGACAGGATGTCTGACGTGGACGAGCGTTTGGAAGAAGACCTCCTGGCGGAAGGCCAGGATGAAGTTCAAGCCCCGGACGTCGTAGAGGAAGAGGTCGACGAGGTGTCGGCTACTCCGGTTCAGATTCCGGAACCTATTCCCTCAACATCGGCCGGTCTCCCAGTAGAGCTGGGACAGGCCCTCTCTTCGATTGTTGGAATGATCCAACAAATGCAGAAGGAGAATCAGGAGAAGGCGGCTGCTATGGAACTGCGGATGCAGTGCCTTGCAGAATCACATGGGCCCCAGAAAAGGCTCAATGTGAAAGACCTTCCCTTGTGCTCAGATGCTAACCCATGGAGGTATGCTGAGCACATGCCGATGACGACTGGAAAGATCGTCATCTCGGATAAGCTGGGCTCAGTTCCCCTAGAGGAGGTGGAATTCTGGCCCAGCAAGGCATCATATCCGGACTGTTATGTCCGGCTGAGAAAGGAACCAGCTTCAAAGGAGCAGACAGAGCCGAAGGAGGTCATAGTGATGGACCATGCTAAGGCTCAAGCTCTACTTTCATCCTCGATGAAGGAGAGGGGCTTCTCTAACTCGAAGGTAGCTGCATTGAGCAAGAATCTCCATTCCTTTGTGTCCTCTCCTGCTTGAGCCTTCCCCTTTTTACAGAAAGGGTTTGCGGCTGTCCTAAAAACAGTCAAGGCCGGCAAGCCTTGCCCCTCCCTGGAGGAGTGTAAACCTTTGTCGCTGGCCCTGCCTATGGACCACAAAGACTGGAAGGACGTCCATCTGACGTTCTCAGTGGGAAAGTTGGTGGCACAAACCCCGACCACTTTTCAGGGGTACCCCAGGCTGTGCCGACTCAGTCCACGGCATTCACCCCAACGTTCGAAGGACAGTCTTCTTCCTTTCGAGCAAAGCCTAGAGGAGCAGCCAGAGGCTCGTCTAGGCGCCCCTCAAGAGGAAGGGGATTCAGGGGTGGTCGTGGTCAGGGAGGCAAGACCTCAGGACGGCAGTCCAAGTGAAATGATACCAGTAGGAAGGAGACTGATGAAATTTTGGGATCGATGGACCTTCGATCCCTGGGCCCACAGCCTACTCATGAATGGACTGGGCTGGAGATGGTACAGCACTCCAGCCCCGTGCCTTCGATTTTTCCAACACTCCACCCCCGTTTTGGAGGAGTACGTTCAAGAACTGTTGGAGAAAAAGGTGATCCGAAAGGTGAAGTCCATCAAATTCCAAGGGAGGCTGTTTTGTGTTCCCAAGAAAGACTCGGAAAAGCTCAGAGTCATTCTGGACTTGTCGCCACTCAACAAGTTCATAGTGAATTGCAAATTCAAAATGCTAACACTGCAACACATAAGGACCTTACTGCCCAAGAGGGCATACTCAGTCTCTATAGACTTGTCAGACGCCTATTGGCACATTCCAATCAGCCGTCGACTCTCCCCCTACCTAGGGTTCAGGCTACAACGGAGACTGTACGCCTTCAGAGCCATGCCATTCGGGCTAAACATAGCCCCAAGGATTTTCACGAAGCTTGCGAGCGCAGTTCTCAAACAATTACGCCTAAAAGGAATTCAGGTAGTAGCCTACCTGGACGACTGGCTGGTGTGGGCAGCATCCGAGACAGAATGCTTGCAAGCTTCCAGTCAAGTGATCCAGTTCCTAGAGTACCTAGGCTTCAAGATCAACAGAAAAAAGTCTCGACTTTCTCCATCTCAAAAGGGACCATTTGTCACACCGTTTCTCCATCCCGGCGAAGAAAAAGGAGATAGCGGGTTCTGTCAAGAGACTTCTAGATTCCGAAAGGATATCAAGACGCGAACAGGAGAGGGTACTAGGCTCTCTCCAGTTTGCTTCGGTGACAGACCCAGTGCTAAGAGCACAGCTAAAGGATGTAACCGGAGTTTGGAGAAGGTATGCATCAAACGCACGAAGAGATCTGAGAAGACCAGTGCCGCCTCGGCTACGTACTCTTCTCTGGCCTTGGTCCCAAGCCAGACATCTAAAGAAGTCGGTTCTTCTTCAGCCACCTCCCCCGTCGATGACGATTCACTCAGACGCCTCAAAGGAGGGATGGGGAGGTCACTCTCATCGGAAAAAAAGTCCAGGGGACTTGGTCCAAGCTATTCAGGACCTTTCACATAAACTTTCTAGAAGCTATGGCAGTGCTCCTTACCTTAAAGAAAGTCTCCCCGCGTCACTCGATCCACATAAGATTGGTGATGGACAGCGAGGTAGTTGTGAGATGCTTGAATCGACAAGGGTCGAGGTCACCACCTCTCAACCAGGTGATGTTGGCCATTTTCCGATTGGCGGAAAAGAAGAAATGGTACCTGTCAGCAGTTCACCTTCAAGGAGTCCGCAACGTGACAGCGGACGCTCTATCCAGGTTCACACCGATACAGTCGGAATGGTCCTTAGACGCAGGATCATTCTCCTTCATTCTGAATCAAGTCCCAGAACTGCAGATAGACCTCTTTGCGACGAAAGACAACAAGAGGTTGCCCCTGTACGTGTCCCCGTACGAGGACCCCTTAGCGGAAGCAGTGGACGCGATGTCCCTCGACTGGAACAGATGGTCCAGGATTTATCTGTTTCCCCCCTCACAACCTTCTGTTGAGGGTCCTCAACAAACTGAGATCCTTCAAGGGAATAGCGGCAATAGTGGCCCACAAGTGGCCGAACAGCATGTGGTTCCCCTTGGCGTTGGAACTACAGCTGAAGTTTGTGCCGCTACCACATCCAGTTCTGACCCAGCGAGTCCAGAAGTCGACTGTCTGCGCTTCATTACAGAAAACCCGGACCCTGCAGCTCATGATTTTCTCTCCCTTGCGGTGAGAAAGCGTTTCGGGATTTCGAAAGCCAGCATAGACTTCCTAGAGGAATATAAGTGCAAACCTACTAGAAGGCAATATGAGTCATCTTGGAGGAAATGGGTGGCCTTTGTCAAGTCGAAGAGTCCGCAGGAGATCTCGACAGACTTCTGCTTATCTTTCTTCATCCACCTCCATGGTCAAGGGTTGGCAGCTAACACGATTTCAGTGTGTAAGTCTGCTTTGATGAGACCCATTTTATATGCCTTCCAGGTCGACCTAGGTAACGAGATCTTTAACAAAGTTCCGAAAGCCTGCGCTAGGCTCAGACCTTCAGCACCTCCAAAGCCCATTTCATGGTCTTTAGACAAAGTTCTTCATTTCGCTTCTCTGTTGAGCAATGAAGAATGTGCGTTAAAGGATTTGACACAAAAAGTTATTTTCCTATTTGCACTCGCGTCCGGGGCCAGGGTTAGTGAGATCGTAGCCTTCTCGAGAGAGGCAGGTCGTGTTCAGTTCCTGGATGGGGGGGAACTGAACCTGTTTCCGGATCCTACATTTCTCGCCAAGAATGAGTTACCCACCAACAGGTGGGGTCCCTGGAGAATCTGCCCTCTGAAAGAAGATGCATATCTATGT
>NC_090744.1:75407928-75437928 GCF_036898095.1 Palaemon carinicauda | reverse complement strand
TGATCACTTAACATTCCATATATGACTGGAGGCATATCATCTTGGGGTGGGGGGGGGGGCAGTAATAGGTCAGATTTGACTTGGAATATTTATACTCAGCCTAATGGTTTTGCTCAGAGGGTTTATGCTTCAACTGAAAAGGAATACAATGTAACCATAAAAGAAACCTTTCCTGGCACAACTGAGGAACATAAGTGGTGGGTTACCCTTGAATCTACACTCTTTGTGTTGACGCAACAGTTCCTCCTTTAACTAAAACAGATGGCTCTGTCACACACTCTCATAAGGAAAAGGCAACCCATTTGGCTGAAGTTTTTTGTAGTAAGGAGAATACAGAGGAAGTTCATATTCTTCATTCCCATTTTCTTGATGAACCTTGATGCTTATACTGTAGAGGTGTTGGCCCAAATGATATGTATAAATTTGTTTCTTATTTTTGTTTAGAGACTGCAGATTTCTTAGCTCTAAAGTTATCTGCTAATTTGCGCATGTAAGCGAGAAGAGGAGCTTCTAGCAACTGTTGGAGAATGAGTAAAATTATTCTATTATGTAAATGTGTTTTTGGTAGCTCAAGTTAAATTGATTACCGTTCAGTTTCCACAACGTCCATATTATTCAAAGTTTATAATGTCCTGTGGCGAAACGTCTAATTAGGTTTGCAGAAGACACTCTTCTATTCCCTAGTTTACAATATGGCTTTCGTAAAGGCCTTGGATCATGTGATACACTTATTAAAATCTCCAAATCTGTAAAGAAATCTCATGATTGTGGTCAGGAGGTTCATTATGATTAGCCTTAATTATAGTGCTGCCTCCGACTGTGTTAATCAAGAGGCCCTTGTTTTCAAACTCAAACAGTTGCGAGTGGGTGGATCTCTTCTTAGCATCATTACTGAATTTCTAATTAATAGTTCGTAGAGAGTGGTTGTGGATGAGCACCATACAGAGTATACAAATGTGATACTTGGCCTTCCTGTGGGTACTGTTTTTGGCGTAATACTTTAAATACTGTATAAACATGACACAGTGTTTTACCTAGAAAACAAGTTCATTGCATATGTAAATGATGGTACTTCCTTGGTATCAATTAAATCTCCTGAATGTAGATTAGGGTGTAACTGAATCTTTCAAGATCTGGCTAAGATTAGACCAAAGGGCAAATTTTGTGGCATGAAGTTGAATAAAAACAAAACTTAAAGTATAATTGGAAGTAGGTAAATCTAGGTCTAGGACAGAGGTTTTACAACATCAATATCACAGCATTGATAATGTTTATTTAATTCTGTATGACTCTTTTAATATTTTAGGTGTCATTCTCAGAAAGATTGTACAAAACATTATCGTATTGAGAAAGTATTTTAACATTCTTGGGGATTATTGTAATCCGAAGGAGTAGTTTAATTCTTTCATTCTACCTTGTTTCGAGTATTGTTTTTCCGTGTGGTCCTCAGCTGCATATTCTCATTTTAATTTGTTGTACAAGAACTTAAAGTCTACTAAATTTCTTATTCCAGATGTAGATATTAATATCTGGCGCCGTTGTTCAATTAGTTCCTTGTCCCTGTTGCATAACATTTTTCATGATTCTGATCATTCTTTACATTCAGATCTTCCCGGACAAAACCACCCTTTCTGTAATACTAAGTATGTAGCTAATTCTAATAGTTAGGCGCTCTCCATCATGAGGCCTCACACAACACTGTATTCTAGAAGTTTTTATTTCAGTTGTGACCAAGTTGTGTAATTATCTTCTTAATCACGTAGGTGAATTGGGCAAAAAACTTTAAAAGTTCAAACTTACAAATGTTTTTTTTTTTTTTTGTTGAACAGACTGACACAAGTCTCCCTATACTCTTTATATTGTACCAACCGTGTGTCACACGATCGTAGATAGTTCATTTTGTGCTTGTATCTTCGCTCTCCCCTCGCACTAAAAAGAACCTGAAAAATCATGTCCGCTTTTTTCCTCTGTAACACTGTCAATATTTGAACATGAAAATTCTTGTTGCTTTGAGATTTTGTATATAAAGGAGAGTGTTCTTTAATAAACTAACTCAGTTGCTTTCACACTGCCTTTGAGTTCACAACCTTCTCTCGGCTCCGTCACATTGGTGACCCCGGAGTGACCAGCCTACAGTTCGCCTCTCTAGATCAGGGCGCCCTATTTAACATGTACAGTATGTCATTTTTAGGAGGGAGCCATGTACCAACCGTGTGTCACACGATCGTACATAGTTCATTTTGTGCTTGTATCTTCGCTCTCCCCTCGCACTAAAAAGAACCTGAAAAATCATGTCTGCTTTTTTCCTCTGTAACACTGTCAATATTTGAACATGAAAATTCTTGTTGCTTTGAGATTTTGCATATAAAGGAGAGTGTTCTTTAATAAACTAACTCAGTTGCTTTCACACTGCCTTTGAGTCCACAACCTTCTCTCGGCTCCGTCACAATATATTTTAATGTTCTTACTGTTCTTAAAATATTTCAGTTTTAATTTTATTGCTGTTCTTAAAATATTTCAGTTTTAATTTTATTGCTGTTCTTAAAATGTTTTATCAAATTTTTTATTTCTTTACCAATAGTATATATATTTTATTATTTCCTTTCCTCCCTGGGCTATTTTTTCCTGTCTGGGTCGTTGGGCTTATAGCATTCTGCTTTTCCATTTATTTTTGTAGCTTGGTTAATAATAATAATAATAATAATAATAATAATAATAATAATAATAATAATAATAGCAGAGAGTGTGGGTGAATGCAAGTGAGGTTTATTTAACAGATAACGATAGTTGAAAACAATAATGTCATAAAAGGAAAAATAATATGAAATGTTTGATGGCAAGCAATAACAGTTTTTTCTATTACCAGTGCAGGAAACAAAAGGAGATAAAAAAAATAAAAAAATAAATAAAAACAATAGCACTCTAGAATAAGAAAATGAATGAAGCTTGTCGCACCTTCCCGATATGACGTACTTTACTAGACATTCATCCAATGAATGCAAAATCAGATATTTTTAGTTTTATCAATAATCGTAGCCTATGAATTTATTTGCGTTGCTTCACGCACTCAACGCCTACAGTACTTAGTCTCTCTATCTCCCTCTCTCATCTTTTCGACGGGTGATTTCCCAAAGAAGAGTATAATAAGGGAATGGCCATCGCCGTTAAAAATGCGCCAAGCCTTACATATTATCCGCAAAAATCTTCATTACCCTGCAGTTTATGTAAATTCATATTTTAAAATAGTTATGCAAGAGTTTTCTAACCTTAACATCTTGATCTTATAACACACTGTTTTCCAGCTAGGGTTGTATATGAGCAAGTAATAATAATAATAATAATAATAATAATAATAATAATAATAATAATAATAATAATAATAATAATAATAATATTAATAATGCAGGATCACCATCATAACAGATTTAAAGTGCCTGGCACAACACAGTACTACCACTTCAGGACTTTTTTTCCTGTTTCAGTTTTGTTATTTGAATACATTTAATTCCTTCCCTTGAAACTGACACGAATGTTTGCTGTTGGGTGTTTATCAGTGAAACTGTGTACTCTCGGTTTTATCTATATAATTTTCTTTGGAAATGAAAATACTCAATCTGAAATGTTTCGGTTATTTTGGTTATTAATTTTACATCTTTTACACATACACACACGCACTCACACACACTCACACACACAGATATATATATATATATATATATATATATATATATATATATATATATATATATATATATATATATATATATATATATATATATATATATATATATATATATATATATATATATTGGTTGGTGGAGCGACACTCGGGTCGACTTTTCCATATTTATTTTTTTGCTTTTGTTTTAGTGTTGACCTTTTCCCCTGATTTTTTTTTTTTTTGTTTTACGGAATGGAGGAGTTTGTTTTTGATCCTGCTGAGTTTTTGGGATCAGCTGATTGCATAAAGTGTTTGCTCCTGCTAGGTAAGAAACAATTAGTAGAGTGTGCTAAGTGGTTGGGTGTTCCATGAAAGTCGACGGACACCAGAGCAGAGATATTGGTAGTAGTTAGGGATGAGGTAAAAAAGAGTTAGCTGAAGCTGAACATTCAGGGAGTGAGAGTGAGGTAATTGGTGATAGTGAGGAGAGTTTGAGTAAGGATTTATACGAGGACAAAGTAGGTATGAGGGCTGGTCTAACTCTGTTTGAGGAGCTTCCTGTCGTAGGTTCCATTTACGAAGGTCCAGCAAATTTTCCCCAGGGTCTGGGTAATGTGTCCTCCAATCCGTTCTTGGCACCCCCTGATTCTGTACCCTTTAAATCTCTGGCCCCTGTTAATGCATTGTGTGATTCCAAGGAGGAGAAAGAATACAACCTTATTTGTAAGCACATAGAGTTGCAATAAAAAAAAGGGAGTTTCAGGAGAACGAGCGGTTAAGGCGGCATGAGTTGGAGATGGTGAAATTAAATATAGAGATGGCTAGGTTGCAGGGGGCCAATTTGATGAGTTCTCTATAAATACCCACTAAGATCCCTTTAATATAGGCACTGCACTAAAATTGGTGCCAGTGCTTGACGAAAATGATGTCCCCAAGTTCTTCAAGGCCTTTGAGCGTGGGGCCTCCTAATTGTCTTGGCCCCCAGAAATTCTGACTGTATTAATATATTGTAGGTTAGTGGGTAAGGCAATGTTGGTGTGTAATGCCTTGGAGGAGAACTCGGGATTACCAGAAGTTAAAAGCCTTAATTTTAGAATCTTATTATTTGGTCCCTGAGGTCTACAGCCTTTGGTTTCGCAACTATACGAAACACCCTGCGCAGTCTTTCGTGGAGTTTGCGTGCTTCAAGAAGGAACAGTTCGACAACTGGCTGAAAAGTGGTCAGATTGTCACTTTCGCTGCGTTACCTGAACTGTTGCTCCTTGAGGAGTTTAAGAATGCCTGTAGCAGGAAGTTAAGAGTTCACCTCGAGGTGGTAAAAAGTGTGAAATTGAGTAATGTCGCTTAGTTAGCGAATGAATTTGTATTGACTCACCGTTCAGGTAGTTGTAGTTTTAATTATAAGACCTTAAATAATCAAACATATTGCTCCTTTAATATTGGTAAGAGGGGAAACCTCCTCGTTGATTCTCCATATCCCTAAGAATGGTAATATTAATTCTAATTCTTTTTCAGGTGAGAGGGATGTGGGTAGAGTCCAGGGAGGTCATCCTCCCTCTAAAGTTTTTACTAATAGAGACTTCCCAGGTGAGGGAAATAAGTGGTTTAATGGAAATCGAAACTCAGGCTTTAAAGGAAGCTGTTTTTTGGTGCAGCAAGCCTGGTCATTTCCAAAACCAGTGTAATGCTCGTAGAATCAAAGTCCTGTACCCTTGGTTAATGATAAGTCAGAGGTTAGAAGCTGTAGTCCTGTAGACAGACCTGTAGTAGATAGGAGTAGTTTAGTAAATAGTAGTAAGGCTATTGTTCCTAATACCCAATCATGACTCGGTTACGACAAATATGTGTGGCCCAGAAAGCTCATTTTTGACTCTGGTGTTGTCCAGGTGAGGTTTTTGAGTGACACTTGTTCTGCTAGGTTGTTATTCAAGAAGAGGGCTCTGAATGGTTTTGAAAAACTTACTGGAAATTATGTAATGTTGGATGGGTAAGAAGCGTGATTGGCATAATGGGTTATTACCGCAGATTTGTGCGTAATTACTCTGATATTGCTCAGCCTCTTACTAGTTTATTAGGAAAAGGAAAAAAGTTCTCGTGATCGGATCTGTGTGAAGAATCTTTTAATAAACTTCAATCAGTATTAATTACTAACCCCATTTTGACTTCCCCAGATTTTCAGAAACCTTTTATTATAGCAGTAGATGCCAGTAACGTCGGCATTTGAGGTGTCCTATTTCAGAGAAAGGAGGATGGTGTTCATCCTATGTCTTACTACAGTAAAAAAACCTTCTGGCGGCGGAAAAACGTTACTCCACTATAGAAAGAAAGCTCTTTTTTTGGTCTGCACTCTTAACTATTTCAAGCCGTACGTGACAAATTTTTCTTCCCCGGTTGAGATATGGATGGATCACAATCCTCTGGTTTTCATCGAGCGGATGAAGGGAGCAAACCAGAGAATTTTGTGCTTGGCCCTTTTTCTGCAGGAATTCAATTTGGTTATAAAACATGTTAAATGGACTGACAACAAAATTCCTGACACCCTTTCAAGAATTTAGTGTGCTTGCCTGATCCTTCTCATACGCTGCCTTGAGGTTGTATAAAAAAAAAAATTTTTAGTTTTGTAGATAAAGTCTAGGAGGTTTCTTTGAGTGGTATACTCTCTAGTGTTTTATAAAGGTTATCCTAAATTGATTATTGATTTGTCCCGTTATACCAAGTCTTTTGATTGTATAATAATATAAATGACCTTTTGGACTATAATGCCGGTGTATTATAGGTTAGGTGTATGTCTGTGGGCGTACCTGTAAGTTTATTTAGGTTTAGTTTGGTAGGGTTGTTTAAATAGATGTGGAGATTTTTGACTAAGTATGGTAATATTGGATCTTTAAAAATAATGATAAGCTATATAAAGCTTTTGGTTTGTATTCTTTATACTTATTGTTCTTATACTTTACAGGTGCATTTCTATTTGTATATTAATAAATAAAATAATAATTTTTTCTGTTTGAAAGTTTCTTTATCTTCGGGGAGAAAGATATTATGTATTAACATAATCTTTGCTTTTGTTTTCATCACCGTTGTTAAAGCATTAATATTTAGTTTATAAGGCTTTAGTTGTAAGTTTAATTTTTTTCTTTTGAAGTGCTGTTTTAACCTCTTCCCCACTCGTTTAAAGATTTATAGGTGTCTAGTTGAACGCTTCTTTCTTTTCTGTGTTTTTCGAGTCCTTGGTGAGAAGAGACACCTGTGTTTTCTTGCGAGGAACTCGATTGCTAAAGGACACAGTTCGAGCTCGAGGTTACCCGAACCAACTTCAGCTGCTGGCTTATGTGAGCTTTTCCGAGGATTGCGACACTAACTTTCGATGGCTTTTAGCAGGTGCATTTCTGCCACTGGTGGTGACTTGCAATTCTTGCGTGTTCTCTTCTGGGGACCTCAGCGCCAACGTAGGAATCCTGGCTTAAAGGTGGACTCGGGAGACCCACCACCGTCATTGCATCCTCGCCGCCTTAGTCAGCTGCGGGAGTCTTGGAGCTCGTGGTTGCATGTAGGGAGGCAGTTGCCAGGTAGGAGAGATTGTGTACCTTTTTCTTGGGTTGGGGCTCCCTTTCCCTCCCTTTCGATAAGGAGTCCTGCTGAGCAGCACTCCCTACGGAAGCTGAGTGTTAGGGCAATCGCTACCTTGGTTGAAGCAGGAAGTGATTTCTTCCAGCATCAAAGAGTGTGAGAATATGTGTATATTTTTTGCTTTGTATATGTTTAGTTCTTAATTTATTTGACTCTCTCTTGTTGAGAGTGCGGTGTTTTACGTTGGGGAATTTTGTTATTTGTTAATTGTTATTTGTTAAGTGTTAGTTATTAATTGTTAGTTGTATGTTGTTAATTCAAATTGATAGGTAGTCACAAAGTTGAATTTAAAAAAAAATCTTCTTGATAAATATCAAGTTTTCCTGAGTGTTTTCGTTTCCACTGACCAATTTTTATGCTGGATGTTTTTATAATCACTGACCTCTCTTATCGTGCAATAAGAACTTGCACCACGGCCCGACAAGGGTCGTAACACCTATAAAAAGCAATCATCGTTGCTTTTCATGTCTCTCCTCAATTTCCGTATCAGTCCCATTGTTATCAACTCTTTGATTATCATTCACGTCATCGTCACTCCTGTGTATATCATGTCCTACACGCCACTGGTCTTGCCTCCCCAAAATCTCCGTTTGATGGACTCACAGGTTTGAAAGCTTTCTCATAAATTAAGTTAAAATTTACAGCACCTTGTAGCTGCCTTCATATCTTAGTTTTGTGAACGAAAAATGTTAGGAAATTATTTTTTTTTCTGAATCAAGTCTTTCTCACTTCATATTACATTTATTGAAGTATAAGAATGTATAAAACCATTCACTTTTTACACGTGATATAAAAGGAAAGTCATTTCCTGAATCAGAAGATTATTGCCTAGTGATTCGACGTTATGAAAACTAACATATTAAAAGAAAAACGGCATTTTACATCTTGATCTTTTATGTACATAATAAAATACGCAATATATAAAATTTAGAGTGTGTATTTGCTCTTTAATTTGTTTATAAAAAAAAGAGGTTGGTGAAGAAAACTGTTCAATATAGGAGACTATATAACAATTATAATATATTGAAAACGTAGTAAAATGGAAATAGCCTCTTGTGCATAAACTATTGTGGTGATAATCTACTCTGCAGAGATTAAAAAGCATTAAACATCCTCAACTCCTCTAAATAAATCAAGATGATTAAAGAGTAAGACAGTCGTGTTGTCCTTCAACAGCGTGCTAGTAAGGCCTAAATACCGAAGGTTAAAGGTATTGATTATTATTGATGACAATAAGATTTTTTTTCCTTATGAAACAGTCATAAACTTCTTTCATAGGGAATATTTTATATATTCTATTGCGATTCAAGATGTCAATTTCAGCAAATCTATATGATACATGACTAAGTTAATCAAAATAAATTTTCAAAAAGAAAAATATGATCATGAAAGATGTGAAGCAAAAGCTTTAATAACTTGTGAAGGGAAGGCGGTGATCCTCTGGTGAGCATGAAAAATTATCTGGGAAATATGGCACGACAAAATTTTTGGGCTCAAGCCATGTCGTCCTGATGGAAGTACCTAAAGTAGCTTCCTAAGGGATATATGTAAAGTAGCTTTCTAAGGGATATATGTTACTACAGTGATATTTCTAGAGAATTAAACCTTCAGGTCCCAGAATTCTAACTCCTAGAGCGAATATCCTTAAATATTCTCTCAAGGATATCGCATAACATCAGAGGACGTATTCTTGACATGCCACATAGCAATCTGCACCCCTAATAGCGTTTACGCTTCGAAGGGGACGTGGCAGAATAGAAGGGGAGCCGTGTCAAGGTTACCCCAGTTCTCGTACTACTATTGAGCACCACAACAGCGCCATCTCCAAGATGGCGGACATTCCTAATTTTGTATCGATTTAGCTCGGTGGTGTTCCTTGTTGATCTAACTTTATGATCGATTTGCATGGATTATTAATATGCATTATCCTTCTTCTTTCGCCTCCGGAAAGTTGAGTATTGGGTCTTTACAATGAGTAATTTTTAGCTCCTGTTTCACAGTGAAATTAGAGTAATTTATTGTGTTTAAAAGCTAGGCCTGATACCGGAGGCGCCATGGGCGCTGTCGTTCGTTGGGCATGTGTTATTTAGTTAATAGAATGACTTCCTGGTTTTTAAATGGCAATAACTAATTAAATAATTATGTAAGCTATTTAGGCCAGTTATATTTGTAAAAATATTTATAATGTGCATCATTTTCCTTTCTATGTCGATCATGTAGTTAGAGTTTCGGTGAGTGAGGTAACCGAGATCTCGTCTCCCTTAGGTAACCTAACCTAGGCGTTTTTTTATACGTTCAGACATTTCACCGGTTACCCTCATGTATTGTTTTATCAATTCACGTAGAGATAGTTATCTCCTACAATTAGATGAAGCGTAGCCTTAGGTTACAACCCTATTGGGTCGGCCTCGAATTTTTAATTCAAGCATGACTAGCCTACGGTTTTTCATCCCTTCCCCTGTAACCACAGATGCAGGTTTTTTGGTTTGTCAGAACCTCAAAGTATTTGGTCTGTGGTCGGTAGCTGACTAGCAAGGTGAATAGAATTCCTTTGCTAGGTTAGGCTACCGACATAGGAGGTTAGACCTCCCTAGGCCACATCTGATGGGTCTGTACGATATGATACCTTCTCCCTGTGGCCCAGCAGACTAGTCCTGTGCCGGCAGACCCTAAGCTGAAGAATAGAATTCTTCTACTGCTTAGGGGACAAAGGCACTAGAACCCCGTTCCATTATTGTTTAGAGGTGGCGGTGAGGGTGCTAGTACCTCTTTATTGTATTAGTCTAACCCTAGACTATGGAATAGAATTCTTTAGCCACATGGGATAGTTCTAATACAAGAAAGGAGTTTCGTTAGGTGAGGTAGGACAGGCTATACGGCCGGCTCATTCCGTACCTTATATAGGACCCTTTTTTTCCCTCCCCCTCTGTCCCTTTATGTTGGTGGCTTCCTGCAACCTTACCGTTGCTGGTGGGTTACCAGGGCCGACCAAACTCCCTCTCTACAGCCGTTGTCCAGCTGCCAGTAGCTATGTTAGCGGCAGGCAGCCATGACAGTTGCCGGCCGACAGTCATGGCAGCTGCTGTGTGGCAGCCATGACAGCTGCCGGTCGGCAGTCATGGCAACTGCCGGCTGGCAGTCATGAAAGCTGCTGGCCGGCAGCTGGTGGCCATGGTGACTGTGATTGGGAAATCCCTTCTGTCACCAAGGTTTTTCAGTTCCCCCTTGGACTGCTAGCCACAGCTTCTGCTGCCGGGGTGCTGCCGGCCAGGCCAACACAGATTGGTGCTGACTCAACCGGCAGCATGCCAACTGTACTGGTAGTGTCGGCCGGCAATAGGCAGGACCTTGCCGGTGACAGCACTGTAGCTGGATGGGAGCATGAATGTTACATTCTCCCCTTCTATTTGAACCTTCTTTCTGGAGAAAGGTATTAAAATTCGACTTTTACATCCTTATTTACTGTATACATACAGTATTAGGTAGCACTTTCTCCATGCTATCTCTTTCTCTGTTACCTAGCAGGCAGGAAGTGCCGGCAAGAGCTAGCTATGCCGACGACATGCCAGCTGAACTACAGGGTAGGTTTATACAGGTATTCACTATATTTGCAGTATAGGATATACTGCAGATAGAAAGCTATTGTATATATTATACTTGAAGTTATTTCCAATATATATTGAGTATCCCTACCAAAGTATTTGTTGAACCCAATCTCATATTGAAAGAATATAATTTCTTCAATATTCTTATTAGAAATCAGTTTTTAGATTACCCTGCAATATTAAAATTTCTAAGGGCTGGAGATTAAACTCCTAACCCTTAAAGGGCAGAGCCCTTATCCTTGAGTTTCCCTGATCAGGAAACTCTATGATTTAATATTGTAAGGGAGGCCACAACAGATAGTTTTGGTGGGAAACACAAATATATGTCTTTATTTTTCCCCTGTCCAGTTGGCGTCATGCCAGCTGGACCGTGCAGTCAGATGTTTACCATAAAGGCAGCACACTGGCTGGATTATACTATATATAATTATATAGTAGCCAGTAATTTGCAATATGGTATATACTACAAATAGAAAACTACAGTGCGATTATACAGTAGTTATTTCTAACATATTTTGGGTACCCTTGTGCGAGCTTCTGCTGGGGCCGCTCTAATATAGAAGGAATAGTGTTTCTTCATTATGCTGATTGAGAAATCAGTCATATCTACCCCACAGTGTTAAGAATAAAAGGGACAGTGAATTATACACTTCTCTACCCCTAGGAGTGAGAACCCTTTTAGTTGAAGTTCCCTTAATAAGGGAATCTCCTCACATTTAATACTGTGGGGAGGTAACAGGATTTGCTTGCAGAGGATACACAAGTATGTGTCTCTTACTATACCTTTACAGCTTGCTATCCTAAGCTATTTTGTTAAAAGACGTCTTTGATATATTGTTTATCAGTGAGATAATCAATCGTTTACTCATTCAGTTTTCCTTTCTTACAGGAGGAACACCAGATGTCATATGTTGCAGTCTTCTGCAAAACTAAGAGTAAGTGTTTTTACAGTCATAATGCTGCAGGTTTCATGCCCCTGCAATATTATTTCCGAACTCCTACATTATAGGAACCCGCAGGCTTGCAAGGTATGTCGGACCTTAATATCCGAGGGTTTCGAGAATCCCAAGTCAATAGAGACTAGGGATGCAGCTCGTTACAAATTACGCAACTAGGTGAGAGGCTTCCAGAAAATCTCTCCGGGACCTTACCTGCCTAATGACAGGATGCGTAGGATACTATTTCCAACAACAAGTAAGGAAATAGTGGTACCCCCGACACGAGGTACATCTCACGACGGCCAGATAGCCTTTGGGAAGGAGGGCAGAAAGCGCCCACGGGAAGAAGGGTAGAATGTCGGGTTAGAATTGTTTCCGTCTATGCCGGTTCTAGAGCCAGCGACATCGATATCTCTGCCTTTTATCCCTCTATTAGATGGAATGAACCAATTATGGGCCCAAGTAAAGAATATAATAGAAAACCTTCACAAACAGGACGAAAAGAAGGAAGAAAAATGCAAGGAGAGCCTCGTAAAGCTCCACTTGTCGCTCCCAATGGGTAATACAAACGACCCAAAGATCAAGACCTTCCAACATGCTCCAAAACCAATCCCTGGAGGTTTGCGGAGCTGATGTCGGTTTTAAACGGCAAACTCTACATCTCGGAGAAGATGGGTGCAGTTCCTTTGGACAAAATCTAATTTTGGCCAAGCTTTGACGCTTTCCCTAACTGTTTCGTTTAACTGAAGTATGAACCAATGTCAAGAAAAGGAACGGAATCAAAGGAGGTTCTCGACCATGATAAAGCACAGGCTATCCAATCAAGTAGCATAAAAAAGGCGGGTTACTCGGTTCGAAGGTATTCACACCACGTAACAGGCACTCTTCCTTTCTTGCTCCTGCTTCAATTTCATTCCCCTTTACGGAGAAAGCATTTAGATATGTTACCGAGGCTGTGGAGACGGGTAGACTGTGTTCTGCACTCGAAGAGTGCAATCCTCTGTCACTACCCTTTCTCAGACAGGAGAACTGGAAGGAAGCCCACTTAACATTTTCAGTAGGAAGATTTGAGGCGGATGTCGCCCGTCGACAATTTAAGGAAAATCTCCCTAAATTATTCCTTAATGAACAAGAGACAAAGGAGAGACTTGCAGTCACCCTATCTCTACAAAACTACATAGAGTTCTGTTCAACTCATCAAGATACCCCAGACATACTCAAGGTCTTAGCCAAAATACATATGGCTACCTTAGTAAAAGACCTTTATGCCTTTATAAAGGCTAGGAGAACATGTAGGGAGTTTGTGTTTGCTACCGCGACAGCGAAACACGAAACAAGGAAGCTAATGTCTTCAAACATCTGGGTAGAGACGACTTCCCAGACGAGGTAGTCAGGAAAGTGATTAAGAACGCCACTACAGAGAAAGAAGGACTTTTCCAAAAGTGGGGCATCCTTTCAAAAAGAAAGTCTTCCACGGTTGTTGGTCCCCAACCTAAGAGGAAGACGGAAAGGTCTGGATATTTACTGCGGGCTGTTCAACAACATCCCACAGTTGCAGTGACTGCGCTGCCACAGGCTGGCGGTCGAAAATATAATCCTACTGATCAATCGAAACATAGAGATGCTTCTCGTAGGGCGGAGGTTCCTTTAGGATCGCTGAACCTTCGATCCTTGGGTCCATGGCCTAATCAAGATGGGACTAAGATGGGAGGTAGAAAAGAGATGTCTCCACCACCATTTCCTCAACTCCTCCTATAATCCAAAAGCCTTCCGGAGGAGTTTACCTGAGAGCTCTAGAGAGCATACATGTGGTAAGGAAACTATAGTCCATCAAATTCCAGGGAAGGCCATTGGGTGTCCACGAAGAGGACTCAAGAAAACTCAGAGTCATTCTGGACTTATCGCCACTCAACAAGTCCAAATAAAACAACGTGTTCAGAATGTTAATCCCTCTGAACATAAGGATCCTGTTGCAAAAAAGGGTGCGCGTAGTTTTGCCAGACCTGAAAGTCGTCTATTGGCAACTTCCAGTCAATCACCCCATCCCCTCCTATCTAGGATTCAAGTTACACAAGGTAACGTATTTCCTAGGAAAGATATTTGTCGGACTAGACACAGTCCTAAATGTCTTCACAAAATTGGGAGACAGTCACGCAATAATCAAGCTTAGGAAGGGTTCAGGCAACAATGTTCCTGGACAAGAGGCTGGAGTGGGCAGCACTTGAGGTGGCTGGTCTATGAACATCTAAGGAAATGATCCAGTCCCCGGAACATCGCGGATGCAAGATAAGCTTCAAGAAGTCTTGATTCTCTCCTGCTTAAGGGTTTCAATGGCGAAAAAACCATTGAAGCCTGCGGTTACACCAACTCTCCTTCCCTTTGGGAGAGTAAAAGGAGATTGCAAGGTCGGTCAAGAGACTCTAGTGATCAGTCAGATTCCCAAAATGCAAACAGGGAGGAGCTCTGATCTCTCTCTAGTTCGCAAAAGAGACAGACAGTGCTAAGAGCACTGCTGTAAGATGCGTTAAGAGTCTGGAGAAAATACTCATCAAACGCTCGAAGAGATCTAAAAAGACCGGTATCTGTCCTTCCTTAATCGCTTCCCTAACAAAGGTCAAAGCCTGAAAATCCCAAGACCATGTTGGTCCTGTCATGAGTGGGGAAACTCTCTCCACGCAGATCAGACTGCCTACGGCTGATCTGGTGCTCCGAAGCGATAATGAGACGCTACAATCGACGATGCTAGAGAACATCTCATACAGTCTAGGTGTAGTTAACCATCCCTTCTCTAAAGGGATGGGACCTGTCAGCAGTTCATGTATAATTGGCCCACAATGTGACAGTGGATGCCCTGCTTAGGCTCAAGCCGATAGAGTTAGAATGGTTCACGGACGCAGACCTATTGTCTCCCAGATGGGAACAAGTCCCCGAACTGTAGTCCGACCTCTTCATTACGAGCGTCATCAAGGAACTACCTCGATACGTAGCCCCATAAGGGAAGAGATTCCGGAAAGAGATTCAGTTCTCCTGCTTCTGCGAACTGAATGTGGCCCTCATCGCTAGATAGGGTCACTATTTCACTAACTCTAGCCCCTGAGGCTATAGCAAACAGAAAAACAACCTTTTGGGTTAGATCCTTAAGCGAACAATCTTGGACCTCTAATAAAAATAACAGACATCATGTCTCTGGAATGAAGGGGATAGACTCAGGAATTCCAGTTCATCCCATCTAATCACCTGTTGAAGGTCCTCAACATGCTGAGATCCTTCCAGGGAGGAGTAGCTCTGTTGGGTCCCAAGCAGCCAAAGAGCAATCTGTCCTCTTTGAGGAAAGAACGGTGGCTGAGGCTGTCCCTAGTTCTGAATCCAGGACTATTTGAGAAGGTTCAGAGATTAATTGCCTTCGATTTATCACAGAGATCCCGAACCCTTCATTGCATGATTTTCTTGCCCTAGCGGTTAGGAAAAGATTTGTGATCTCAAAAGGCAATATAGAATTCTTAGAAGAATACAAATCTAAGTCAACTAGAAGACAATATGAGTCATCCTGGAAAAAGTGGGTCGCTTTCGTAAAAGCAAAAGAACCAAAAGAGATTTCAATGAACTTCTGTCTGTCCTTCTTTATCCATCTTCATATCCAAGGTCTGGGGGCCAACACAATAACTACGTACAAGTCAGCCTTGACTAGACATCTTCTATATGCTTTTGAACTGGATTTGGCGAATGAGATCTTTAATAAGATCGTGAAGGCATGTGCAATGCTTAGGCCTGCCGCACCACCAAAGCCCATCTCTTAGTCTTTGGACAGGGTCCTACATTATGCCTCATCTATGAACAATGAAGATTGTTCGCTTAAGAATCTAACCCAAAAGGTTATTTTTCTGTTCGCTATAGCCTCAGGGGCTAGAGTTAGTGAAATAGTGGCCCTATCTAGCGATGAGGGCCACATTCATTTTGCAGAAGCAGGAGAACTGAATCTCTTCCCTGATCCAACCTTTCTCGCTTAGAATGAGCTACTCAATAAAAGGTGGGGTCCCTGGAGAATCCGCCCTCTGAAAGATGTTTCTTTATGTCCGGTAGAGTGTCTAAAGGTCTATCTTCGTAGAACTTCAGACTTCAGGGTAGGACAGCTCTTTAAAGGAGAAACCTATGTATCAAACTTATCCCTAAATCAACTGAGGGTGAAGCTCACCTACTTTATTCGTACAGCGGATCCTGAAAGTACTCCCGCAGGTCATGATCCGTGTAAAATTGCTTCATCACCGAACTTCTTTCAGTATATGGACTTTGAGCGTCTTCGTTCATACACCGAATGGAAATCATCCAGAGTGTTTTACAAACACTATGCGAAACAGGCAGTGGCGGCAGGTGGAGTTTTAAAACCTGCCCCCTAATTACTGTCATTAACAGTTAATTGCTTGGGACTTCGAATGTCCCCGCTCATATACTGGATGAGAATCATCCAGTGTTCTACAAACACTATGCTAAGCAGGTCCATAACTGAAGCATTATGTGGTGACGTCGGGTAGAGTATTTAACCTGCCGTCTAATTCTGCGATGAACAGCTAATTGACTGGGACTGTCAATTAAAGGGAGAAGGGGTCATGTCTCTTAGTGTGACCTCCTTTGAATAAGTGTTACCATGATGACACTAACTCTGTTCAAAATCCTAGGTGTGGAATTATACAGATAGCACTAGTGCTGTGCGTACGTAGTACACAGTGTCGATAGAAGGTAACTGGTACAGAAATTATGAAGAAATATTTCATTATAAATTTTCTTCAATCTGAGAGTGGCACTCATCATTTCTTTCTTCTCAAGAAATAAATATAATCTCTTTACATGTTACTAGTATAATTCTGTTATCATGCTATATTCGTTTACTTGTTAATTCACTTTGTCATTTATTGAAAATAAATGTCAATTAGAATGTAATTGCGTCCTAATTCACCCAATAATTGCATGATTAAAAGACCAGAGTATGTACTCTTCATATATTTGTATGCTTACAAACAATGGATATAAGAGAGACAGATAAGTATTCGGCAATATACACAAACTATGAGACTCTTTGTATATTCAGTGTATACTTATGTTTGTTCATATATTATATGCTAACCTCGAGACCCCTATTCTACTGTCTAGAATAACTCTTCCCTGTAAGGGGCATGAAGCATTAACATTGTTTATGATTAGTGATAATGACAGTTAACGGTAACGTCATTTGTCTCGATTGATCCAAATGATCATAGAAATGTTGTCAAAGATTAAGGCACTGATGAAAATCCACAGATACACTAATGCTCAGGTACGCTTCCATCTAGACGACATGGCTTGAGCCCACCCTTCTTTTCTAAAAGAAAAAAATCTTCACAGTATTCCTCCTAAAGTAATGTATCTGTAGCACCATGCTCAATACCACAAGGAATGTCCGCCATCTTGAAGATGGAGCTGTTAAGGTGCCCAATAGTAGTACGAGAACTGGGGTAACCTTGATACGGCTCCCCTTCTATTCTGCCACGTCCCCTTCGAAGCATAAATGCTATTAGGGGTGCAGATTGCTATGTGGCGTATCAAGAATACGTCCTCTGATATTATGCTATATCCTTGAGAGAAAATTTGAGGATATTCGCTCCTGGGGTTAGAATTTTGGGACATGAAGGTTTAATTCTCTGGGAATATCACTGTAGAAAAATATATCCCTAAGGAAGCTACTTTACATATATCCCTTAGGAAGGTACTTTAGGAATTTCCATCAAGACGACATGGCGATCTCACCCAAAAATAGATTTTTCGCTTTGCTCAAAATCCGTTTTTTGCGATCTCAGTCATAATTTTGGAACTTCATATATCTATGCTCTCTCTCTCTCTCTCTCTCTCTCTCTCTCTCTCTCTCTCTCTCTCTCTCTCTCTCTCTCTCTCTCTCTCTCTCTCTCTCTCCTTGAATTTTTTTCAACTGGTTTCAATGCTAATTTAGTTTAATCATACATATTACGTATTATACAGGGTAACACCTCACATCAATAGATATACTTTAAACTAATAATATTGCTTATTCATTTCACTAAGCAATAATAAACATACATATGCCTAGAGAATACAGTTAGATAATTTTAAGAGCATGTAAAAGTTTAATCCATCATTTTAAACATAATTATTCAAGCTTTGTAGGTGAAGTACCTTATACAATATAAGAATTGGGCATATTCCAAATAGAAAGGGGCACAAAAGACTGATAGAATCAGGATGCCTTTGCCCAAGCAGCATATATTGCTTTATCTCAGCGCTCTACATTCTCATTTCCGGGGAGGTGATTATACTAGTTTAAATGTTCGGTCCCTATCCAGAAACAAGGAAATGCATTCATGATTTTGTAAAAGTAGTGCATTCAGCCTTGTGTCAGTATATATAATCTATGCTGAAGTTGTAACAAAACTATTGTGCTCTTCAGGGCCGTATCTGATTGATTTCAGGTAATAAAAGGCTACCAATGTCTTGGATATAGTAGATATTTTGTAAATAGCTATTGGAAATCACATTATATTTGGCATATAATGAGCAGTGATGTCTAATGTTGATACTCATGGAAGTTATCATAGTAAATCAAAGAAATCTAAATGGAAACTTAGCTAAACATAGGAATCTCATAGATAGGGGGCTGTGAAACGTCAATGCTGAAGCTTATGTAGCAATGGTCACTTACCATTTCATAGATGACTGGAGGCATATCATCTTTGGAAGGGTAACAGATTATATTTTACTTGGAATATTTATACTCAGCTTTTTGCTTTCGCTCAGAGAGTTTAAGGTTCAACTCAAAAGGAATACAATCTCACCATAAAAGAAATACTTTCTGGTATAACTCAAGACCATAACCAGTGGGCCATCCTCAAATCTCCACTCCTTGTGTTCACCCAACAGTTCTTCCTTTACTTAAACCAGATAGCTCTGTCACTTACTGTCTTAAAGGAAAGGCAGCCCTTTTGGGTGAAGTGTTTGACAGCAAGTAGAATACTGAGAAGGTTTATCTTCTTCATTCCCATTTTCCTGATGGACTTTGATGCTTATAGAGGTGTAGGCCCAAATGGTATTTATCTTTTGTTTTTGTTTCAAAATGGAGATTTCTAAGTTCTAAAGTTATCTGTTATTTTTCACAAGTTATCGAGAAGAGCTTCTTGCACTTGTTGGAGAATCAGTAAAGATACCCCATTATGTAAATGTGTTTATGTTAGCTCAGGTCAAATTGATTACCGTTCTATTTCCATAATTTCAATTTTATTTAATGATTTTAATGTCCCATAGAAAAACTTCTAATTTAGTTTCCGGAACTCACTATTCTGTTCACTAGTTTACAATTTGGCTTTCATTATGGCCTGGGATTATGAGATGCCCTTCTTACAATCTGAAATTCTGTACAGAAATATTGTGAATGTTGTCATGAAGTTCGTATGATTGTCGTTGATTTTAGTGTTGCCTTTGACTGGGTTTTTCAAGAGACCCTTGTTTTCAAAGTCAAACAGTTGAGAGTGGGTGGATCTTTTCTTAGCATTATTACTGAATTTCTAAGTAATTGGTCGCAAAGAGTTGTTGTGGATGGGCACCATCAATAGTATACAAATGTGATATCTGGCGTTCCCCAGGGTAGTGTTCTTGGCCTATTACTTTTCATACTGTATAAACATGACCTGACGTTTGAACTAGAAAGAAAGCTCATTGCATGTGCAAATAATGGTACTCTCTTTGATTCAATTACATCTCCTGAAGGTAGATTATTAGGTTACTGAATATCTCAAGATCTAGCTAGGATTAGGGTACTGTGGAAATTTTGGGGCATGCAGTTGAATCCAAACAAAACTCAAAGTATAATTGTAAGTAAGTCGAAGACATTGGTTTTCAAACATCCATATATCAACACTGATAATATTTCTTAAATTCTTTATGACTTTTAAAATCATAGGTATGATTCTCAACAACAAAACTTACTTTTGAGAAACATTTTAGGTCTCTCTCTTCTTCAATTGTATAAAAATTTATCTTATTGAGAAAGTAGGTTGACATTCTCAGGGATTATTGTATTTTGAAAAAGTGTTTTAATTATCTCATTTTTACCTAGTTTCGAGTATTGTTTTTCCGTGTGGTATTTAGCTGCTTACTCCCATCTTCATTTGTTGGACATCAACTAAAGGTCTATTAAATTACTTATGCCAGATTTAGATATTAATCTCTAGCACCATCGTTCAATTAGTTACTTGTGCCTGTTGCATAAGATTTTTCATAATTCTGAGTATTATTTATATTAAGATATTCCTGGACAGGACAACCCTATTTGTAATACTAAGTATGCAGCTAATTCCAATAGCTAGGCTTTCTCCGTCAGGAGGCTCAACACCACGCGGTATTTTAGAAGTTTGATTCTAGTTGTAACCAAGTTGTAGAATGATCTTCCTAACTGGGTTGTTGAATCGGAAAAAACTTCAGAAATTCAGACTTGCAACAAATGCTTGTTTTATGTTGACACAAGTCTCTCTTTACAGTTTATATATTGAACAGCGATTTTAATGTTGTAACTGTTCCTAGCATATTTTATTGTTTAAATTTTAACGCTGTTCTTTAAATATTTTATTTTATTCTTTATTTTTTTTCACAGAGTTTATTTATTTTCTTATTTCCTTTCCTCACTGTACTATTTTTCCTTGGACTTGTGGCGTCCTGCTTTTACATCTATTCTTGTAGCTTGGCTAATAATAATAATAATAATAATAATAATAATAATAATAATAATAATAATAATAATAATAATAATAACATAGAGACTGGGTGAATGCAAGTGAGGTTTATTCTAGATAACGATAGTTAAGAATACTAATGTCACAAAAAGGAAAAATAATATGAAATATCTTATGGCAAGCTATGACAGGTTTTATTACCAGTGCGGGAGTATATGAAAATGAATAAAACACGTATCATATACCTTGCTACTAACTGATATTGTTATATGAGGTACTTTACTAGACACTCACACAATGAATGCATAATCAGATGTCTCTAGAATTATCAGTAATAATAGCATATATATCTATTTGCATTGTTTCACGCACTCAACGCCTACAATACTTAATTTCTACATCTCCGTCTTTCATTATGTTCCAAGGTAGAGTTTGATAAGGGAATGGATGTTCCAATGTAGAGTATATTAAGGGAATGGTCATCAAAAGAGAATATTCATTGTTTATTATAGTTCCATGGCACAAATCTCATAAACTTTAACGTGAAATATGCAATTCGTCTTACATAATACCTTCGTATATCTTTGTTACCATGCAATTTATGTAAATTCATATTGTAAAATAGTTTTGCTTATGATTATATCATAATGCAAGAGTTTTTTTTAACCTTATCTTCCTAGGCTTATAGCATCCTGCTTTTCCGACTAGGGTTGTAGCTTAATAATAATAATAATAATAATAATAATAATAATAATAATAATAATAATAATAATAATAATAATCATCACCATCATCATCATGAACACCATAATAGATTTAGAGTGCTAGGTATAGCACAGTAAACTTTTCCTCAACCATCTTTGTTATTTCAAAATGCTTAACTCCTTTCCTTGAAACTAACCAAAATATTTTTCTTTTAGGGTTTGTTGGTGGTTATCAGTAAGATTATATACTCTCGGTTTTATCTATATATTTTTTTTATGGATTTGCATATACTCAATCTAAAATTTTTCAGTTATATTTATTATTACATTCACATCTTTTACACACATACACACACAGACACACAGACTCACACACACACACACACACACACACACACACACATATATATATATATATATATATATATATATATATATATATATATATATATATATATATATATATATATATATATATATATATATATATTACCTAAATCTTTTGGTTTTATTGCATCGCTTTATCAGCCATTTACCAGTCAGTACATAGCAAATGAAAAACGCAAAACGAAAGCAGCGTTGCAATCACGAATACATTTTTTTTAGGCTTATCATTTTAGAAGTATCAGTAGTTGGCGATGTTTTTCATCATTGAACTGCCCCATTATATCGACCAAATAAAATCGTACCACAAAAAAATATATAACCGTATTTTCATTTCTATATTATTGTATTCTCCATGTTACATAGGTTTTGTTAACGGATAGTGAAAATTTGAGTAAAAAATCTCGTTATAAATGTTAAAATTGTACAATGAAAATATCAATATTGCCATATTTACATATATTATTATTTGTATATATCAACACCATCATCATCATCTCCTTACAGGCCTAAGCTAGATTTATCCAGTCGTCTCTATCTTGAGCTTTTAAATCAATGCTTCTCCATTCATCATATCCTACTTCACTGGTCATAGTGTTTAGCCATGTAGGCCTGGGTCTTTCTACTCTTCTAGCGCTTTATGGAACCCACTTCAAAGTTTAATGAACTAATCTCTTTTGTGGAGCTCGAAGAGCATTTCCAAGACATATATTCCTGACCATGATCTCATCCACATACGTCACTTGAGAGATCTCTTTTATAGTTTCATATGTAATCATCTCATGCCATTTAACTCCCGATATTCTTCAGAGGGCTTTGTTCTCACATCTACAAAATCTGTTTGATATTTTTTCATTGCCATAGCATGACTCATATTCATGCAGTAACACTGATCTCAGTAAGCTGATATAAAGCCTTATGCCGAGTTCACACATTCATGATTTTACTCCCGATTGCTCACAAAGACAGTAAAATTGGTAGTTGGCAGCCAATAATGGTTATCGAAGGTGTAATGGCTGAATATCAAAGGGTTTTTTTTGTTGGTGAGGTTGGTATGAATGGCCTCGTGGCACGGATCCACATGGCCCGCGCTAAATGGTCAGGGCAACTGCCATTTGTCAAAATTTTTAACGCACTTTGGCATGCATTATATAATCATCGTCACCTGTCTCCGATCATCCAAACATGACTTCAATCATCGAAAAGCGTTTAGATCATCATAATCTAGAATACGATGATCAAAATGTGCGCACAAACTTCGGTGAAAAAAATACCCTTGGTGGGAACCTTCCGATGATCATTGCCAGTGTGGGCGGTGCATACGCGAATGGCGAGCAAAAATACGAGGTGCGGGGATGCCTTTCGACAGTCTGCTTTTAACTCTCTCTTTGAGTCAGCACACACATCTTCTGCGCCCTTTTCAGCACCCCACTACTGCCTATATCATGCACAAGAAAGCCAAGAGGAAGTTGAGGAAGGCCATTGGAATGGCTCCTCGCCAACAAAGCCCCTCCCCCAACCGTAGCCCAAGCCCAGCAGACTTTTAGGAGGTCCCAAGTCCCCCATCAGGGGACATTGCCACCACCACCTCACCAACACCTATGGACGAGGCCTCATCATCATCACCAACGTCATGGGAGAGGATCAGGATATGGTGATAAACCTGGAGGAGCACGAGGTCGAAATTCTTGAGCAGTCGCTGACGGAGGTTGATGACGAGGTGGGAGTGGAAGAACAGGAGATCCACTAAGCCAAAAAAAAAAGGAAGAGGAAGTCCGTAGAGGTTATTCTGCCTGAGGAAACCAAACGCCGGCTGGGAGACTGGATGGAGTTCGATATCATGTTCCTATATAACAGAGGCCTGCCTGAATACAGGAACAAGGCCAAGCAGCAGGCTGTCATGAAGGAGATTGGGAAGAGCCTTGACCCACCAATCACTGGCCTACAGCTGGAATAGTGGCTGATAATCATCCGGACCCGATTTGGACGCCTCAGCAAAGAGAAAAGCAGCCAGAGAGCAGTAAGGCACACCGAGAGGGAGAAGTGGATCCTCCGGACATTACACTTCCTGAAGCCCCACATAACTCGACAGAGGAAGCCCAGGGTCCTAGGTTTGCCACAGGTATGTATATGTGTTACACAATGTCGAGTGCTGTGTCAGTAATAATTGCTTATTATGATTGTTATTGTTATTGTTATCAATATTATTAGTATTAATTATTTTTTTCCAATGTTATAATTATCATTACTATTATTATTATTTTTTCTAATATAATTTTCATTATCATGATTGCTAAATAGAATTATTAGTGATATTACATTTAGTAATACTGTTATTAATATTTGAATTACTATGTTATTTAATATTCGTTGAAAGACAAATAGTTTCTTTGGTAATTATTTATGAATATGCAGTCACTAAACACAAGAGGATATAGAAACCTAAATCCTAAATAATGAAATACATTATAAATTTAATATACATAATATACATATACATATACATAATATCAGGTACTGTCTACAGATTCATCTAATAATTCCCTTTTATACATCTTCTAGTCTGCTGCCTCTGCACCAGGCCTCTCCTGCCGATTTGTCTGTTGCCATCGTTGGTGCCAATCCCGGCGCTGACACAGGTGCCATCCCTGTTGACAAACCAGCAACGGAGGAGGAGCTCATCGAGGAGATTGTTGCCACCCCCACCATCGCCCATCCCAGGCAGAAGAAACAGAAATCAAAAGGTGTTGGATTAGAAAAAGTAACTAGCTGGTAATTTTCAGTCAAAGTACTTGCATATCTATAGTAGTTATTAATTTTCAGTTAAACTAATTGCAATGTTTACTGACATATTTTCAAATATGTTGATATGTATAGAAGCTATTAATTTTCAGTTCAACCACTTGTAATATTTACAGACCTGTTCTTAAATATGTATATCTATAGAAGCTATAAATTTTCAGTCAAACGACTTACCATTATTATGGACATTTTTTGAAATATGTTTATATTTTTTACTAATATTTATCTTCTCTTCCCACAGTAAATAAACGATGCGACTGCCACCCGCAATACACAGAGTTGGAGCATTGGAAGACTTTGTTTCAGTGCTATGCTCAAGACGCCGTAGGCTTAGGGGGAGCGTTGAGGTATCTGTTGAAGATGGAGGTGGCGGCAGTCATCAAGAGGATTTCTGCTGCACAACAGAGGTATGGTGAGCCTGATGAAGCAGATCTCCTCCTCCACACTTTCTACAACCTAAATAAACGACAGTCTGCCCCTCAGCCTGCCCCACAGCCTCCCCTACAGCCCGCCAAAATGCCAGCCCCACTGCCTCCCTCCGTGGACCAAGTACCTCTCACCATCACCGCCAACCAATATGCCACACTATCAGAGGTGCTGAGGCCCATGTGTTCCACACTGGCGCTCAGACCAACTGTGCCTGACCTAAATGTCCACCTTACCAGTTTTATGCAGGGGCTGTTCACCCCACCACATAGGCCAAATCCACCGACAAGCAGCTATGCCATCAACTCCACAAAAACACAGTCCCAGAATATGTGGAAAATTTTAAATTATAAAATTGTTCTTATTGTTATTTTATTATTGAATATAAGTAGGAATGCCACTTGTGTTCTAACTCCAATATATTATAAACCATATTAGAATGTAAAAAAAAGATATCAAAGATATGAAAATAGTAACATAGACTAGAGAGAAATTAAAAAAAAATAAGACCTTAAAGAAAAATAATGACTAACGAAGATGTTATTAATAATAATATTAATAATATTAAGTAGAAGAACAATACTTGAAATAAGAGAAATACGATTAATAACATATTACTAAAATCATAAATATTCCAAAATACAAAACAAACCTATAGAAACACTAAATACTATCAAAGTGTTTGTGCTAGTGACTGTGAAATAAGCCAAAAACATAATATGTTAATGAAGCTTGTATATTTAAATCGCAATATCTTTTATATACAATGAAACTTGAAACATCCTCTCGCTTCAGGTTGTTGTAATGGCCTTGCTTCATTCTGCTCTGCAAGTACGGCTACTATCCTAGGAGCCCTCTGCTGTTGTTCCTCTTCTTGCTGTAGTGCCAGGCCGAATACCAAGTTTTCTATATCCTCAAAGTAATTAAGAATTGCTGTCAGTAAATTCTCGTTCTAAATGATTGCAGGATTCATAAAAAAACTGATTTGATGACAGCCAAGTCCTCTTCCATGATTTTCAAAACGGCATCCATGTTGAGAGAGTTCTTGTTGCAACGGGAGGTGAACAATGAATGAGTGCTGTGCTGAGGGGCACTACCCTTATATGAAGCCATCTTTGTTTCCGACGTTCGTGCTGTGCTTTAGACCGTCGAAGCCAGCCCCTGATGATTGTTGAACGGCTGCCGAAAATCGAATCGCTTTTTATGACGATCATGCAACTTCCCAAACATCGTTAAAGGGGCGTGGCCTAATTTCTCTAGCACATAAACCTTCACAATGATCGAAACATAATCGTAATACGGATTCGACAGTCATAATACAGTCGTAGCGTGGTCCCCTATGATTCCAGATTTTCGTCCTGTGACTTCGATCTTTGGCCTGGGCCCTCCAATTGCACATAATCAAGGAAAATCAGCAATTTTTTTACGATAGAACAAAAAATCAGCATCGGGAGCAATAGTCAGTGTTAGGTTGTTTGACTTCGAAACAATCTAGTTTCAATTTTTTTTGTTAACTGCCCTTTTCTTTCTTAAGGTGGGTGTCTTTGTTTACTTTTGTCACAATGTGAGTGGCAAGAATCAGTCATGTTTGGGAAGCCAGATGGACCGGTTCTCGGGATGCAGTCGAGAAAGAGCAGCAGACCCAGCTTTGGAGTATCTCCAAGTTGATGGTGACTTGTCCTCAACCTAGTCCTCGAGGTCGAGATGGTTTTTGAAGAGTTATTCTTCGGTGGCAGCAAAGTGGCTGTCGTATCGACACTTTCGTGGTCGTTCCCGTAGTGTTCGATGGACGTCCTCGAGGATCAGGGATTGTTTGTAGATGTTTATATGTTGAAGGAACCAGTGTAATAATGAGAAGATTCTCTTATTAATTTTTCATTGCAGCTGCTTACTGTGTTATTTTGTTGTGGATTAATTTTGATAATTATGTTTATCATGTACTTTAACTTCAAGTAAACTATATTTGTAATTTTAAATGTTAACTGATTTTGTGGTAACGATCATTTATGTCTCTGTGCTTCCCATTACCTGTACTCATTGTAATTATTGTATATAATTTATTTTTGTATAATAAACAAGGTTAAAGTACTTTAGTATTATATTTTATACCCACCCCTTTGGATGTTGCAGTCCATCGGTTTATTCCAGTCCCAATTCTTTTAGTATTTTAAAAGAACCTGTTGAATCATTAAGACGGTTCATAACAGTCAGGAATGTGTGAATCGAGCTTAACCGTTTATTCTTTCATTGATATTTCATCTTCCACTGCATATTATGCATTCTTCATATGTCTTTCTTTCAAATTACCATTTACTACCCATAATATCACCAACGAACACCCTTATGTTATCTTCATCCTCATCAAATATTATTGGTAACCCTCTCCTTCAATATATATATATATATATATATATATATATATATATATATATATATATATATATATATATATATATATATATATATGTGTGTGTGTGTATATATGTGTGTGTATGTATATATGTGTGTGTGTATATATATATATATATATATATATATATATATATATATATATATATATATATATATATATATATATATATATAAATATATATATATACATACATATATATATATATATATATATATATATATATATATATATATATATATATATATATATATATATATATGTGTGTGTGTGTGTGTGTGTGTGTGTGTGTGTGTGTGTGTTAGTGTCTATACATATATATGCATATGTGATATACTTGAAAGACACAAATATAATGATATAGTTACCAAAACGCAGCACTTGCCAAAATATTCGTGAAATATCAATAGCAAGTAAAAAAGCAATCCATATTATGGATGGTGCAGTTAAATGTTAGATGATTTCTCATATCCGAAAGAAACTGAAAATAATGCCGTTCCCTTATGACTAAACCAAAAAAAAGATATGTGGAATATCCTAAAAAGTCATTCAAAAAAAAGCGTTGCTTCTGAAACTGGAATGAATGGTTTCGTCTCACGTGTTTGTAATGGAATTGACGGAGAGGTGGAGTGGGAGGAAATGGTTTAGAGTAAGCCCCTTTTATTAATTTCCATTTATTTATAGCATTTTTCATTTTGAATATACCTTTATATTTCATGTCTAATTTAAGCAATATATTCGTAATTTTTCATATGGATAACTTAGCACTGTGTCTATAACTATACGTGCTTTCTTTCTTAACGGTATTCATCACAACAATTTCCTTAAATATGACTTTTTTCTTGGCGAGGATGAACCTGCCATCCTCGGATCTTGCCTCAAACAGATACCTATTTCTTTCTGTGCTATAAGCGGGACATTCAGTCAACAAATGCCTCGCTGTTTAGGGTATCAAACAGTCGTCGCTATACGATTGGTGTTGGCCAGCCTGCAGAAACCCATGTGGCATCCGAGTGGTGCCCATGCGGAGACGACAAAAAATAGTCTCCCATTTTCGGGGCATCCCATTATACCTCCAAGGGGATATAACAATCGCAAGTGAAAAATCATTACAGAGAATGGGATACCTTCTTGGTACCAACTCGTCTGCAGCAATCTTTGCCAGTGAATCTGCCTATATATTTCATCATATTCTAGTTCTGGAGGCCAATTGATCCCCTTCATTTAATAGTAATACATTTTGAATGAAAACAAATGAATGAACTGCATAAAATATATAATCCTCCAGGCGGAAAAAAATATATATATTGATATAGCTTAAATGCAATTTAGTTTTACATTTTTGTATAGCATAGAATTAAATAACTCTTTTAGGTTTTGCACAAATTTCCCAATTACGTGTGTCAGTATAATTTTAGAGTTACATTCATCGAGAAATGCATCCGTAAATCACAATTCTAATTGGAAATTAGGTATTTCGAATAAAAGATGTTATACCTTTTATCCAATGAATTTCTGGATTCTTCGTTTATGATAGGCAGTTTACTAAAGTCTTCATATTCCAGGTTATATATATTCATAGGCAAAGTCTATATATCATACAGGTAGAGTATTTCAGTTTTCATAATTATGAATCGAAAACTTTAAGTGTTTCTTTCATCATATTCTTGTAAACATAACTAATCTGCAAAGTTTCATAATGCAACGGCCTTTATCCGGATATAAACTCAATTGAATAATCACTTTATAAATAACAGATATTGTCTCTTCTACTTTTACTTTTTTTCACTCACTCTTAAGAGCGATCGTACACTGATAATCTTTAGTATATCTCGTTCGCGCAAACCCATTTTTTCCCCTCTCTATTGTTTTTCCATTATCCTCTTGTTTTCCTATAGTCTCTTAAGCTTTATTCCTCCTGTCTGTTAGCCTGAGTGCCATCTTTCTTTATCCCTTCACTCTTTCTTTCTTCTCATGCACTAACCTCTCTCTCTCTCTCTCTCTCTCTCTCTCTCTCTCTCTCTCTCTCTCTCTCTCTCTCTCTCTCTCTCATTAGAGCACACAAACATATAGGGATAAACTTGCACATGCAGTCCCCTAAAAAAAAAAAAAAAAAAAAAAAAAAAACATTAATGAAGAAGAATTGCATCGTGTGAAGGATTAGTTCTTACCTTTATAAATCTTATTGGATGACGGGAAAACCTGACAATCTATAATGAACACATAAAAATTTTCCCTTTATCTATTGAAAAATGAATGATTGCTGGGAAATGTATAAGTAATAGAGTGGAAAATAGGAAGGAAAACTATTCACATAGGATTGTGGTGGCTGATGTGGTAACGTCCCTGACTGGTGAACGTCAGACTAGCGTTTGAGCGTCGCTCAAACTCCATAGTTTCTTTGGTTACTGCAATCTCACCATCCTTGTGAGCTAAGAATGGGGGTTAGGGGGAGCCTATAGGTCTATGTGCCGAGTCATCAGCAGCCATGGTCTGGCCCTCGTTGGTCCTAGCATGGGTGAAGAGGGGGCTTGGGTGCTGATCATATATGCAATTGGTCAGTCTCTAGGGCATTGTTCTACTTGATAAGGCCTTTAAACCTTTCAACACAAATTAAATTGCACTCTTTTTTTTTTTTTTTTTTTTTTTTTAAGGGCCATAATTTCTGTATCCATCATTTTTTTTCTTTTTTTTTTTTTCTTTTTTTTCTGGATACA
>NC_090744.1:75372928-75377928 GCF_036898095.1 Palaemon carinicauda | reverse complement strand
AATCTATTCAATAAAGCTGCGTAGGTACGTAAGAAGTATATGATTCATAACTAGCATACAATTATCATGTTGAACTATGCACGGCGTATCATTGCTTATGTGTACTGGAGCATTCATTCACACGAAATTAAATTTCACAACCTAAATGGCTGTCATTTTCTTACCTTAAGTTCTCTGAAGTGGAAGAATTATGGAGGAACTACCAAAATATCTTACATTGTTTTCAATACTCTTTACTAAAATTATTACTCGATGGAAATCTCAATAGATCTACACAATATTTCTGTCTATTGCGGTTCTGAGGTGTCTTATTCGTTTCAACATCTAAACATATGACTTGTCCTTTTGGTTAATTGCAATAAGGGAATCTTACATTGCCTTTGACATTATTAATTGCTCCCATTTGAAAATAAAATTAAAAAAAAGCACTTTCTTTTTATTAACAATATTTTCCTTCGCTTGTAGTGAATGTTTTTCTTTTCTTACTATTTAATAGTTTCCTACATAATATAATTTTACATTCTTACTCCTGATGCATATAATTAACCAACATGTTCTTATTTCGTATTTTTTTTTCTATTATTTCAGGATAATAGTAATCTTCTAAGCTAATATTGGCTCTCATTGGCAATGAAATAAGAAGCTCCCCACCCCCCCTGTTACTTATTTCTAAATAAAAATTAAATATACTCGTTGGTGAGAGAAAAAGAATTCTTCTCCTGTAATGCTTGTAAAAATATCACTTATCGCCATAGGGGGTCCCTATCTGACTGAGTTTCTTAGAGGTATTTTTTTTCAAAATATGTAAAAATCAATCTTCCTCTAGCACTATTGTCATGAACCGCACAAGATTCACACAGTTTTTCACTGTAACAACATTTCCGTTTTATTATATATCTTGGTCTACAAGCCATGTTAACAAAACCTGTTTTATCTTGTCGTTTCATGAATTATTTTTGTGACATTCTTTTCCCGGAACCTGTTGTACAGTTGTATATAATTGGTTCACTCTCACATTGGTGACCATTGGAGTCACTAGCTCCCTCGAGCCTTCCCCCTCACTAACTAGACATACTATTTGATGACTCCAGCCTTCCATATTGACACTCCGATCAACACAGCTCTGCTTTAAAGGAATAACTCACTCAAGCACCAAAGCAGATTAAGTTCTCGTGGTGATCCCAGAGGGCACTTTCCCAGAAATCTACAAATTGCTTAGCAAGCAATGGGACACATCTACAGTGTATGACACCCTCAAAACATACCTCCTGGAGCTCTACACAACATAGTCACCCTCCCGTTTAGCCAAAATATTTCTGCTCTCTCAAGAACCGTTGGGGGACGTAAAGGATTTGCTCGCCTTCGGGGATGATCAGTATAGCTCGCCTGCAACCTGCCGCAGACAGCTCTTTCATGAGGTGAACCTACTTCGTGCCCTTCGGGTAAGACGCTTACCTGATCCTTTATGTGCTATCATACCTGATGTCGATATTTTTCCCATCAAGGACTGGATGACCAAAGTCGACGATCTTATGAAAAGACACTTCACAACCTTCCAGAATTCCATCAACATCGCCCCTCCTAATGAAAAGGACAACTATTGAACATCGACCGAAGCTGAAGTGAATGTTTTAGGATACAGACACCTATATCGTCCACCATGCGCTCACTCCCCATCCAAAGACCTCTAAAGCCAAATAATGTCATCTTCTTGGCCACATTTATGCTAATTATACTCCAGATTTTGGGGCTGCTGTGAAGAGAATGTGTAGATGTCTATCAGCAAGCTAATCAGTGTGTAAGTAGGCCATCACTTGTGGCAATGGCCTCCTGTTTCACTAGTCATTATATTTTTACACGATGCAGGTACAGGCATGCAATATTTGGTACACACGGGGGCTATTCATTCGTTTTTGCCGAGGTCAGTCTTCAGGAAACAACGTAATCAGTCTATGCCTGCTGATGTCAGCCTGATAGCTGCAAAAATATCTGCAATACCCACCAACGGTTACAAACACCTCATATTACCATTTGAAAGTGTCCAATATAATAAGAAGTTTCTCCTTTTTGACATCACATTACCTACCTCAGGTGCATATTTCCTCTCACATTTTAAACCTCTGGTTGTTGTCACTCACTGACTCGTAATCGTCAATACCTCTCTAATCTACCCCCTATAACAGCTACGCCAACCTCGCACTTCGTACCGGCATGTTTACCATTCATGACTTTGCCAAATAGCCAAGTTTCCTTTGAAACGATGTGTTTATGTACACCAGATTCCCACGAGACTCAAAGAAGGAGAAATATCGCACGTTTTTACCTAGAGTAGACCAGAAATAATGAGGAACTCATGAGTAATTTCGTCTGAAATATAAAGGTATTTTATTATGAATAGAATAAAATATATAATAATATAATTTTTGTAATAAAAGGAAAAAAAAAGTGATAGAATCATAAGACATAGGATCATATTATACACATGAAGCAAAATCACTATGTCAACTCAAGATTTTTTCCTTCTATTATACATGTATTTACAGGATCTAGCGCCAAAATTCCCAAATCACCCATGGTCCGGAACTATATTAGAGTGGTATTGTGGTTAAGCAGAGGTCATTAAAAGGCCGAAGAATAACGGATGAAAAGTCATAAAGGGGTTCTTCTTTGCCGTGAGAATATGTCAATAAGAATATCATAAGTGTTATTATAACTTTAGAATGAAGTTTCATGAATATTCAGTAACTATTGCTTAACAATAACACATCAGTTATTAGAATAATAATAATAATAATAATAATAATAATAATAATAATAATAATAATAATAATAATAATAATAATAATAATAATAATAATAATAAGTTTTGGTAGTAGACCCTTCTTAAGACATGTTTGGTTGAGTACAATACATGCCCCAGCAGTATTAATTATATTCTCTATCTTCTCAGAGTTGAGATGATTTTCATTCCTTGATTAGTTTGTTCTGTCAGTAATTAAGCAAAAGTAATTCTTCAGGGTTAGGAAGGTTGATTAAGGGTGAGTCTTAGTCGAGTGTATAATATAAAATTCACAATTTAGGTACAAAACAGTTAACAACAAAGTATTTCGAGATAATCATCTCCCTTCCTCAGTCTGTAGTGGAATAAGTGAAACGATGCTGATAACGTCCTTTTAATTAAATGGTAATGGTGGCTGGTTGAGAGAGGCAGCGGATTTACACTGGCCACCTTCAGTGCCGTGGGCGGAGCAGGTATTGACGTAAGCAGCACGTCGAAATTTCATTGTCTTAGCAGCTGATTCAAAGCCAGGTTGTCTTCTTGTCCAATCATAGGAGGTGAGTCACAATATTGCTCTGCAACAGTTAGGCTCTGATCTGCATGAACGCTCCCCGGGATGGACTTCGTGTTAGACGAGCTGTTTGGCAGCTGACCAGAGTGTCACCTTGTCTAACTCCTTTTCTCTATTGACAATTTTTCACTAAAATTTTATAGTTTTAGGATTGCTGTAATAACCGTATCTCTAAGTGTTACAGCATAAGTATAATGTATTACAAGTCCTTGAAATTTTTTTTATTACGGTCAAGGTGTTCTTTGAATGCCAAGCATATTGGTTTGACATTTTCCCATTAGCTGATTAATAGCACAGATAGGGTCAGTTGTTGAATATCCACTTCTAAAATCTGTCTGCTCTCTTGGCTGATTAAAGTCTAGCTTTTTGTTTCCACTTTGCCTAATATGATCATTGTAATTTTATTTTTATATATATTACTGAGAGTAAACTTATTGGGTGTTAATTTTCCAGGTCTCTCTCTCTCTCTCTCTCTCTCTCTCTCTCTCTCTCTCTCTCTCTCTCTCTCTCTCTCTCTCTTTTGTGAAACAATATAAGTATATTTTTGTTTTAAATTTAAAGGTATAGAACAGTGTAGCAAAGTTTTAGCTTAAAGTTCATTGAAATTTACTAATATGATATATCCTCTAACTATTAATGAATTATTTTTTGGCCCGTCTCCTTCTTTACCTCTTTTCATTATTTTTTAGGTTTTCTTTATTTCTGCTGTTACTTGCAGTAAAGGATCCGGTATTAGAATAGTTCTATTAGCAAAGTTAAATATAATATCACTATCATACGGCTTTGTATAAAAATCCTCATCAATTTACGTCAATCCATATTTTTTGTTAATATATCTATTTTCATCCGTTGAAGCAAATATTTGTTGGCAACCTATTTCACCTTATTTCAAGTGTTCTTTTCATCAACTTGATGCTTCTTCCTTTCTTTAGTGTTTCCTCAATTTTTGTCTGATTGCATTTACGAAAATTCTTTTTATTAGATTTTTGGGTCTCTCTGGTAGTTTTCCTTGACCACATTTAGAAAGTGTGTGACCGATCTCTTGCACTGAATCCAGTACGAATTTCTGAAATTACTGTTCATTTCTTTCATGACTGCTTTCATTTAGTCGTGTAGCGGGGAGTACCTATTTTGTATTGCTAAACTGAACTTGTCATATCTGATTATTTTTACAGGAATGATTATTTTTTCGCTAGCATTGGTATTTTTTCTTTCTTTCTTTAGGTCTAGAAAAAATGGGATTTCTAAAAATTTTAAGGTCGCTTGACTTTTATTCGTTTAACGCTGTTAGATCCCTAGTTATATCCAGCTTTATAGTGAATTTATATGAAAACTATTTCACTATTCTTTATTAAATTTTGGTTTCTCCATGTCCATTTTTATACTTTATGAATAAAAATTTTTCATGTTAATTATATTTTTTTCCTTTTTTTTTCTTTACAGGATATCATACAAACATGTCTTTTTTGTTGCTTCTATTGGCAATATAATATTTACCTACAGCTGTTTTCTCTCCCTCTTTTTACCTACTATACAGAAAAATTACCCAAGACTAAAGAAAATAGTCCTATATTTTTATGATATCTCCATATGTTTAAAAAATGGTTCTCTTTCCTCTCCTGTAGTGGATAATGTTGGGGCATACGTTTG
>NC_090744.1:75362928-75365428 GCF_036898095.1 Palaemon carinicauda | reverse complement strand
TTGGGAGAAGGTGGTAACCTCTGAGCGTTTGCCTATTGGAACTGCACTGAGTCTAACTGTTCATCGGATAACAGGCAGCAAGGAAGCCACGACACTTCTTTATCGCTGCGGGGTTGAAATCTCATACTTTGATGTGCGCCAGTTGAATAGCAATTGAGCAAAGTCAGTTACCATGCAACATAAGAAGATGCTCCCTCCCGTTTTTATTAGCGGCCACAGTGTTCATGTCACCTTCGATAATTCAGACGGCAAGCAGCAAACTCTTACCGGAGCACACACTACACATCACACAACAGGGACAATCTTCCAAGCCAGACATGATGGTCATCCCTCAGCGGGGTCTACAGTTCCAAGAAAGGAGCATGAGCAAGATATCCAGGACAACGAGCCACCAGACTATGGATCCTTCAAGATCCCTAAGAAGAATAAGACACCAACTCCATCATTTCCAGACTTCACTGATGATTACAAAGATTCAAAGCTGATAGATGACTCTCTTCAAACGCAACATAGCCTGGGTATTAGTAAGTGCTGTCAGAGATACCTACATGGACCAGTGTCTTCCTGATGTTGACAAAAGACCGCTGGGACCAGTTGGATCTTGGACTTCATTTATGAAGAATGTCACGAAGTGCAAAACTAGCAAGTGCAAGCTGGAGTACCTCCCTGTTGTCCCCCTACCTCCAAGTGACAATTTAATCAAGTGGTATATGGATATGATCCTGCAAATAGCTGATGACCTGCAAGTAGATTACATTTTTGCACATGCAGATGAAGCTATCAACAGTAAAATGTTGATCATTTCTTGGCTTCAGCAAGATAGGTATGACAAAATCATACCACTGATGGGTGGATTTCACACCATCCATATCAGATACAATCATTGTATGATTATGTTAGAAATACACCTGTTCTTTACAAATTTGTTTTTAATATTTGTGGAATCAAGTGTGAATGCAGTTTCATTCACATTTGGTAACATTGGTAGTCTTGTAGGTGTCACCGGTGTCGCTTTGCATCCATCAACATGCATTATAACCATGATGGAGTAGCCTGTGGTTCAAATGATGACAAATTCGGATTCCTTGCCCCTGAAAACCTAGGGGAAGAGACCAATATTATTGTCATAGCCCATCTAGAACTGGAGTTATCGCAATCCGTAAGTTGGTGGGCCAACTCCGGCGGCCATCTTGGATTTCGTCAGGATAAATAAATTTTTTTTCGGAATTTAACCAGAGGGTCATATTCCTCTGCCTAAAAATAGCTATTCTGGGAGAAAAACATCTTGATAGCTAAACCCAACGCCGTGAAAAAATATTTTGTGATTTTTGGCAGCCATTTTGGATTTTGTCCACCATCTTGGATTTCGGCAAAATTTCAGATGGCCCAAAAACTTATTTGAATCTGCATGGTTCAAAGTACCAGAATCAGTTTAGAAAACCTTGACCCCAAAAAAGGGCAGTTTTTGCCTGGCTCCGACCTGTCTACAAGGGCTTGTGGCCGGTCAGGAATCGATTCCTGGTCCGGAAAACTTATAGAGACAGTGACTAAACCCCTTGGCCACGAAGAAAGATAAAAGTCATGGACAATTCAGCTGTACTTATACCTGTCGAATTCAGGTGTTTTGTACTTAAAATTGTAATTAACACAACTTCACCATTATCGGTAATTTGTAGTTTGTTACTTGGCATTCGATTAATGATAAATTTTTGCACATTTAGACGTGTTTTTTCATATTCAAATAAGCCGTATATATTATTGTTACATTAATTTCGGGATTCTCTTAACCATGTATGGATCAAAGCCCCAGGTGAAATCACACAAAGACAAGAGCTTGTGACTGGCTGCGAATCGATCCTGGTCCGGCAAACTTGTAGAGACAGTGACTAAACCACTTGGATACGAAAAAAGATAAAAGTCAATGACAATTCTGTTGTTCTTATACCTTTCAAATTCACGTGTTTTGTACTTAGAAATAAAGTCAACCCATCTTCACCATTGTAGCTAATTAGTAGTTTGTTACTTGGCATTCGATTATGGATAAATTTTCTTTTGCAAATTTAGGCGTGTTTTTTAATATTCAAATAAGCACTATATAGTTTTGCTACATTAATGTCTGAATTCTCTTAACGACCTGGGGACCCAATTAGCTACGATGGTGAGGTTGAGTTAATTTTAATTCTATGTACATAACACCTGAATTCGACTTGTATAACTACAGAAAAATTATCCTTGACTTTTATCTTTCTTTTTGGCCAACTGGTTTAGTCACTGTCTTAACAAGATTGCCGGACCAGGGATCGATTCCCGGCCGGTCACAAGCTCTTGTCTTTGTGTGATTTCAAATGTGGCTTTGTTCCCGAGGTCATTAAGAGAATCCAGACATTAATGTAGCAAAAATATATATGGCTTATTTGAATATAAAAAAAAAAACAAGCTTTAATGTGCAAAAATTTATCATTAATTGAATGCCAAGTAAAATCTACCAACTAGCTATGAT
>NC_090744.1:75353391-75362428 GCF_036898095.1 Palaemon carinicauda | reverse complement strand
GGGGTGAAGCCTTGGATGTAGTGTTAACGTTACGAAATACACTTAATCAAGCCACTATGAATCGCTTAATGTTATTGAGAGAGCAGCTCTCATAGCTGATAGGCTTAACGAATATCAGGACATTTTAGGTAATTCCACTGGGTTACTAACGATAATATCTCCGTGAAAGATTTTTTACGATTAATGTATTTAACTTGCATGACACTTATGTTGCCTGAAGCTTTAGTGCGGTGCTTTGATAAGAAGTTAATGCCTGCAAGTACGGATTGGATGTCTATAAACAGATAAAGAAACACATGTCCGAGTGTCCAGATCTCGATCCCGTGTTAACTCAAGTTTTTGCTAAGATTGAAACAAAACCACAAACAATGAACGTAATTAACAGTCCAGTAGCGGGAGTGACGTGTTACAACTGCAAACGTCAAGGTCACATAAGCGCAGACTGTAGAACGTAATTTTGCTCAGTTCACAACACAGCATCACATTCTTATAGTCAATGTTATGCGCGTAAGACACAACAATATCCTAGAAATACACAGTCAATTCCAGAGTCAGTTCCATATGGAAATAAAAAGAAAAATCCTCATTTTAACAATAAGAAGAAACAACAAAATGTCAATGCAGTTCAGAGTCCGAAACAAACAAACACTTCAAATATCGCTGAGCCTGGGCCGTCAAACCAGACCTCGTAAAGTCAGTCTAATTTTCAGAATGTGCAGAGCAAAGCAAATACCACATAGTTAACTCTAGAGGGGAAGAGAGTGATGTTGGGTCAAGGTCATTCATGTCAACATCAATAGAATTGAATAATCAATTTAATGTTTTATCAGATAATTGTGAGACAATAGATTTTCCTATGAAACACACGGCCGAATTAAGTAAAACAGTGCATGCTCCCGTAGATTTGCAACGAATTCATACAATAATAAGCCAAAATGAGTTACGGCCAACCTTATATGCTGTAAATTTAGAACACAAATCCTTTACGTTATTTTTTGACTCTGGTAGTCCACGTAATATTATGGATTTGAAGACGCATTATTTGTTGTTTCCGAACTTTCCTATTGAAAAATCAGGAATTAGACTTTCAGGTATAGGAAATAATGAATTAAACGTCATAGGCATAACTCATATTCAGTTCAGAGTCGGTAATCGCACGTTTGCTGATACATTTGTTGTTGTAAAAAACATTAATATGTATCCAGCTGTAATTATAGGATACCCATCTATGGGAAATCAAAACATTATCTTAGCTCCTGCCAAGCACGGCGTGTATATCAAAGGGAAATTCTATAAGTCTTCTAATACCTTAAAGTCAGTTTTGGATAAAAAGGAGACGAAAAATGTAACCGTAACGTACGTTGAAGAACCAATAACTTGTCTCACTAATAAAGAAATAATATACGCGACCCAGCAAATTCTCGTTCACCCGTAATAACATCTTGCACGCAATATATCGAACCAAACATACCTTCGAATTTAATAGTGCAAATAAAGAAAACACTACCGGGATCTGAAAATATTAATCCTATCCGATACTTTGAAAACCAACGGATTGTCTGTCACACAAGCTATTTATACAGTAGGCTCACATCAGCAATGTAATATCTAAGTCTGTAATCATTTAAATAACACTTTAGTAATTCACAAAAATCAACATATCTTGGATGTAGAAGTTTATAAACATCGTATTCTTACCGTTGCTGAAATCAATCACTCTCAATCAGTTGCGGATGAATCCCTTTTGCGATCTATTAAAAATAAAATCAGTAAGGACATTCAAGACGAAGAAATTCAGCAGAAAATTTTTGAACTTTTAACTAAATATACAGATGTCTTTTTCCACTACGGATGGATCCTTAGGAAAAACAGATGTGATCGAGCATCAAATAAGGTTAAAAGACAAGCAGAAAATTATATATGTACCCTCGTACAGACTCCCTATGAAATTCCAGAATGAAATAAATGATGAAGTAGGTAAAATGTTAGAGGAAGGAGTCATTAGAAAATCAAACAGCCCTTATAATTTTCCTTTAATAGTTGTACCGAAAAAAGATCGAACATGGCGTATCTGCGTCGACTTTCGTCGTCTAAACGAGGAAACGATCCCTGATTGATTCCCAGTGCCATGTACTGACGATATTTTATCTTTGTTAGGTCAGAATAAATATTTTACCAGTTTGGACTTACTTAAAGGCTTTCACCAGATATCATTAGAAGAAGATAGTATCCCATACACAGCCTTCAGCACAGCCAGGGGACATTATGAATTTTTACGGATGCCTTTTGGTTTACGTTGTGCTCCTATAACATTTACAAGAATGATTAACATAGTGTTTGGAGACTTGTTAGGGGATATATTGCATGCCTATATGGATGATCTTGTAATCTTTTCTAACACCTTAGAAGAACATCTACGTAAGTTAGAACTAGTACTACAGAGATTAAGACAACATAACTTAAGGGTAAAGATTAGTAAGTGTGAATTTTTCAAACAGAATTGATATATTTGGGTTTCATGGTGTCAAGCCAAGGTCTTAAAGTAGTCCATGATAAGGTGTCGGCTATACGTAATTTTCCCATACCTACTAATGTCAAGGGAATACAACAATTTCTGGGTTGTAGTGGATATTACAGGCGTTTTATACGCAACTATTCAATAATAGCCGCTCCTTTAACTGATCTTACGAAGAGGGCGTAGATTTCATATGGTCTGAGCAACATCAACAGGCGTTAAATACTTTGAAAGATGAACTGTGTAGTTCTCCTATCTTAAAATTTCCTGACTTCGGTAAGGAATTCTTCATTGCAACAGACGCCTCAGACTTAGGAGTAGGAGGGTATTGCTTCAGCAATATGATAAACAATTTTTCCCGATAGCTTTCTATTCTCGAAAATTGAGAGCTTCCGAAAGTAAGTATGCAGTAATAGACAAGAAGGACTAGCTATTGTTAATTCGCTAGTGCATTTTAAGTTCATAATTTACGGTTATCCCGTTAAGGTTCTTACTGACCATAAACCACTAACAGAGTTCTTTAAAGGCTTCAATCACAGCCCTAAACGAACTCGGTGGCATTTGATCATTCAAGATTTTGGCGCAAGAATCGGGTATTTACCTGGAAAGCAAATATCATTGCGGATGCATTATCACGCAACCCCGTGTCATCTTGTACGGAGCCTTTAGCTGAATTAATAGATATATCAACATCCATGCCTATTGTAAAAACAATATCTGAACAAGAAGATTTAGGCTGGAGTGCTGAATTGTTACAGACTGAGCAGAAAATAGAAACAATTATAAATGCGTTGAAAGGCAATCATAAAGAAAAGGAATATATAAAGTATAAGCAGCAGAATTATATAATCAAAGATAATATTCTGTGTAGGACTGTGACAAGGAAAACCCGCAATACACCACATGTAACTAACGACCAGGTAGAAGTACCAAACTCACTTATTCCCACTGTCCTGAATTGGTTGCATTCAAATCCATTACATGGACTCCCTGGGTTCTCATTAATGTCACAGAAAGCCAAATCATTGTTTTATTGGCATAAAATGCTTACATATATAAAAAGACACATAGCTAATTGTCGCACATGTCAGGAAAACAAAGGGCATACGAAAACACCTGTCAGCCTAGGAGCTTATCCTGTGCCCAATCAACCCTTTGAAAGAATACATTTAGATTTGTTAACAGGATTTTACGAGTCAGACAGAGGAAATAAGCACCTCTTAATAATTATAGATGCTTTAACTCGATATACAGAACTAATAGCGCTTAAAACTAAAACTGCGATTGAATGCGCTAGGAAGTTTTACGAGTGTTACATTTGTAAACATGGAATTCCACATGATAATCTCAGACTCGGGTGGTGAATTTAATAATCACTTTCTTACCTCATTGTGTGAATTCCTCAACATAAAGAAGATTAATACCATGATATATCACCCAGAGTCGAATGGGCTAGTGGAAAGAGCAAATAGGAAGATATTAAATATATTGAGGGTAACACTAGGGGGATCAGACCCCAACTGGGATATTGCAATACCGGCGGCACTGAGTACTCTGAATCATTCATATCATATATCATTTAAAATGTCACCGCATGAAGCATTGTATGGTACCCCAGTTAGAACACCTTTCCATGTATTAACGCCTACAACTAATCTATCAAATCCTTTAAAAGAATGTATAAATGCAAGTATAAGTCGATATGATATCCTTCGAAAGAATTTAGAAGAATCACAAATCATAATGAAAAGGAATCATGATAAAATAGCGAAACCAACTAAAACATATACCGTGGGTGATAACATATATATTCAAATCAATGTCAAGAAAGGGCTCAACTATAAACTAACACCTAAGTTTGAAGGCCCATTTAACATTTTGGAAACATTAACGGCCAATAGGTTTAGAATTCAAAACGTAGCCCAACCCACGGATGAGAGAATAGTACCATTGGCTCACATAAGAAATTAAAAAGAAAAGAGAGGAAAAGAAGTGAGGGAAATTCTGTTCTGTTTTATGTGATTAAAAGTTTTCTTTTTAATACAGGAGTAATTACATATATTTTTTCTCGTTACAGGTTTCCAAGATGAATTTTTTGTTGTTGGGAGTGATATTGTTCGCTCAGACATTTTTCTCGTATGGGATGAGTTCTAAGACTAAAAATATATGTTTTAAATATGGCAATATAGTTGAAAGACAAGAAGACATTTTTATTACATCAACCAACGTAATTGTCGAAGTGCATATGCAAGCAATTTTTCTTCAAGAGAATGATGTCACTAGCTTAAGAACCGCCATTTCAAGGTTTTCTGCATCATTGGATGAGTTGCATAGAAGACATTTTCATTTGACTACTAAGAGTTTGCTTGGATCAACATTAAAAGTTGCAGAGATGCTATCTGATGACTTGAAAAATAAGACTAGCGAGACAGGATCTTTGGCTTATGACCTTTTGATGTGGACTGTAGGACACGAACATAAAGAAAGACGGAATCGCTTCATTTATTCTGCATTAAGCATCTTTGGGTCTGTTGCAAGTTTAGGTTTAGGAATTTCCAATCGTCTTAAAATTAGTAATCAAAATAAGAAAATTGAGTTCTTGACTCATAAAGATGAATTGATTATGTCAGAACTAAGGGATCAGTTAGCTTCAATCAATAAAATTATGGATTTGTTAAATGAACATTCAGATAATATCGTTCAAATTATGGAAGTACAGGATTTGTTGGCAACATTAACGTATTATGATTCAAAGATAGATCACATACATAACAGAATTGCACATTTCATTGAGAAATCCAAGGATTATGTAGAAGCTATCACGTTAGCAACTAAAGGTGTATTGTCGCCCCATTTGTTGCCTATACGTTACTTAAAATTAGTTCTGAAGAACGGAAGGGATAAACTAGGCTATGTTCCTTTGTTAGACGAACATAGGTTAGAATTTTATTACAGCCTAATTACAGTAAACGTAGACAATAACATGATTAGGATTACAATTCCCTTTGATTCTTCTGATGCCTGGCAATCTTACAGGATATCACCATTTCCGACTTTCATGACGAATCACTCAAATCCAGTAATATCCAGTTTGCCAGGACACGTATTGATTTCCCCAGACAAGGAAACATATACGGTCATTAAAGACTTAAATCAATTAACTCACTGTTCAGACGCAATGGATAGAAAAATATGTACAGCTGACTCATTTGAATTCCGTAAAAACTTAATGGATTCATGCGAGTTAGGTATAGTGCTAGACGGTGCTCTCTCCCATACAAGTGAAAATTGTCTGGATAGGCTTTATCCCTTTGACAATAAAGAATTCAATTGCAGACTGAATAATGGCTCGTGGATACGATACGACAAGGACGGCTTCAATGTATCATGCCCTGACGGATCCACATCCTTCACCCACATCTTCGTCGCAGCAGATGGTTGTATCGGGACTTCCCCGAATTCTATGGTGACTGGTCTACGGACAATCATCAGAGAACAAGCCTACTTCGCGAACTTCACGTGGACCTCTACAATGCCAGCACTTCCTCTCCCATACAACGGAAATGTGGCAAAGCGGTTGATGAAACTTACCGAAAAGGACCACCTGTCACCGACTTATAAAGAAATTCTTCACCCCATACTACTGGCTGGTTTGTGTTTCACGGTGGTGATATTTATCGCCGTGAACATCGTTGTTTGGCGTAGGTTACGGCACAGCAAGCAGCTGAAAAGGAATGAGTTGCATAGCCCTGACAATACCCCCTATTGGATCCAGTTCAAAGCTGTTTGAGTGGCCACCTCATTCGCTAAGGGAGTAATTTGTCGGGAAGATGTTTGTATGAAAAGCTGATTAGTACGCTAGTAATATGTAATTAAAGAAATTCTCTACATTTGCATTGTTAAAAATACATTTAAAACAACATTTAAAAAATAAATAAAATAAAAAGGATATAAATCATTTTTCTCTCGGCATCTAATAAAAATATATAAGCCGGAATGTTAAAAAAGAAAAGAGAAAAAAAAAAATAAATAAAATAAAATATATAACAGAATCTATGGGCATCTAATAAAATATATCAGCCCTATATATATATATATATATATATATAAATATATATATATATATATATATATATATGTACGAAACCGTGGTACGTGTACGTACCAGGAATTCGTGTTTGTGCACTAAAAATTGAGTATCTTGTTTCTGACAAAGGTAACAATTATTGTTTATCAAGTTACCGAATCATATGTAAGTCAGAATTTATTTTGTTTTTTGGTACCATATAATCATTTGCTAGCAATGTACCATATATATGATCTTGGTTTTATCATGCATTTTTCTTTTTGCTTTGGTAATATCTTTTTTGTATGCATTATTGTTATTATTTTTTGATGTGCCTATTTTGGACATTCGTCCTCAGTTGATTATGGCTAAAGTTAAACAAAGAATAATGCGTATGTCCAGTCACACCTGATAACCATGTTTCGGCTTGTTGTTAAATTTTTGTAAAAATATTGAGATAGCTGGCCGAGCTTATGTAATGATTAGAATAGTTAATATTACATGTTTAAAACAAATGACGTAATATGTCATGTTGGTTGGAAGAGCTAACCCTGGATTTGCTGTAGTCATTCAAATTGTAAACAGGACGTATAATGCAAACCTCGGCAAATTGACATTCTTTCTTAACGTCAACACATTGTCTCCTCGTGTGAAAGTTTGTGACGTCACCGGATGCAGGTGTCTTCCGATTCCGTCACGTGGCTAAATTAAACCAAGCATACGATATCTGTGATATCGATAATTTATTCAGTTCATATCTAAACATCACCAACACAGCTTCCTCCAGTGATGGAGATGTTTAACTCTGTTGTTTTATAGAATAAAACTTAAAAACTATTAAGATGTATTCAGTTAATCCATTTAAATACATCTGAAAACAACTCATACTCAAATGTGTGCTTAAGACAGTAGCACGCCAAAATATATATATATATATATATATATATGCATATATATATATATATATGCATATATATATATATATATATATATGTAAGTGTGTATGTGTGTGTTTGTGTGTGTAGACAAGTCGATCATTAGTACATGTAATTTTTTAAAGAAAGTCGTTGCAACCTACCCTTCATATATTTTACCAGTCTAGTGAAAACCAGTCTTGATTATTCTTGATCTCGAAAGTTAGAAAGTCATCGATATGAAGAATTTGTTTTTCTTTCTTTTTCTTTTTTTTATATTCATCATTCGACTATTACTTAAATAACGGTAATCTTTGTACTCTTGTCAAATCTTTAGGTATTATTTTATAACCCTATCAGCCACTTACCAGTCAATACACAGCATATGAAAAACGCAAAGGGAAATCAACGTTGCAATCACGAGTACATATTTCTAGGTTTATCATTAGTGAAACATCAGTGCTGTAGGCTACTGTTAAACCCCCTTTCGTTGGCGCTGTTTATTATCATTTAACTTCCCCATTACATCGATCTAAAAAAAATCGTACCATAAAACAATATATAACCGTATTTTCATTTTTGTATTCTTGTATTCCCCCATTTAAAAAGGTTATGTTAACGGATAGTGAAAATTTGAATACATTTTTTTTTCATAAATGCTATTTATTCGTATAATAAAAATAAAAATGATACAATAAAAATATCAATATTGCCATATGTACATATATTTACTTACTTTTCCATGACGTTGTTGTAAGTATATATCAACATCGTCATAATCATCATCATCACCTTAAGGGCCTCAGAATTCACCAATCATCTATATCTTGAATTTCTAAATCAATACTTCTCCATTAATCATATCTTACATCATGCTTCATAGTGTTCTGCCATGTAGTAATGGGTCTTTCTACTCTTTTAGTGCTCTATGGAGCCAGTTTAAAGTTTAATGAACTAATCTTTCTTGGGATTGCAAGTAGCATGCCCAAAACATCTCCATTTATCATTCACAATGATCTTATCCACATATGGCACATGAGTGATCTCTCTTATAGTTTCAATTTTAATCCTGTCCTGCCATTTAACATCCGATATTCTTCAGAAGGCTTTGTTCTCAAACCAAGAAAATTTGCTTGATGTTGTTTCATTGTCATACAATGACTCATGTTCATACATTAACACCGATCTCACTAAACTGATATCAAGTTGTAATTTAATTTGTAATTCCAGGTGATTTGATATCAAAATTTTATTTAACATAGTAATAGTCTGATTTGCGAATATTTTTTCCAATCGTTCATTTAATTCCAATTATAAGGACCTTGTATCAAAGATCATAGTTTCTAAATATTTAAATGATTGCAGGTCATTAATCCTTTCTCATTGCAATGATATTAAATATTCCATTGCACAATACCTTCTCATCATCTGTCTTCCTTCCAAATTACTATTTACTACCCATAATATCACCAACGGACACCATAATATTATCATCATTCTAAAATAATATTATTGGTCCACCTTTCTCTACCATATTTATAT
>NC_090744.1:75320891-75350891 GCF_036898095.1 Palaemon carinicauda | reverse complement strand
TGTTTGATAATTTATTTACGGTGGATCCTCACTGTGGCTACAAACCACATCTGAGGATTCCCAGATATGTATTTGCTTTTATCCGAGTTTGGAACAGACCTTGGTCTAAAAAGCCCGGAGGATCACTTTCCGTATAAAAAAAAAAATGCGGGATTGTCTCTGTTTACACAAGAAATTGAATCATCTGGAATGGTAAAGACAAGTTGTTCTGAATCATAAATATCTGATATTATGCCAATGGAAATTGCCGCTCAGCATATGTTGATATGCAATGACTTGTTTGTGCAACAGAAATATCCGAGTTTCTTCGACTAAAGACTGTTGCGTAAACATCTGATGTTTTTAAAAGCTTTACAACAAAATAAGAGAAAAATATAACTGTAATGGATGGCATAGCAGGTTGTGAATCCCTTTTCGTTAACCGAAAAAAAGAAATTACTGTCTACGGAATATGTGGCTTTGGATGAGTGGAACTTGAAGAATCAATTGAGTACATAATTTATTATTATTATTATTATTATTATTATTATTATTATTATCATTATTATTATTAGTAGTAGTAGTAGTAGTAGTAGTAGTAGTAGTAGTAGTAGTAGTAGTAGTAGTGGTGGTACATTATTATTATTATTATTATTATTATTATTATTATTATTATTATTATTATTATTATTATTATTATTATTATTAGGCTATACTATGACACAGCAATCCACCAAAAAACTCAATACCCATTCATAAAACAAAAAACAAAACACATATAATTAAAAAAATTTAAAGAATACAAATATTCATATTAAACTAATCAAAAGAAGAGTTTTTGGCTGAGTAGAAACTTTTTAGCAATAATAGTTCTGGCAGATAAGATTAGAGTCAAAGACAATGAAACATAGATGTTAACTCCTGGAGTTGGGAGAACGAATAATTTCATTCTTTATGACATAGGTATTTATCTAATGATTACTCATAGTCATCGATATTGCAAGCTCATTAGAGTTAGCTATGTAGTGCCATAATTGAACATTTATGAGCTTATCAATGATTATTTACAGAACACTATCTTAATGATCTCGTGAACTTATTAACAGTTATTCAGGAATCACTTCATTCCAGATGGCACAAGAGGGGAGAGTGCATATTTAACACTTAGAGCACATTAAGAGTTTTACGCAAAGATATGCTAAAAAAGAAATACATTACGGCGCAGTTATCAAGAATTTCGGGTGTGGAACGAACCCAACGGTATGGAAGCTTACAGCCATGACCGTGACACGACAACCCACATCCTCTTCAATGGGTCAGTCTATATTAATCATGTCTGAGATGGTTATGACGGACCCCTCCGAATGGGAGATCAGTGGTGGCAGAAAGAAATTCCTCCTAGAGTGGTAGTGGACACCATGAGAATGTCTACTGGGTGGAACTTGTGCTGACTAACCGAAATTCCGAGGTGTTCGCCTTCTTTCGAGTATTGACGTGACACCTAAAGAAGGCGTCAAAGGAGGCTGTATCATTGATTATATATATATATATATATATATGTATATATACGTATATATACATATATATATATATATATATGTATATATATATATATATATGTGTATATATATATACATATATATATATATATATATATATTTATATATATAAATATATATGTATATATATATATATATATATAATGTATATATATATATATATATATATATATATATATATATATATATATATATATGTATATATATATATATATATATATATATTTATATATATATATATATATATATTTATATATATATATATATATATATATGTATATATATAAATATATATGTAAATATATATATATGTCTATATATTTATGTATATATTATATATATACATACATAAATATATATATATATATATATATATATATATTATATATATGTGTGTGTGTGTGTGCGTGTGTGTGTGTGTGTCCTATTCCTTGTATGAAATATATGTAGAAGTATGTGTTATATATGGTGACATAATGATCTTTTTAAGAGTACTATGACTTTCATAAATTGTTTTGCACAATCAGTGAACTCTGTTATAGGTGACGGGTGTTAGTCTAATAAGTGATGTTTTGTAAATCTGTTGGTGACAGTATAATTCCATCACAGTGGAGATTTTCACAAAATCTAATAATTCAGCATATTGACAGAGCAACATTGCATTTATTGGGTCCGAGGAGTAAGCAGTACCACTCGAGCGATCGTAAGAACAAGAAGGTACTCGTTTGAAGAGTTTCTGGCTGTGTAAAGTGTACTTACGAAAATTTTTATAATAAAGTGAAAAAAACCCATGATCCGATGTCTCATTATCCGTTGACATAAGACATAATTGGTGTCAGGTGAAATAATACATCTGTTTCCATATGATATGAGCAAAGTTGTTATTTAAGCCTGTAGAATTAAACTTCAAGATGCCTAGAAGCGCGAGGACTAACATAGTAGACACTTCTGCTGAGGGAGATAAAAACAAAGGAGCAGTTAGTTATAGTGATGTTGATGAAGAAAATAGACGAGAGCAACGAGCGTAGGACTTAGAAAATAGGTTAGACAAGCTAGCCGGGTTAATAAACAGATTCTTAGTTGAATGAAAAGAGGAGTGGCGTACAACCACAGCATATCCCACGTAAATAAACTAAGTTAGATTGCACTTAAGTGAAAGCGCATATGCACAGCCGACTGAATTTACTCTCGTAGTTCAAAAAGTGCTAGAACTCTAGGCAATTGTTAGGCCTTTGATTGATCAACGGCCTAGTGAAGGGTTTCAATCGATTGAAGCGTTTTTGAGAGACTTTGAAGCGGCCACAAATGGGTTGTTAGAAAGAGAATAAGCTTTTCAAGTAATTAGGTTGTTGAGAGATGCTCTGGCAATGGAGATAATGTGTTAGCCATAAGACAGTTTAAGAAGTTATACTAAAATAAAACAACATTTAATTGAAAATATGTCCTACCCGATGAGAGAAAAGGGAACATGAAAGATAATTACAACTCGTATTTTTCGATGTTGTGATTCGTTTAGTACATGGAGTGCTAATCTCACAGAAGGTGAAAAAAAGCAATTGACCATAAACATATTTGAAGATTAGTAAACTCGTATTTTTGTGGTTATTTGTTAGATGACAATCACTCGTTATCAGACGTAGTGATGGCAATACAAAATATTCTAGACAGTTTTCCAGAAGAAAAAATTAAAGAGTATAACTTCCCCGATTCCGAAAAGGTGGTAGCCATTTAGGTAACTCACCAACCCTCATAGTGGAAGACAGGAGAACGAAGTCAGCAGGTGAGAAGAGTCTTCATATGTTGGCAGTGTGAGGAAGAAGGGCACCAACGAGTGTAGTGCACCAACCAAGGATTTCCCAGCTGTTATACTTGTGAGGCATACGGTCATCTATCACGAGAGTGCCCAGCAAAACACGCCGAGGGCTAGTGGGCTGTGGCACATGCAGACCACCCCTGCCAAATATCAGAAGGAAATGAAAAGGAGGAAAGGGGAAACGAAGGATACCGATGGCCCCATGCATGACAACAGAAGCAGTCGAGCGGGCAGTGGTGCCCCCATCGGTAGCCCCAACTTCACTCATGCAGCACCAGGGACTGGAGCAGGGGGCAGCGATATTGCAAGCAATGTCGTTGGCATATGCCCCACAAACCTTAATGGGCGGCTCGGAATGCTAGCAGTCAGGATTGACCTACCAGATAAGTGCATTCGAGCGTTGATTAACACAGGAACTGGCGTTTCACTAAATTGAAAAGGGAATCTCCTGAAACCCACTACAGTCAGCGGCATCCATTATCCTCGATGCGCCAGGAGGAAATAATCTACAGGTAAGGCATACAACGATCGTCAACTTTAAGGTGGGATCTGTGAATCTTACACATGATTTCTTAGTCTTGCCCACCTTGGGAATTCCAGGATTCAAGGCTATCCTTGGTTTGAATTTTATAATGAGTAATCAAATATACATTTGCAGGGAAAAGATAGAATAACAGAGTTAGTACGTGGGTGCATATTCACGATTGAAATTCCTGTGAGAGTAAGTGTTTGTGCAGGAAAGAAGAGGGAATTAAGTGAGGTAACAGCTGTACCTGAAAGAGAAGTGTAGCCTCCTCAGACACTGACAAGCATATCAATAGCCCCGTGTCCGTTTCTCCCGGAGGGAACCAAGGTCATAGTTAAATCCCATGAAAAATGGTCTTAAGTAGTCTTAGAGCAGGGATGTCCAACCTACAGCCCACTCAGTGTTTGGATGCGGCCCACTATCGGCTCTCATTAACAAAAAAAAAAAAAAAAAAATTTTAAAAAATTTATCATTTAGTGAGCTAGAGTATTCATATAATTTAATCAAAATTACTTTTATTTAATAAATAAACCAATAAACAAAAACAATTTAAAAAACGGTATGATTAAGATTTAATTTACAACTGAGCATGCATACTAATTTTATAATATTGTCAGTTTCTTGGGTCCGTGATGAGGCTTAACTAGGGCAGCGAACTTGGATTATTTCAAATCTATGTTTAGATTATTTTCACTTCATTTACATTTTTAAAATTGTCATTTAGTTTATAGATTATTTTTTAAAATTTCTTGGATTATTTCCTACTATATTGACATATTATTAAATCATGATTGCCTCTTAGCCTACATAGAGACACACAATTCATCATAAGTATCGGGACAACAGCATGTGTGTTATGAACGTAAAATTATCTTGTATGAGATTCGTTCTGTTTGGTTCGTAACTGTATGTGGGGATGTGCATAATATTGTGAGCATTTTTTTCCAGCATGGAAAACACTAAAACTTCAGAACGAAATAAGTTGAATGACAGACATGTAGCAAACATTCTTAGAATTAAGAATACATTCTTCGATGCAAATATTAAAACATTATGGCTGGAAGACATAGTCAAAAGTCTCATTAAATTAACATTGGTTAATTAAATTTAGTGGGTTATTTTCTATGTATAACTACATATAAACAAAAATATTTACAAAGTTGTAATAAAGTGTATTAACATGGTTTTATTTCATATTGTCATTTTTCATTAAATTCTGGAAGACTAAGTCAAATGTCTCATTGAATTAATATTGGGTAATTAAATTTCATGGATTATTTTCTATGTATAGCTACACATAAACATTATAATATTTACAATGTTGTGATAAAGTTTATTCACATGGTTTTGTTTTATATTGTCATTCATTTATTAAAATCTAGAAGACGAAGTCAAAAGTCTCATTGAATTGATATTGGTTAATTAAACCTCATTTTTTATGTATATCTACATATAAACATTAAAATAATTACAATATTGTAATAACGTGTGTTCACATGGTTTTGCTTTATATTGTAATTTTTCTTAAAATGTATTGAGATATTCTGGGGTTTTGCAGCCCAGTTAAATATTTAAGTTTGCAATGCAGCCCATTAAATTAAAAGTTTGACATCTCTGTCTTAGAGGATTTGTCAGAAATAAAAGAGAACAGAGCCGACATTACGATAGTTAATTTGTCAAATAAAAAAAAATGGCATCCCTGAACTACAATTCCAGCCTGCACAGACGAAAGCACTCAGAACTTGATTATACAAGCGCGAAAATTATGTCCGCCCGAATATAATCCTGTAGTTAGTAACTGTTAATAACTATTGAGAAGTAATTGCAATTGGAGACGACCCACCCGGGAGGATTGATCGATTTCCCTTTAGCATTGTAACTGGGCAGGTGCATCTGGTCAGGTCAAGTACCTATAAGGTACCCATTCATTTCCAGGGAGAAATAGAAAGGGGAATTATCAAATTAATGGAATAACGGATTATCGAGGAGAGCAAATCCCGTGGACTTCTCCCATTGTAACAGTTAGGGAAGGAGATGGCTCAGTAATATTATGAGTTGATTTGTTGATTATAGGAAATTGAATTCATTCATTAAGGATAATGAATTTCCATTGCCCTCGATCGAAGAATTACTTTTGAAGGTTCGGGATAGTAAATGTTTTACAAAAATCTGGATACTATCTCCGTGGATTATCTTCTTTATGATCGGGCTAAGAAGAGTATTGTCCAGTGGTCTTCGGTTAAGTTCATTGTGTTTAATTCATTTATGATGGCTGATTCCAGGATCTTCCTTTTGTACGGACAGATACTCTTAAAAAGCAGAGACCACTCACTTCAGTTAATCTGGTGTCCTAAATCTCTAAGGTGAACGAAAATCTCCGACTTTTTAAAGCCATACCTAGCAGATCTTTTGTGTTCAGATAGTCTTTAAGATAGAGTATGCCACGTTTGTCCAACGTAGACTTTTTCACAGTACCCACATGGTACTTTGTAAACACTGGATTCTATATATCTTTTATTTTGATAAACATAAAGAAGATAATCCATGGAGACTGGCCACCAGATATGCATTAGAGGTCAAGACATCCTCCAAGCGGCTCAACAATATGAAGACGCACCTGGATGTAATTAATTTTGGCTAATTCTTCCAGCTACTTGGAAAAAAAATAAATAAATAAAAAAAAACTACCTTAGAACAATTAGAAAAAATTTTTTTGCTTTCCTTTATAAGCTGCCACTGTCCAGTGTATCCCTTATTATTACTTTACATCCTAAAGATGGCCAATGTGTATTGGTCGATATATGGTGATTTATTTATATCCCCTTTGTTTCTTTTAAGGGCCTTTTTTGAAGAAACATGTTAAACTGTTCGATTACAGTTATAAGTAGGACATATTAGTCTACAGGAAGAAGTTATACCGAAAATGTATGGCTTTTCAAGCTGGACGTTACCATCGGACCTCTTTCCTAGTTCCTCAAGGACATTTCAGCAAGGACGAATTAAGTCAGCAAATCAAGACATCTAGGTAACGTAGAGGAATATAAGCGAATGGGGGGTCACTCTTCGTCTGCTGTGTCGAGATGATGGTATGTACAGAGATCTTTCCTCATACGTACTGACTGATGCTATTAATAGTAATGTGACTCAGTCCGAGAAATTACATGATAAATTATTAGAAAATAATGTTTTGAGTTTATCGAACCATCCACTCCCAGTTAATGAGCAAACAGCTCTGAATCTAGGTATCTCTTTTGCTCTGAAACCTGGACGGGAAAGTTATTTTGATTATGTGGTGGCCTTTGAAAAACTTTTCTCCAAAAATATATTTGAAAAAGAAGAAATTTGTGTGAAAATTATTTTATTGAATGCATTAGAACGAAATATCAGAACAAATCTGCTTCCCAGAAGGTATCATAAAGCAATGTTTTCATTAAAAAAAAAAATAATATCATTATCACCAAATGAGATAAAGACGGAAAAATAGTCATTCTCGATAAAGAGGCATATGTCAACAAAGTTCAACAGCTCTTAGACGATGAGACTACGTATGCAAAACTAACAAAAGACCACCGTAACTCTATTGCTCCGGAATTTTTCAAATCGGTAAGAGAAATCGGAACCAATAAAAAAGACATCGAGGTCTTGGAAAAGTTCAAAGCTATGAACCCTTCAATGCCATATTTTAACGGGCTACAAAATATTACGAGGGTAATTGTCTCATGCAAAGGGTCATGTATGTATAATATATCAAAATGGTTAGCAGACTTGTTGTCTCGCTTTCTCGGGAGTTTTTCTTCCGCTCAAATCAAGCATGCAGAAGACTTTATCCATAAATTCAACAGATTAATATCCCAGTAAGCAATGTAAAACTCTTAAGTCTTGACACAGAATTACTATTTACAAATGTCCCGATCGATGATGCACTAGGTTTCTTGAGGAAAAAATTAATCGCCAATGAAGGTCACTTTGCCCTTATTGAAAAAAAAAAGACTAAGTTAATTAAACTGAGTGTGATCAATAACCTATTGTCTTTTAAAGATAATTAAAAAAAAAAAAGTTGTAATATGGGCAGCCTGTTATCCGCACTTTTAGCTGATTTCTACATGGAGTACTTAAAAACGGGAGTCTTATCAACGATTAAAAGTACGAACAAGGTTTGGCAAGGTTACGTAGATGACATTTTCACGTATTTTGATGATAGTTGGGGATATTTTAATATATTTTTTCCAATATTCAAAATATCTTAGTCTCTAGCATAAAATTTATAACTGAATGGGAAAAAGATAGAAAATCTGTTTTTTTTTTTTTTTTTTTTCTTTTTGAAATGTTAAGTATAAGAGAATCGTCAGGGTACAATTTCACTGTGTATAGAAAACCAATGTTCTATATTTCTTACATTGATTTGTATAGTTATCACGACATTTGTGTAGAAATTTAAATAGCTTGTAATTAATTTTTTTAGAAGCTTGAGAATCAGTTTCCAAGCCTGCTTAAGAAAAGACTTTAAGATAATTTGTAACCAATTCGCCTAGCTATTCTACATAACTACGTCATAGAAAAGGCCATCAACAAAGCCAACATGATATATTATAAAGATCATGATGTTACCAACCAAAGATATTTTAAAAATAAGATAAAACTCCTATATAAAGAAGGTGTTAGAAATATAACAAATAATATCAGAACTGTGAACCTCTTTGTTTTTTCATATCCAAAGACCATAGGAAGCGCCCTTATTAATGTTTATCAAAATGAAAAAGATATAGAATCCAGAATTTATAAAGTACGATGTGTGGATTGTGAAAAAGTCTACATTGGACAAAGGGGCCGTTCTCTATCTCAAAGATTATCCGAAAACAGAATATCTTTTAGGTAAGGCTTTAAAACACGGAGATTTTCGTTCACATTAGAACTGGAGTGAGTCATTTTTGCTTTTCAAGAGTACCTTTCGGTAGAGAAGGAAGATCCTGCAATCGGCCATCTTAAATCAATCAAACACAATGAAATTATCTGGAGGCCAATGGAAAGCTGTCACAGTGGACAATACTCCTGTAAACCCGATCATAAAGAAGATAATCCATGGAGACCAACCACCACATATGCATAAGAGGTCAAGACATCCTCCGGGTGGCTCAACAATATGAAGACGCACCTGGATGTAATAAAATTTGGCTAATCCCTCAGACACTCGAAAAAAGGTTAAAACAATTGTAGACATCATTTCGCTTTCATTTATAAACCGCTACTGTGCACTGTATTCCTCATTTTTACTTTCTATCCTGAAAAGGCCCTATGTGTATTATTCGAAATAAAGTGATTTACTTATATTCACTTTGTTTCTTTTTTAGGCTTTTTGAAGATATTTATATATATATATATATATATATGTATATATATATATATATATATATAATATATATATATATATATATATATATTTATATATATATATATATATACATACATGTATATATATATATATATATATACAAATACATTCATATACACACAAATATATATATATATATATATACACACACACATATATATATATATATATATATTATGGGGGCCTGACCGGGACCTTTTTGCTAAACTTCGTGGATGCGTAATAGTTGACAACCTCGTTAAGAATCAGCTGTTCGTTTATGTAGTTTGTGATTCGTTATTCAACCTTACGTGATATAAATATGCTGAGTTATAGTTAGTTAGGTGACTGTTTTTGTTTGTTAGACCGCTGAAGAATCTATTTCCATTGTGCGTAAATTTTTCGGTGACAGAAGGTGGCCACTTCTGTTTTAGTAAACGACTGCCGGTAACCTTGTTATGGTTTTCTCCTCCTCCTGTCATAACCGAGACTCAGTGCGCGGATTAAAAAGTTATTCTGTCGTACCATTGTTAAAAATTAATTTCTCTTGAATAATTCGTGACTTTCAAGTGCTTTTAGTCCTTCCCTGGGTTCTTAGATACCATTCTCTTGTGTTATTCATTTTCTGTAAAGTGTAATGAATCTTGTTAACGCCTCAACATATGTGCGTGAAGTTACTGTTCTAATCAGAATGTAGTAAGTTATGGTTGTTAGCTGAGCGACGGTACTTCCGTTTGACTTTATTTTCGTTTGAACCAGGAGTAAAATACTTCCAGTGCATCCTTATTCATTCTCATTTTCCCGTATCTAATATTGTTTTGTGTATAAATATTTGTATAATCTGTTAGTATTTATGTGTGGTTTATGGTTTTATGCGTGGTGAATGCTTAACTAAGTTAGCTCCAATTTAAGAATTGTAAAACTCTAATTCAGGTATTTATATTGCTCTTGAAGTTTTTTTTTTAATTTTCACAATGGCGAAGTTTGTTAATCAAAAGCTTGTGGCGGATCCTTCTTCTGAATTGCATACCCTTACCGATGCTAGGAAGTCTGAATTAATGGAAGTAGCTAGGCATTTAGACCTTGAGGTACGTTCTAGTATGCATAAGTTTGACATTAGGAGACTGCTATTAGCTCAATAAATGTGTATTGGAACCTTAAGTGACGAAGCTAGGCAGTATCTCGTCTCAGAAACCCTTCCCATACAATTGAACAAAAGCTAGAGTTTCAACGTCCTGCAGTCGAGCGTGAAAAAGCTCAGTTAGCTTTAAGACAGGAAGAGTTAGCTTTGCAAACCGCTGAGAAGAGAAGTGAATTTTTTGAAATGGAGAAGGAAAAAGAAAGAGAAATTTTTTAAATGGAGAAAGCGAAGTTTTAATTTCAAGCTATGGAAGAAAGAGAAAAATTTGAAATGGAGAAAGCTAAGTTAGAATATTAAGCTAGGGAAGAAAGACAAAAAGAAAGAGAAAAGTTTTAAATGGAGAAAGCTATATTAGAATCAGAAGCTAGTTTAACTATCAAGATGGAACAAGAGATGGCTTCAATCAATCTTCAGAATAGGCAAATAAAACAACAGTTATCTCTCTTTGACCTGACTAAAAGTATAAAGTTAGCTTCCTTATTCACAGAGTATAATCCAGAGGATTATTTCCGGATATTTGAGGAAACTGCTAATCACCTTAATTGGCCTGCTGAACAGTGGGTATGGCTACTTAAACCTTAATTGTTAGGTAAAGCTGCTCAGGTTGTTAGGCATCTGGATGATACTAAGGATTATAACCAGGTTAAGAAAGCAATCTTGGATGCATTTTCCGTAACAGAGGAAGTATATAGACAAGCTTTTCGTAACTTATGTAAATCAAATATCCAAACTTTCCTAGAATTCGCTTCTGACAAGCTTAGAGCTTTCAAGAAATGGCTTGAGTATGCTGAAGTAACTTCTCTTGAAGAACTGATGAATTTAATGGTTCTTCAAGTATTTAAAAGGAAACTTCCCATTAATGTAATGCTCTACATTGAAGATAGGCTGGAGAAAGATTTACTAAACCTGCTTCCTTGGCTGACACTTATTCCTTAATACACAAGTCCATTCCTAATATAAGAGCTGAGGTTTTTGTAAAACCAGTTTCAGGAAAATCCCAGATTTCAGAGGATAATCCCAAAGGTTCTGATGATCCTAAATGTAGTTATTGTAAGAAAGAAGGACATACTATTCGTGATTGTGAAGACTCTAAATGTAAAGGATCTGATAACTACCCTAATGCTTTTATGAAACCCAACGTAAATTTTTCAACCTCCCAGAGTGAACCTGTTTCTCATGTGCAAGCAAATGTACCAGATGTGTTTGATGATTTTAAGTTTGAAGGTATAATAGCCTTGGGGGAGAAATAACAGAAGTCTCAGGTCACTATATTACGAGGTACTGAAGCTGCTTTAACTTTGTTGCATAGAAAGGCTTTACCTAATATTGAAAATAATCTAACTAGTGAGAAGGTGGTTATAAGTGATCTTACTGGAACTTCGTCCATTCCAATTGTCAGTGTCTACCTTGATTGTCCACTTATAAAACCGAAAGTTAAATTAGGGAAGATTGATACAGAATTCCCGGTAAAAGGAGTTTCATTGCTATTGGGTAATGATTTAGCCGGGAAATTAATTTTACCATATCTATTTGTCACTGATACCCCCATGGATGATAGATTAGTTTTGGACAAACCTTTGATGGATAAGGAGAAGGTAGATCTTTAACATGCCCCAACACATATGGGCACTCGGTCCCAAACAAGAGAAAAAGTAAATGACTCTGAAGTAGATAGTGGTTTCTTAGCTAAGGTAATGTCTAGAGATAAACTAATAGCTGCCCAGAGGTCAGATCAATCTTTAACTTGTTTGCTAGATAAGGCTGTTGATATAAAATCATTGAATAAATCCCCTTCTTTTTATCATAATAATGGTATCCTAATGCGTTTTCACCGTCCTTCTAACTATTCAAATCTTGATACCTGGACTGGGAAATACCAAATTTTTGTTCCTTTTTCAGTACGCACTCATATAATGGAAATTGCACATGATGGACCAGGTGGTCATTTGGGACAATAAAAACCTTATTATAGAATACTTGGTAAGTTCTATTAGCCTAATTTGAAGAAAAGCGTAGGAGAATTCATAAAGACATGTCATGTATGCCAAATAGCTGAAAAAAACCTAACCAAGTAATTCCTAAAGCCCCTTTAAAGCCTATATTAGTTCCACACGAGCCCTTTGAGAATCTGGTAATAGACTGTGTTGGACCCTTGCCCAAGACGAAAGGTGGTAACCAATATTTATTAACTCTTATGTGTCTCAGTACTCGTTCTCCAGAGGCCATTCCACTTAAGAATATGTCTGCCAAAAATATTGCTAAACACCTTTTAACTTTCTTTATTACTTACGGAATCCCCAAAGATATCAAAACTGATCGTGGTTCTAACTTTACGAGTAAACTTTTCTAGAAATCCTTAGGGAATTAAATATAAAACATAGCTTATCATCTGCATATCATCCGGAATCTCAGGGAGTCCTTGAATGATGGCACCAAACATTTAAAAGTATGTTAAAAAAAATTCTGTTTAGAGAGCAATCTTGATTGGGATGAAGGAGTAAAGTTTTTTTTTTTTTTTTTTTTTTTTTGCTATATGTAAGTCCCCCTAGGAATCCCTTTGTGTTTTTCCTTTTTAAATGGTATTTGGGAGATTATTAAGAGGACCCCTTGCATTAATTAAACATGAATGGTTAAAGCCCTTAGACTCTAATCAGACTATAACTGTTCAACAATATTTTAGTAACTTTAAAGAAACACTTTCCAAAGTACGTAAAATAGCCAGTGAAAACTTAAGCAAAGCTCAGATTAAAATAAAAAATAGTTATGATAAAAAAACTCAAATAAGGAAGTTCAACCCAGGAGATCTTGTGTTAGCATATTTTCCTATCCCTGGATCCCAATTTTCCTTCAAATATTTTTGGTACATATAAAGTAGTTAAATATGTCAATAACCATACCTATGTGATTGAAACCCCCGATAGAAGGAAAAGTACTCAAATTATCGATGCCAATCTGCTTAAAAGGTATCATTCTAGCAATACTGAAACTGGTTATGAAGACAAAATTGTAAATGTTAATGTTAAGGTCAAGGACGAGAAACCTGAAGTAAGTGAACCTGAATTCATCTATTCATGGCGTTTTGTAGATAATTGTGCTGCTCTGAAACAATTTGAAAACTCATGTCAACCTCTTTTTCCTTTTCAATCACAAGGATTTCAAAATCTTGTTTACTCTTACCCAGAACTTTATGGGGAAAATCCAGGTCAGTGTACAGTCCTCACCCATGACATCGAACTTCTACTATGAACTGCTCCCATACGACAACACCCTTATCGCATCAGCCAGGCCAAGAAACTAGTGATGAAAGAAGAAGGGGAATATCTTCTGAGAACCGGTTTAGCTAAACCAAGAAAGTCACCATGGGTGTCTCCATGTCTATTGGTACCAAAGGAGGATGGCAGCATGCGACTGTGTACAGACTACAGGAGAGTAAATTCTGCTACTGTTAAGGATAGTTAACCTTTACCCCGTCTAGATGACCTTATAGACTCTGTGAGCCAAGCAAAGTATGTAGCAAAGATAGATCTCCTCAAGGGGTGTTATCAGGTGAAGTTAACATCTAGAGCCAAGCTTATATCGGCTTTCATAAATCCTTTTGGGTTATTCCCGTATGAAGTGATGCCTTTGGATTTAACAAATGCCCCATCCATATTTCAATGCATAATTAACTACACTATTCAGGGTCTAGAGGGAGTATTTGCATATCTAGGTGATATATTACTGCTAATTGATTCTTGGGAAGAGCTTATGAAACGTTTGAATATGATCTTTGATAGATTAAGAGAAGCCCAGTTAACTGTAAATTTAAAAAAATTTGTTTTTGGTCAAGCTAGAGTTACTTACTTGGGACATATTGTGGGTGGAGGTAATGTCAGGCCTAAAATTGCAAATGTTAATGCCATTTTTGACTATCCTGAACCTGAGACTAGGAAATCCCTTAAAAGATTTCTAGGTATGGTTTCATATTACAGGAAGTTCTGCCGTAATTTTGCTTCAGTAGCTGCCCCTTTACATAGTCTTACCAGCCCTAAAAAAAAGTATTAATGGGATTAGAGATGTCAGGCAGCATTTGAACGTTTAAAATATTTTTTTGAGTAGTGAGCCAGTCTTACACAGTCCTAATTTTTCAAAACCCTTCCCTTTACAAGTAGACGCTTGCGACACAGGTGCTGGAGGAGTGTTGCTGCAGGATATTGATGGGATACTCCACCCAATAGGATACACCTCCAGTAGCTTCAAGCCTCATCAGCTGTCCTACAGTACCATAGAGAAGGAGCTTTTAAGTTTGGTTCTTGCTATCCAAAAGTTTGAATGTTATCTACATGGAGCTCCTGTCATCCATGTCTATACGGACCACAATCCCCTCACCTTTCTTGAGCACACCAAGGTCCATAATCAGCGCTTGCTAAGTAGGGCTTTATTTCTTCGAAACTTCAACCTTCAAATAAAGCACCTCAAGGGCAGTGACAACGTATATGCTGATGCCTTGTCATGGGGCCATTCTCAACATTCTCAGGAGATGTAAGGTGTTTAACCTTGATCAAGCCACTCCGCTGGGCTTGATACTCCAGGGGGAGATATTACAATTTCCACATCATTGTAATTATTGTGTGTATTTTGCCTGACTGTTTTCCCCTGCATACCACTTTCCTTTATCCTTGCCCAGAAACTTGTTTGCCTTCGTTTCACACTCCTTGTTCTTACTTGCTCCACCCACCATGAATTTCTTCGACCCCTAAATGTAATTTTGAATCAGTCTCCACTCAGCAACTAAACCAAGGACTTTGGTTCCGACAGGGAAGCAGTCCCCTTTATTGTAATGTATCTATAACCTAAATTTAAGTGATATTATTGTAAGGGTTTAATAACGAATTGTGCTTCTGTTTCAAGTGTTCTCAAATTCCAGTGTGATTACTTTTCGAGACGTGATTGTCATTTGCCATTTGTCCTATTCTGTCATTCCTGTCTTTTATGTCATTTGTGTTTCTTTTATATGGACTTTAAATCTAATTGTAGTGTTTTGTAAATAATTGTTGCATTATTATATTTAAATCTTGCTTGATCGTTTTCTCATTCAAATACCTTTATTTTGTATTATTATGGTCCGTTGAACCCACCTGCTAAAATAGTAAATTACCCTTCTTTCTCACGACTGTAATACATATATATATATATATATATATAGAGCCTCTATTTGTCTCGCAAATAGAGGCGAGACATTTCAGCAGCTGGCACAGATGGCATTGGATGAGAGAATGGCGATATCAGATACAGGACCCAACCCGGAGAATTCCGGACGGGATTTAGTGAGTGATATACAGTATATACTGTATATATATATATATATATATATGTATATATATATATATATGTATATATATAAACGTATATATATATATATATATATACTGTGTGTGTATATATATATATATATATATATGTACATATATATGCATACACATAAATATATATATATATATATATATATAGATATATATATATATATATATCTATATATATATATATATATATATAAATAAATATATATGTATATATATATATATATATATATAGAAGGAAAAATTACAGTATTTAAATGTAACTTCCTGTTTACTTTTTTTTAAAGTAACTACCTGTTTGAGAGTCCCTAGAAAGTTTCCTTGGGATCTCTCTTCTGTTCATTCTAGCACTTTCTGTGCTATTCCCTCAAGCTTCAGTGGACAGCTGCGGGTGTGTCCCTAACCCGTCACGAAGTCCCGTTTTGTTCTTGGAAGAAATTGTATTACACTTAAGAGAAAGTCAAAAAGTGAAGGAAAAGTCTGCTTTTCCTAACCCTAACTTCCAATGGAAATGTGCAAGAAAAAGACTTTGGGGGATGTTCCTCGGTACTACAGGAGAATCGTAGCATACATCGCTTTTCTCTGTTTAGTTTCTTGAGAGACAAATATCCAGTGATAAATGTGACTAATATTGGTTGTTTTTTCTGTTTTGATTCTGCATCTTATATAGTTAAGTTTTGGGTAATATTTTACTAATTAGTGCTTGTTATCGTAACTTTTATTATATATTATTGTAACGTGAATTATTTGACTGATTTGCTTCAAAGAGTATTGGGCAACTAGTAATAACGAGGTAACATCCCATAACTGTGATTTTTCATAGTTGGGTTCTTTATTCATGTTTGAATTTGTTGTTTCTGGTAATTTAATAATTTTATTTATATTGTTTTGTATTCAATCGACATTCATAATTTCTCGTAATTTGTATCTTATTTGTATGGAACTCTAGTTGTATGTAACTTTAAAGATTATTGATAATTAAAATATTGGTAAACGTATCTCTATCTGGTTTCGCCCTAGTATTTTCTCAATATTATGAGGTATTATCTTGCTACAAACATCATTAAAAGAATCTGATAAGGATATATAGAAATATACCTTACATTGGTGACCATGCCAGGATAATACTGCATATGTTGTGGGAATTAAGGTGAAATTCACTTAGCCATTATCACATGCATATTTTGCTGGGTGGGTAAGAGTTTGTTGCGCATGCTCAATACAGTACAGCCTCTGTGAACAAATCTTTATTGACTTTAAGGGTAAAGGAGTTTGACTATCGTAATTGCTTAGAGGGGACAGGAATTACGCCTAGCATGATAGTGTTGGAGCCATAGTAAATTCCACGAGTTACCCTAGTTAAGGAGTGCAGAAAATGCTGACCCTTGTTTCTTAATGCGTTATCGTGACCTACGATGAAATCACGATAGTGTATTTATAAAGACCAGTAAACAGTCATTTATCTTTTATTTTGTAAGGGAAATATTATGAACATTATCCAATGTGAGATGCATAGAAAATTATAATTGTTGTATTGAATTATTTTGTAATAATATAATACTTCTTTTTGTTGAAGTTTTTTGTAAGGTAAAATACATTAGATAGTTGTTTGACTCTAAGCAATTGTTAACGAGTTGCCAAAGTTTGTTTTGACGAATGCAGAATGTGCATGCGTGGATCTCAGTCTTCTTTGAGTAATGTAACGCAAAACTAGTTAGTACCGACATAGCAGTGTTACGAATCGGGTCTTGGACCCTGCGGTATCTCAACGGGGGAGGGAGAAATTAACAAACCACCAAGAGAGTTTTAGCCATCATGGATTAAAGCTAAGTCAAGGTTTTATAAGTGTTTTGTTATTTTAGTGATATTGAAGGGCATGCATGCACATTAGATATCGTTAATGACGAACATTTGTAAAATAAGAATGTACTTCGGGTTGCCGGATAGGAAATGTTACAATTAATAGTTAAGGTTAGTAATAAATATGAATATTTTTATTCCTGGTTAAATAATGATTTAAACACAACACAATTTTTCGATTTATTGAATGATAGGAACAGAAAAGAATCCTTGAAAATCTGATAAAGAACCTGGTAATATGTAAACCAAATTAGGGTAAGTTTAGGTTTCCATATTCATTGAAGATTCTATATGTTTACTATTTTGGATTCTTTGGAGTAATTATATGCGTTTTAGCATTCAAGAAAAGTGAATTCTAAATAGCTCAAAGCTCTTTAGTATTTTGACTGTTAGTGTGTGTACTGGAAGTATATTCTATGGTCTATTCGAGTCTTCTTTATTATATTTTCTATTTAGGTTCCACCATAAAATCAAGACTTGTTACTGTCCTTGGCAACACACTAGTTTAATTGTAATGGTTGGCTCTAGTTTCATACAATGTCTGAATTACAGTTTTCCTATTGGATGGAGCAAGGAAGAATAATTGGTTTGGAAGGAAATGGACTTGGTGAATGGGCAACAAAAAAATATGAAGCAGGATTACAAAGAGAGAGAAAAAAAGAACATGAGAGACAAGAACGAGAAGAAAAAAAGAAAAGGAGAGACAAGAATGTGAAGAAAGGGCTAAAGAACGAGAAGAAAGGGCTAAAGAACGAGAACTTGAAATGGATAGAAGTTTAGAAGCAAGAAGATTAGCTCTTGAGGAAGCAAAGCTAGCTCTTGATAAACAAAGAATTGATGATGGTATTCAGGAAAGTACTGCTCCTATGGTAAGTGGTATTAAACCACCAAAACTTGTTCCTTATAAAGAAGATGAGGACATAACTGCTAACATAATGATTTGAAAGTGTTGCTTCCTTATATGAGTGGCCTGTTAGTGAGTGGGCTACCCGTTTGGCATTATCGTTTTCAGGCACTGCTTTAAATATTTATTCTACCCTTTCTGAAGAAGAAATTGCAGATTATGTAAGTTTAAAAGCTGCTGTTTTAAGGGCTTTTAAGAGGACCCCTGAACAGTACCGTAAAGAATTCAGATTTGCTAAGATGAGCTCTAAGATTAATTTTTCTCAATTTATGACTCAACTCTTTAGTCACTTTGATTATTGGTATCATTCAAGTGATGTTGATGATTCTTTTGAAAACTTAAGAGAATTTATTGTTGTTGATCAATTTCTCACTGTCTTACCACAAGCCATCAGACTTTTTATTAAAGAACAGGAATTATGGAAAGCTAAAGATGTTGCCGAAGCAGCAGACAGATTTTCAGGTGCACATAGATGTTATCCTGGGGATAAGCAGACCCAAAAGAAAAGTCTTAATCCAAAACCATCTTCAGTTGTCACCCAAAGGCCAACACCACTTTGCTATGTTTGTGGTGAAGCTGGACACATTGCACGATCCAGTCCTAAAGGTAAAGCTGCAATGACTTCTACTCCTGTCACTTCATCGAACAAAGCAGGATCAAATAAGGTTGGTCGATATGCTTCTAAAGAAACTCACTCTAGAGCTCCATTTACTCATGGTGTGGTTAATGGTTCTTGTGTTTCTACCATTTTACGTGATACTGGCTGTTCTACATGTATTGTATCCAAAGACCTGTTTCCTAACTTGAATGAGAGGGAATAGCCAAAATCATCATTAATTGATTATTTAGGAAGGAAAAATGTTTTTCCAGTGTTACCAGTTTATATTGGATGCAAATGGTTTACTGGAAAGGTAAATGCTATCATTGTCCCAATTAAATTTTGTATAGTACTTTTAGGTAACATTGAAGGTGCTCTTTTTCCTGAATATGAAGACTGCCCCCCTTGGAACTCCATTGATGAGGAACCTCGAAGAAACCATCTGCCTACAGAAAAGGGTAAAGCTATTGAACACGTTAATATAATCACTCGTTCAGCTTCAAGGAAAGTTGTTCACCCATTAGTTTTTCCTGATGTAGAAGCCCTTGAGACTGCTCCTATTGACTTTATGAAATTGCAAAATTAATGTTCCACCCTGGAATCGATCAGGAAAGACTGTCAAGCCAACACCATAACAAAAAACTCAAAAGTGGAGTACAGATATGTACTGAGTAATGAAGTTTTGTACACTATAAGGAAATTATAAATGCAAACAATTCAAGAATTGCAAATAAATTTTATTTAGTTGTTCCTCTTAAACTTAGAAAAGGTTGTTCTTAAATTGGCTCATGATTTACCTGTGGCAGGACACTTTAGTCATCGCAAAACCCTAAAAATATCTAAGAACTATATTTCTGGTCAGGAATGTGTACAGATGTGTATGCATATTGTAGATCTTGCGATAACTGTCAGAGGAACACAAGTAAAGGTACACATAAAAGGGTCTCTATGGTAAAAATGCCAGTAGTTTTCATTCGTTTTAGCAGAGTAGGAATTGACATAGTGTGTCCACTGAATCCAAGCACATCTGAAGGTCACAGGTTTATTTTAACAATGATTGATTATGATACAGGATTTCCTGAAGCAATTCCTATAAAGACCATAACCACTGTTGATGTTGCAGATGCTCTTATGCAAATATTTTCTAGGTTAGGAATACCAAAGGAAATAATATCTGATAGAGGAAAGCAGTTCACATCAGAACATATGGAATATGTGTACCAAATGTTGGGAGTAAAACCATTGTTTACTACTCCGTATCATCCAGCTGGCAATGGTCGTTGTGAAAGACAACACTCTGTTCTCAAATCTATATTGAAGAAATTGTGTCATTTGCAGCGTAGAGAATGGCATAGATATTTACCTTGTGCCCTGTTTGCTATGAGGGAGATTCCTTCTGACACTCTTGGTTTTTCCCCATTTGAATTCCTTTATGGATACCAAGTAAGGGGACCACTACTAATATTGAATGAGATATGTACTAATACTGGCCTTTCTAATGATACCCAAAATGTTTATTCTCTTCTTTTTGATCTTAGAAACAGGCTAGAGGAAACTTCAAAAATAGCCTAGGAAAATATAAAGACTTCAATGGAAATCTACAGTACGTACTTTGCCAAGAAAAGTACTCGTAGGCAGTTTAAAGTCAATGATGAGGTGTTACTATTATTGTGTTCTGCCAACAAAACACAATAAGTTGTTAGTTGAATGGCAAGGACCATTTAAAGTTCTGCAGAAACTCAATAGTGTTGACTACATAATCGATGTGAAAAGTAAGCCAAAACCATTTCATGTTAACTTGCTGAAGGCATATTTTTACAGGTCACAGAATGTGTTATCAGTGGCTGATGAAAATCTGAATAGTTCAATTTCAGATTATTGCTGTGTAACCTCTCATGTAATAGTTTTGAGCGAAGACATCGAAGATCCTATGCCTTGTGTTGAAGAAGAAATAACTTCAGAATTAGATATCTGTCAGACTTTAACTCCAGAACAAAAAGGGAAACTAGAAGAAGTACTGGATAATTTTACAGAAGTCCTCTCGGAGATACCAGGTTGTACTTCTACCATAATCCACAAGATTGAATTAACGTCAAGAGAGCCTATTCGAAAGAAAATGTACCCAGTACCAGCACATCTTAAGGAGGAAGTATGTAAAGAAGTAGATATATTACTGAAACTTGGGATAATTGAAGAAAGTAAGTCTGATTATTGTAATCCTATTGTCATGATAAAGAAACCTGACAACACATTCAGGTGCACTCAATTCAGTAACAAAGTTTGATTCTGAACCTATGCCCTCAATTGATGAAGATTTATTTAAATTTAGTAACATGTCTTTCATTACAGAATTGGATATCACAAAAGCCTATCATCAGGTTATGTTGGACCCTAATGTAAGACCTCTAACGGCTTTCCCTACTTACCGTGGTTTAATGCAATATAAGAGGCTACCATTTGGACTGGTTACTGCATGTGCCACCTACGTTAGATTGATGAAGAAAATCTTTCATGGAATGAGCAATATCTCTATCTATTTTGATAACATATTTGTGATGTCTAATACTTTCCAGGAACATTTGGAAACCTTGAGAGAGGTACTTCGAAAATTGAGAGATCATTTTTGTTATGAGAAAGTTAAATATTTGGGTTTTGAAGTAGGTAATAATATAATCAGACCCCTGAATGATAAAATTTTATCTATGCAACATATTCAAATTCCAAAACCTAAGGAGTTGATAAGAAGCTTTTTAGGTTCTGTTAATTTTTATCGACAGTTCATCCCAAATTTGTCTAGCTTAACATCGTCATTAACAGCAAAGCTTAAAAAGGAAGTGAAAGAACCTCTACAATGGAATAGTGAGGAAGAAAACATATTTGAGACTATTAAGAAATACTTCATTGATGCTCCTATTCTTCATATTCCAGAGATATATAAACCTTTTGTTCTAAGGACAGATGCCTCTTCAGTTGGTCTTGGATCTGTGCTCCTTCAGTACGATGAAGAAACAGCCTATCCAGTGGCGTATGCTAGCCAGAAGCTTCTCCCAATGGAACAACGGTATTCTACCATTGAGAGAGAGTTTTTGTCTATCTTCTGGGCTGTACGATAATCCACTATTATTTGTATGGGAAAGAGTTTTTCATTGAAACAGACCATAAGCTCCTTACCTACATGGAAATTCTGAAATCTGGAAATGATAGGATTTTGAAATTAATTCTCGGCCTACAACCATGTAAATACAGGATTATATATATATATATATATATATATAATCTGGTCAATCTAACCATTTTTTGGATTTACTGAGTAGAAGCAATTAATGTATTTTGCTTGTGTAAATAGTTGAGTGGGTAAACATTTCCTTTAATTTGTTTGTAAATTCCAAGGAATTAACTTGATAAAGAGCCTGTGTAAAGGAAAAATTACAGTATTTAAATGTAACTTCCTGTTTACTTTTTTTATTTTTTTTTAAAGTAACTACCTGTTTGAGAGTCCCTAGATAGTTTTCTTGGGACCTCTCTTCTGTTCAATCTAGCACTTTCTGTGCTACTCTCTCATGCTTCAGTGGATAGCTGCAGGTGTGTCCCTAACCCATGACGGAGTCCTGTTTTGTTCTTGGAAGAAATTGTATTACATTTTAAGAGAAAGTCAAAAAGTGAAGGAAAAGTCTGCTTTTTCTAACCTTAACTTCCAATGGAAATGTGTAAGAGAAAGACTTTGTGGGATGTTTTTTCTGTTTTGATTTTGTATCTTAGATAGTTATATTTTGGGTAATATTTTATTATATGGTGCTTGTTATCGTAACTTTTATTATATATTATTGTGACGTGAATTATTTGACTGATTTGCTTCGAAGATTATTGGGCAACTCGTAATAACGATGTTACGTTTCGTAACTGTAATTTCATAGTTGGGTTCTTTACTCATGTTCCTGGTAATTTAATAATTTTATTTATATTGTTTAGTATTTAATCGGCATTTATAATTTCTCGTAATTTGTATCTTATTTGTATGGAACTTTAGTTGTTTGTTACTTTAAAGATTATTGATAATTATAATATTCGTAAACGTATCTATATCTGATTTCGCCCTAGTATTTTCTCAATATTATGAGGTATTATCTAGCTACAAACATCATTAAAAAAATCTGATAAGGATATATAGAAATATCCCTTACATATATACATATATATATATATATATATATATATGTATATATATATATATATACTGTATATATATATATATATACAGTATATATATATATATATATAGTACATATATATATATATATATATGTGTGTATATATATATATATATATGTGTGTATATATATATATATATATGTGTGTATATATATATATATATATGTGTGTGTATATATATATATATATACATATATATACACACACACACATATATATATATATATATACTTATATATATATATATATATATGTATGTATGTATTATTTATTAACGTAATATTTGCTTTTGTTTACGTCAGCCTTTTTACTGCATTTTCGTTTTATATAAAATTAGTAAAAGTTTTAGTTAATGAGGTTTCAGTTGTAATTTTTTTTTCCTTTGAAGTGCAGTTTTAACCTCCTCCCCTCTCGCTTAAAGATTTTTAGGTGTCTAGTTTAATGCTTGTGTCTTTTCTGTGTTTTTTGTGTTTACATGCAAGGAACTCGATTGCCTAAAGACACAGTTCGATCTTGCCACTCCCCTGACTTAATACAGCAGCTGGCATATGTCGCCATTTTAGAGACATGCTACCCCAAAGTTTGATGGCTTTTAAGCAGGTGCATTTCTGCTATCTGCGGTGTTTTGTAACTACTGTGTATTCTTTTCTACGGTCCTCTGTGCCGACGTAGGGATCCCATTATCAAGGTGGACATGGGAGAGACACCTCCGTTAATGCTTCCTCGACAGAGGCAGTTGCGAGAGCTTTGGAGCTCTTGGTGACATAAAGGGAGGGAGTTGTTATGTAGGATATATTTTTTTTGTACTTTTTTCGGGTTGGGACTCGATTTCCCTCCCTTTGATGAGGAGTCCCGTGAAGCTACACTCCCTACGGTGGCTAAGTGATATTGGAGTCGCTACTTTGGTTGGAGCAGCGGGTGGTTTTATCTCGCCCCAAAAAGTGTGAAAATATACATATTTTTTTTTGTGTGTGTGTATGTTCAGTTATTTGACTCTCCCTCATTGAGAGTGTGGTGTTTCGCGTTGTGAATTATGTTGATATTAAAATCTGTCTCGGTATGTGCCTTTTTAGACATTAATGTTCATGTTGTTAGTTCTTAATTCTTTATTCTAATTGTTATGTATTCACAAGGCTGTCTGTTCTAAGAATTGTTGTTAATAAATATTGTTAAATTTTCCCAAGTTTTTCATTTCCGTTGATCAATTTTCTGGTGGGTATTTTTGTAAACACTAACCTCTCTTATCGTGCAATAAGAACTTGTACCACGGCCCAACAAGGGTCGTAACATAATTGGCGACCGTGACAGGATAGAGGGCTCAGGGTATCCGGTATTTTGGTCGGTGGAGCGACACTCGGGTGGACTCCTCAATATCTATTTTTTTGTTTTAGTGCTGCCTTTCTCCCCTGAATTTTTTTTTTTTCACGAAATGGAGGAATTTGTTTTTAGATCCAGCTGAATTCTTCGGGTCAGTTGATTGCATCAAGTATTTGCCCCTCATAGGTAGAAAAAATTAGTTGAGTGTGCTAAGTTGTTAGGTGTTCCGCAGAAGGCGACAGACACCTGAGCAGATATATTAGTAGCTTTTAGGGATAAAATAAAAAAAGAGTTAGCCGAAGCTGAACATTCAGTGAGTGAGAGTGAGGTAATTGGTGATAGTGAGGAGAGTTTGAGTGAGGGTTTAGAAGAGGACAAAGTAAGTATGAGAGCTGGTCTAACTCTGTTTGAGGATCCTCCTCTCGTAGGTACCATATACGAGGATCCACCAAATTTTCCCACAGGTTCAGGTAATGTGACCTCCGTTCTTGGCCCCCATGATTCTGTACCCTTCAAATCTCTGGCCCCTGTTAATGTATTGGGTGACTCCAAGGATGAGAAGGAATACAACCTTATTTGCAAACGCACAGGGTTGTGAAAATGAAGTTTGAGGAGAACGAGTGGGTAAGGTGTCATGAATTGCAGATGGCAAAATTGAATATATAGATGGATAGGTTGCAGGGGGCCAATTTGATAAGTTCTCCTAAAGATACCTTCCCAAATCGGTTTAACGTAGGTGCTGCACTAAAATTGGTGCCAGTGTTTGACGAAATGAATGTCCCTGCGTTCTTCAAGGCCTTTGAGCGTTTGGCCTCCCGATTGTCTTGTCCAGCAAAAATGTGGACTGTATTAATACAGTGTAAGTTAGGGGGCAAGGCAATGCGGGTGTATAATGCCTTGGAGGAGGGAGTAGCTTGGGATTACCAGCAAGTTAAAGCCTTAATTCTAATGTCTTAATACTTGGTCCCTTAGGCCTACCAGCTCTGGATTTGCAGCTATACAAAACACCCTGCGCAGTCTTTCATGGAATATGCGCATGTCAAGGAGGAACAGTTCGACGACTGGCTAAAAAGTGGTTAGATAGTCACTTTCGCTGCGTTACGTGAACTGATGCTCCTTGAGGAGTTTAAGAAGGCCTGTAGCCGGGAGTTGAGAGTTCACCTCGAGGAGGTAAAAATTGTGAAATTGAGTAGTGCCGCTCAGATAGCGGATGAATTTGTATTGACTCAACGTTCAGGTAGCGGTAGTTTTACATATACTGTAAGACTTTAGATAATCAAACATCTTGCTCCTCTAATGGTGGTAGGAGATGGGAAACCTCCTAGTCGACTCCCATATCCTTAAAAATGGTAATATTAATTCTAATTCTTTTCCAGGTAATAGGGATATGAGTAGAGTCGAAGGAGGTCTTCTCCCCTGAAGTTTTTGCTAATAGAGATTTCCCAGGTGAGGTATAATGGAAATAGAAGCTCCGAACATAAAGGAAGCTGTTTTTGGTGCAACAAGCCCAGGCATTTCCAAAACCAGTGTAATGCTCGTAGGGTGTACCTACCGCGCAATGATTAAAGTCCCGTAGCCTTGGTTAATGATAAGTCAGAGGTTAGTAGTAGTAGTCATGTAGACAGACTTATAGTAGATAAGAGTAGTTTAGTAAATAGTAGTAAGCCTAATGCTCTTAATCCTCAATCGTGACTCAAGTACGACACATATGTATGGCCTGGAAAGTTGATTTTTGACTCTCGTGTTGTCCAGGTGAAGTTTTTTAGTGACTCTGGTTCTGCCCGGTCATTAGTCCTGAAGAGGGCTCTAAATGGTTTTGAAAAATATACCGTAAATTTTATATTGTTGGGATGTTTTCCAGATTCAGTTGTGTCTGATCCTTTGGTTAATGTCCGCATGCCTTTCATGAGATATTATCGTGTCACTGAGTTGGCTGTGGAGGATAGTCTACCTATCCCAGGTGTTGATAGTATCCTGGGAAATGATATGCTGGATAGGGAAGGATGGGAGCTGTTCCCTATATTATCAGTAAATGCTAGTCCCGTGGCCGTAATAACTAGGTCCGCTGCAAAAGCTGCTAATTTACTTGATGTGAAGAGCCATTATGACCCAATTTTACATAGTGTAGAATTAAATGTTTTAAGGTCTGGGCCAGTAGTGAGTAGTTGTAGTGATGTAGTTAATATGAAACTTGATTGGAACAGAGCTGCTTTAATTAAAGCTCAAAAAGATGAATTTAATTTAGATTTGGGCAATGATGAGGATCTGACTAAACCTAGGTTTGGAGTTGTAAAGAGCTTATTATATAGGTTATGTTGTCCCGCATCTGATAATTTGAATAAAACTGGTCGTGTGGAACAGATTATGGTATATTCTCAATTCAGAGATTCTGTTTTGAAGTTAGCTCATACTAATTTTTTTTTTCAGGTCATTTGGGTGTGTTAAAACTTTTCATAGCCTGGCAAGGTATTTTTTGTAGCCTGGAATTGAATTGAGTGTGAGGCAGTTTATCAGAGTGTTAGACTTGTCAGGTTTTGGGTAAACCAAATCAGGGGATTCATAAACCACTGTTGCATCCCATAACTGCTATTGGTGATCCATTTTCTGAGTTAGTAATTGCTGTTGTAGGTCCATTACCCAAAACTAAAACAGGTTACGTATATTTACTAAGTATCATAGATAGAGCCTCTCGTTTTCCTGAAGCTATACCTATGAGGCGTATTACTTCCAAAGTTATCTTTGAAAAATTAATGGATTTCTTTTCCAGTCATGGTCTCCCTTGTGTAATTCAGACCGACTGTGGGACCAATTTCCCGAGTAAGGTATTTAGGGGTGAGTGTGCTGAACTGGCCAATCAGCACGTTACCAGCGTACCTCATCACCCGGAGAGTCAAGTGGTAGTGGAAAGGTTCCAACAAACCCTCAAGTCTGTCGTGATGAAACATTGTTCTGATCATGATAGTGACTGGGAAAAAGCCCTCCCTTTTGCACTGTTTGCTATAAAGAATCACCAAAACTCTAACACTGGTGCTGGTGTAGCTCCAAACAAGTTGGAATTTGGGCACAAGGTTCGTGGACCATTGGAAATAGGATCAGAAATGATGAAATCCAACCTGAAAGAGGAAATAAATGTTAAAAGGTTTGTGGAAGACATGAAGGGAAGAATGGTTAGTGCCTGGAAGTTTTCCAGGGAAACTTTTGAATGGTTCCAGCCAGTAATGAACATCAACTTTGACAAAAAAGTGAAGATACATTCATTTGAACCTGAGGAGTTGGTTTTTGTGCTGAGTATGGACCCTGATAGTTTTCTCGAACCAAGATATAAGGGCCCTTGGAAGGTTTTGAGGAAACTGTCGGAGGTTAACTATGAAATTAAGGCTCCCAATTCAAGTCGTAAATGTAGAATATGTCATGTTAATCGTCTGAAACCATATATTGGTAAGAAAGGTGATCAATTAGCAATAGTGTCCGAGCCTGTGTCTGTGGTATTGGATGTGCCTCCCAAGGACTCTGACGAGTTAGGGTGTCCAGCCTTCGGATATATCGGGTGAAAATATGCAAAACTAGGAGATGTTAATAAGTAGTTTAGATCATTTAGATGTTAGCAAACCAGAGGATGTGCTTAATTTAATTTATTTTTTTCAGATTTTTTTTTTTTAAGGATGCTCCAGGTAAGACAAATATTTCCAGTCATGACGTTGATGTAGATAATGCATCCCCTGTGAAGTCCTTACTGGCTGAACCCAGTAAAATAGGATTTGGTCAGCAAGGAGATAGAGTATATGCTGAAACATAACATTATTCAACCATCTGTAAGTCCCTGGAGTTCTCCTATTGTAGTAGAAAGGAAAGCAGACAGTAAGTTCCGCATGTGTATGGACTACAGTAAAATGAACGCCAATACGAAAAAGGATTCTTTTCCTCTCCCTTGTATTGATGATTGTCTGGATCGTATTGGTTGTGCTAAATTTATTACTAACCTGGATCTTTTAAAGGGTTATCGGCAGGTTCCATTGTCCAACAGAGCTTGTGAAATATCCGCATTTCTCTCTCCGTTTGGCCTAAACAAGTATATGGTTATGCCTTTTGGAATGAAAAATGCTGCATGTACTTTTCAAAGGGTCATGAATAGTGTAATTTGTGATTTAAAAGGAGTGGAAATTTATATTGATGACTTGATAGTATATAGTAATGACTGGGATACCCACATGTTAAGGTTACGTAATGTTTTTGAAGCCCTTAGGTCTGCAGGGTTAGTTGTTAATTTGGCTAAGTGCGAATTGGTCCAGGCCAAGGTTTGTTATTTGGGTCACGAGGTTGGTTTAGGACATGTGGCTCAGAAACAAGCTAACCTCGAGGCAATTATAAATTTGAAAAGGCCTGGTAATGTTAGAGAGGTAAGAAGAATGCTGTGCGTGATGGATTATTACCGCAAGTTTGTGCGTAATTACTCTGATCTTGCTCAGCCTTTTACTAGTTTATTAGCAAAGGGAAAAGAGTTCTTGTGGTTGGATCAGTATGAAGAGTCTTTTAATAAACTTAAATCAGTATTAAACACTAACCAAATTTTGACTCCCCTAATTTCCTGAAGCCTTTTATTATAGCAGTAAAAGCCAGTGACGTCGGCATTTGAGGTGTCCTTTTTCAGAGAAAGAAGGACAGTGTTCATCCTGTGTCTTAGTATAGTAAAAAGCTTCTGGCATCAGAAAAACGTTACTCCACAATAGAAAAGGAAGCTCTTTCTTTGGTCTGTGCTCCCAACTATTTCAAGCCGTACGTGACAAATACTTCTTTCCCAGATGATATATGGACGGACCACAATCCTCTATTTTTTTCCGCTGGACCCTTTTTCCGCAGGAATTCAATTTAGTTATAAAACATGTTAAAGGGACTGACAACAAAATTCCTGACACCCTTCGTAGAATTTAGTGTGCTTGCCTGATCCTTCTCATACTCCACCTTGCTTGTTTTTCTATTGAGGTTGTATGGAAAAAAATTGTTAGGTTGTAGTTCTGTTTAAATAATAGCTTTGTAGATAAAGTTTAGAAGGTTTCTTCGAGTGGTATACACTCTAGTGTTTTGTAAAGGTCCCTCCAAATTAATTATTGTTTTGTCCCGATATACTAAGACTTTTAATTGTATAATGACATATAGGACCTTTCCGACTATAATGCCAGTGTATTGTAGGTTGAGGTGCATGTCTGTGGGCGTACCTATAATTTTACTTAGGTTTAGTTAGGTAGGCTTATTTCCATAGAATTGGAGATTTTTGACGAAGTACGGGAATATTATATCTTCAATATATATAAAGCTTAAGGCTTATATTCTTAAGGGGTACTTTGTTTGTTTGTAGGTTTATTGTTCTGTTTTTATACCTATTGTTTCCA
>NC_090744.1:75310891-75315891 GCF_036898095.1 Palaemon carinicauda | reverse complement strand
CCTAAATGGCTATATGGCTCGAAAAGTACCCTCCTCCTCTAAAAGTTAGAAATAACTCTACTTTTTCGGAAGCTAACTTCTGCATGAGGCCGTTAATAGATATGTTAGAATTTTTGTTCAAAAGAATGGTGAAAATAGGACATTCATAGAATCAGAGGTGCATTGTAGATTATACCTAACAATGAATGATAAATAAATGAGGGTTCTATAGCTTAACACACATTTAAAATGGATTATCAGATAAGATGAGCTGAAATCTTATTGCTTGGAAATAGTTAAACTCTGTATAGGAATGTTGATATTTCAAATGACAGAACCACGTATTCACTATTTTAATTTATAATTACATTTTTTTTTTTTTTTGTGAAGGTAGATAGCTATGAATTATCATTCTTTGTTATTATTTTACACCACTAGGATACAGATACATTTCAGTCCTTTTAAGTATTGATATCTAGGAAGCAAAGGTCAATAAAGGTAACACTGCTTTCAAAATGCCAGCCCGACTGAAGAATGAAAAGATAAAAAGAGTAGCATCATATATTTTTGTATACAAGATGTATTCCCCACTAACCAAAATTATCTCTCTCTCTCTCTCTCTCTCTCTCTCTCTCTCTCTCTCTCTCTCTCTCTCAACTTTCTTTTTAACCTATAAAAAGCAATCATCGTCGCTTTTTTTTTTTTTTGGTCTCTCCACAATTTCCGTCGCTTTCCCATTGTTATCAACACTTTGATTATCATTCACAGCATCGTCACTCCTTCGTAAATCATGTCCTACATGCCACTGGTCTTGCCTCCCCACATTCTCTGTTTTATGGACTCACATGTTCGCAAGCTTCATCGTAAATTCCCTTTGAATTTACAGCGCCTTATAGCTGCCTTCATATCATAGTTTTGTGAACGAAAAATGTAAGGAAAGGATTTTCTTTCTGAATCAAGGGTTTCTCACTTGATATTACATTTATTGATGTATAAGAATGTGTAAAACCATTTACTTTTTACAAATCATATATAAGGAAAGTCATTTCAGGAATCAAAAGAGTATTGCCAAGTTATTCGACATTATGGAAACTAAAGTATTAGAGAAAATATTAAATTCTACATCTTAATCTCATCACTACATTACAAAATACAAACTATATATAATTTACAGTGCGTATTTGCTTTTTTCATTTGTTTATCTTGAACAAAGCAGCTACCGAAGAAAGCTGTTAGAGACATAAGTCTAAATAACAATTATAATATAATGAAAACGTAGCAAAATGGAAATAGGTTCTTTTGCTTGATCTATTGTGATGATAATAAACTCTCCTCAATAATTTAGTATGAGTATAGAGTAAGACAGCCGTGTTGTCCTTCAAAAGCGTGCTAGTAAAGCATAAAGGTCAATGGTATTGATTATTGGTTACAGTAAGATATTGTTTTTCCTTATGAAACAGAGTCATTAACTTCTTCCAAAGGGAAAATTTGATATATTCTTTTGCGATTTAAGATGTCAATTTTAACAAATCTATATGAAACATGACTTAGTTGATAAAATTAAATTTTCCAAAAGAAATACAATTATCAAAGATGTAAAGCAAAAGCCTTGGTAACTTGTGAGGGGATGGCAGTCGTCCTCTGGTGAGCATGAAAAATATTCCGGGAAACTTGGCATGACAGGGAATTTACACGATCTTCATATCTATACATTCTCTCTCTCTCTCTCTCTCTCTCTCTCTCTCTCTCTCTCTCTCTCTCTCTATGAATTTTTCAACTAGTTTCAACGCTAATTTATTTTAATAATACATATTACTTATTATACGAGGTGCCACCTCATATCAATAAATATGCCTTAAACTAATAATATTTGCATTTGTTTTTCTTTAAACAGAACATTAAACATATTTTTGTCTAAAGAATACAGTTAAGAAAATCTTAAGCACATATAATCCTTTCATCCATTAGTTTAAACATAACTATTCAAGCTTTGTAGATGAAGTACCCTATAAAGTATGTGAATTGGGCATATTTCAAATAGAAAGAGACATAAAAGGCTGTTATTATCAGGAGGTTTTGCCCAAGCAGCATTTATTGCTTTCTCCGAAAGCTCCACATTCTCATTTCCACGGAGGTGATTATACTATTTTAAATGTTCTTTTCGTAACCAGAGACAAGGAAAAAACATTCATGATTTTATAAAAGTAGTACATTTAGCCTCTGTGTCAGTATACATAATCTATACTGATGTTGTAACAAAACTATCGTGCTTTTCAGGGCCTTATCTAATTGATTTCAGGCAATAAAAGGCTACCAAAGTCTTGGATAAAGAAACGATTTAGGGAATAGCTATTTGAAGTCACTTCATAATTGGCATATAATGAGCATTGATGTCTAATGTTGATAATATAAGTAATCAGAGTAAATCAATGAAATCTAAATGGAAACTTAGCAAAACATAGGAAGCTCATAGATAGTTGCTTATGAAACGTCAATACTGAAGCCTAGGTAGCAATGATCACTTAACATTCCATATATGACTGGAGGCATATCATCTTTGGGGGGGAGGGAGGTAGTAATAGGTCAGATTTGACTTGGAATATTTATACTCAGCCTAATGCTTTTGCTCAGAGGGTTTATGCTTCAACTGAAAAGGAATACAATCTAACCATAAAAGAAACCTTTTCTGGCACAACTGAGGAACATAAGGTGTGGGTTACCCTTGAATCTACACTCTTTGTGTTGACGCAACAGTTCCTCCTTTAACTAAAACAGATGGCTCTGTCACACACTCTCCTAAGGAAAAGGCAACCCATTTGGCTGAAGTTTTTTGTAGTAAGGAGAATACAGAGGAAGTTCATATTCTTCATTCCCATTTTCTTGATGAACCTTGATGCTTATACTGTAGAGGTGTTGGCCCAAATTATATGTATAAATTTGTTTCTTATTTTTTGTTTAGAGACTGCAGATTTCTTAGCTCTAAAGTTATCTGCTAATTTGCGCATGTAAGCGAGAAGAGGAGCTTCTAGCAACTGTTGGAGAATGAGTAAAATTATTCTATTATGTAAATGTGTTTTTGGTAGCTCAAGTTAAATTGATTACCGTTCAGTTTCCACAACGTCCATATTATTCAAAGTTTATAATGTCCTGTGGCGAAACGTCTAATTAGGTTTGCAGAAGACACTCTTCTATTCCCTAGTTTACAATATGGCTTTCGTAAAGGCCTTGGATCATGTGATACACTTATTAAAATCTCCAAATCTGTAAAGAAATCTCATGATTGTGGTCAGGAGGTTCATTATGATTAGCCTTAATTATAGTGCTGCCTCCGACTGTGTTAATCAAGAGGCCCTTGTTTTCAAACTCAAACAGTTGCGAGTGGGTGGATCTCTTCTTAGCATCATTACTGAATTTCTAATTAATAGTTCGTAGAGAGTGGTTGTGGATGAGCACCATACAGAGTATACAAATGTGATACTTGGCCTTCCTGTGGGTACTGTTTTTGGCGTAATACTTTAAATACTGTATAAACATGACACAGTGTTTTACCTAGAAAACAAGTTCATTGCATATGTAAATGATGGTACTTCCTTGGTATCAATTAAATCTCCTGAATGTAGATTAGGGTGTAACTGAATCTTTCAAGATCTGGCTAAGATTAGACCAAAGGGCAAATTTTGTGGCATGAAGTTGAATAAAAACAAAACTTAAAGTATAATTGGAAGTAGGTAAATCTAGGTCTAGGACAGAGGTTTTACAACATCAATATCACAGCATTGATAATGTTTATTTAATTCTGTATGACTCTTTTAATATTTTAGGTGTCATTCTCAGAAAGATTGTACAAAACATTATCGTATTGAGAAAGTATTTTAACATTCTTGGGGATTATTGTAATCCGAAGGAGTAGTTTAATTCTTTCATTCTACCTTGTTTCGAGTATTGTTTTTCCGTGTGGTCCTCAGCTGCATATTCTCATTTTAATTTGTTGTACAAGAACTTAAAGTCTACTAAATTTCTTATTCCAGATGTAGATATTAATATCTGGCGCCGTTGTTCAATTAGTTCCTTGTCCCTGTTGCATAACATTTTTCATGATTCTGATCATTCTTTACATTCAGATCTTCCCGGACAAAACCACCCTTTCTGTAATACTAAGTATGTAGCTAATTCTAATAGTTAGGCGCTCTCCATCATGAGGCCTCACACAACACTGTATTCTAGAAGTTTTTATTTCAGTTGTGACCAAGTTGTGTAATTATCTTCTTAATCACGTAGGTGAATTGGGCAAAAAAACTTTAAAAGTTCAAACTTACAAATGTTTTTTTTTTTTTTTTTAACAGACTGACACAAGTCTCCCTATACTCTTTATATTGTACCAACCGTGTGTCACACGATCGTAGATAGTTCATTTTGTGCTTGTATCTTCGCTCTCCCCTCGCACTAAAAAGAACCTGAAAAATCATGTCCGCTTTTTTCCTCTGTAACACTGTCAATATTTGAACATGAAAATTCTTGTTGCTTTGAGATTTTGTATATAAAGGAGAGTGTTCTTTAATAAACTAACTCAGTTGCTTTCACACTGCCTTTGAGTTCACAACCTTCTCTCGGCTCCGTCACATTGGTGACCCCGGAGTGACCAGCCTACAGTTCGCCTCTCTAGATCAGGGCGCCCTATTTAACATGTACAGTATGTCATTTTTAGGAGGGAGCCATGTACCAACCGTGTGTCACACGATCGTACATAGTTCATTTTGTGCTTGTATCTTCGCTCTCCCCTCGCACTAAAAAGAACCTGAAAAATCATGTCTGCTTTTTTCCTCTGTAACACTGTCAATATTTGAACATGAAAATTCTTGTTGCTTTGAGATTTTGCATATAAAGGAGAGTGTTCTTTAATAAACTAACTCAGTTGCTTTCACACTGCCTTTGAGTCCACAACCTTCTCTCGGCTCCGTCACAATATATTTTAATGTTCTTACTGTTCTTAAAATATTTCAGTTTTAATTTTATTGCTGTTC
>NC_090744.1:75303391-75305891 GCF_036898095.1 Palaemon carinicauda | reverse complement strand
TCGAGGATCAGGGATTGTTTGTGGATGTTTATTTGTTGGAAGAGCCAGTGTATGGGCTCGTATTTATTGTTTGTTTAATAATGAGAAGTTTCTCTTATTAATTTTTCATTGCTGCTGTTTACGGTGTTTTTGTTATTGAATTATGTTAATTGTTTATCACTTACTTTAACTTTGAGTTGTCTGTATTTGAAACTTTGAATTTTAATCTGAATTTATGCTATGATCATTTAAGTCACTGTGCTTCCCATTTCCTGAACTCACTGTAATTATTGTATATACTTGTAATTATTGTATAATTTTTGTAAAATAAACTAGGTTAAGGTACTTGAGTATTTTCTGTTTTACCCACCCCTTTGGTTGTTGCAGTCCATTGGTTCATTCCAGTCCCAATTCTTTTAGTTTTTTTTTAAGAACCTGTTGAACCATTAAGGCGGTCCATAACAATGGCGACCGTGACAGGATTGGGTCTGTTTTGGCTGATGGTTCTGTGACATCTTTGGGGGTGAGTGATTGTGTGATCTGGAAAAAAATTTTTCTGAAATCTTTTTTTTTTTTGAGTGTGGAGGTGTTAGGTTGTTTGACTGTGAAACAACCTAGTTTCAATTATTTTTGTAACTGCCCTTTTCTTTGTTAAGGTGGGGGTCTTTGTTTAGTTTGGTCACGTTGTGAGTGACAAGCTTTAGTCAGGTTTGGGAAGCCAGATGGACCAGTTCTCGTAATGCAGTCGAGAAAGAGCAGCAGACCCAGCTTTGGAGTATCTCCTAGTTGGTGGTGACTTGTCCTTAACCTAGTCCTCGAGGTCGAGATGGATTTGAAGAGTTATTCTTCGGTAGCAGCAAAGTGGCTGCTGTATCGACACTGGCGTGGTTGTTCCCGTAGTGTTCGATGGACGTCCTCGAGGATCGGGGATTGTTTGTGGATGTTTATTTGTTGGAAGAGCCAGTGTATGGGCTCGTATTTATTGTTTGTTTAATAATGAGAAGTTTCTCTTATTAATTTTTCATTGCTGCTGTTTACGGTGTTTTTGTTATTGAATTATGTTAATTGTTTATCACTTACTTTAACTTTGAGTTGTCTGTATTTGAAATTTTGAATTTTAATCTGAATTTATGCTATGATCATTTAAGTCACTGTGCTTCCCATTTCCTGAACTCACTGTAATTATTGTATATACTTGTAATTATTGTATAATTTTTGTAAAATAAACTAGGTTAAGGTACTTGAGTATTTTCTGTTTTACCCACCCCTTTGGTTGTTGCAGTCCATTGGTTCATTCCAGTCCCAATTCTTTTAGTTTTTTTTAAAGAACCTGTTGAACCATTAAGGCGGTTCATAACAATGGTGACCGTGACAGGATTGGGTCTGTTTTGGCTGATGGTTCTGTGACATCTTTGGGGGTGGGTGAGAGTGTGATCTGGAAAAAAAAATTTCTGAATTTTTTTTTTTTTTTTAAGTGTGGAGGTGTTAGGTTGTTTGACTGTGAAACAACCTAGTTTCAATTATTTTTGTAACTGCCCTTTTCTTTGTTAAGGTGGGGGTCTTTGTTTAGTTTGGTCACGTTGTGAGTGACAAGCTTTAGTCAGGTTTGGGAAGCCAGATGGACCAGTTCTCGTAATGCAGTCGAGAAAGAGCAGCAGACCCAGCTTTGGAGTATCTCCTAGTTGGTGGTGACTTGTCCTTAACCTAGTCCTCGAGGTCGAGATGGATTTGAAGAGTTATTCTTCGGTAGCAGCAAAGTGGCTGCTGTATCGACACTGGCGTGGTTGTTCCCGTAGTGTTCGATGGACGTCCTCAAGGATCAGGGATTGTTTGTGGATGTTTATTTGTTGGAAGAGCCAGTGTATGGGCTCGTATTTATTGTTTGTTTAATAATGAGAAGTTTCTCTTATTAATTTTTCATTGCTGCTGTTTACGGTGTTTTTGTTATTGAATTATGTTAATTGTTTATCACTTACTTTAACTTTGAGTTATCTGTATTTGAAACTTTGAATTTTAATCTGAATTTATGCTATGATCATTTAAGTCACTGTGCTTCCCATTTCCTGAACTCACTGTAATTATTGTATATACTTGTAATTATTGTATAATTTTTGTAAAATAAACTAGGTTAAGGTACTTGAGTATTTTCTGTTTTACCCACCCCTTTGGTTGTTGCAGTCCATTGGTTCATTCCAGTCCCAATTCTTTTAGTTTTTTTTAAAGAACCTGTTGAACCATTAAGGCGGTTCATAACAATGGCGACCGTGACAGGATTGGGTCTGTTTTGGCTGATGGTTCTGTGACATCTTTGGGGGTGGGTGAGAGTGTGATCTGGAAAAAAAAATTTCTGAAATTTTTTTTTTTTGATTGTGGAGGTGTTAGGTTGTTTGACTGTGAAACAACCTAGTTTCAATTATTTTTGTAACTGCCATTTTCTTTGTTAAGGTCGGGGTCTTTGTTTAGTTTGGTCACGTTGTGAGTGACAAGCTTTAGTCAGGTTTGGGAAGCCAGATGGACCAGT
>NC_090744.1:75258391-75300891 GCF_036898095.1 Palaemon carinicauda | reverse complement strand
TCGCAAATCTTGGATTTATTCAGCTTTTCATGGCTTCTCCAACTTCATCGGCCTCTGATAAGTTTAGTACCATTTCTTTTATGTATATATGTAGGCTCTTGGTAAATTTTTAAGTGATTAATAGGATTATTCTTTGTTACAAGAGCCGTAGCCTGCCGGAGGCGTCATGGACGCTGTCGCTCGCTAGGTATGAGTTTTAGTTAGGCAGAGCGACATTCCCGGTTGTTTTGCTTTAATAAATTTTAGCTATTCAGCGTTACATAGGATTTCCTTTCGTGCTTTAGTGTTATTTTGGCGAAGTATTCGCCAACTCTGGCCTACGCTAGGCCATGTAGCCTAGTCGTTTGGTCCTAGTACTTTCTGCATGATTTTGGTTTTCCGAGTGTATTAAAATTTTATTGAAGCTTAAGGCTGTTTTTTATACATTTAAGATTATGTTGAATATTTCCAAGATAGTAAACGAGTGAGTTTCGGTGATTTAGGTAATCGATTCTCTTGGTGCCTAGGCTAAGTTGCTTATGGAGCCTTAGTATACTTTCTCATACTCCCCGGTTGCTTTCTTTTCTTCGGAGAAGGTATGCAATCCCTTTCCCTCTGTTTAAGCCTTGGGCTTATCCCTAAGTGGTTTATCTGAATTAACTTTCGATAAAACTATACTGGGGTGTTACTGTACCTTCCTGTTCCAGTAAGTCTGGTTTCAGAGTGGGACAGAACAACAGAGTTTTTAGTCTGAGTCTGTGTTCGTCTGGCTTGGGGTAGAGTCTCCCTCGCTGGCCTGACACAGACATAGGAGGCTTAGCCTCCTTAGGTCACTACCGAAGGTTTCTGTACCAGATGATTCCTTCTTTTGTGATCTACCAGACTAGTCCTTGTTGCTGTTCTCGGTGGGAGGATAAGATTCTTTCCCTGGGAGTAGCAACACCTTCCTTGCTTTGGTTCTTTGGGAGCTGGCAAGTATTGCTGGCCTCCCTCCTTGGATTTCCCTTAGGCTAAGATGAGTTTCCTTGGCTGCGGGTGATCCTTCACTAAAGCAAGGTTGGTAGGACCCTCTTTTGTCCCTTCCCCCTCTATCTCCGTAATGGCCTAGCCATTACAGTACTGTACGTCATTCTACATCTGGACCTAGGATAGGTTAGGATGTGGAATTGACTCAGTCCTTTGCCGGCCGGCAGAGTCTGCCGGCCGGCAAGGGTCCTCTGCTTGAGTGCTGCCCGGATCTCCCTTGGTCCCTAATCCATGCCTGCCTGTGAGTCGACGGCATTGGTCAGGAAGCCTGAATTAGATTCTCCCCTTCCTTATATGCACTCTTTCGGATTGCCGGGCTTGGAGGTTGTTTATGCTCTTATCCCGGCATCCATTCTGTTTTCTTCTAGTGCTGTACCCGACCCGGCTGCCGGCCTATGAGGCCGGCAGCCGGGCAGTCGTAGTCCTCTGGTTCTTTTGCTGCTGGCTGGCATCGGTTGTGTACCTTTGCCGGCCGGCTAATGTCAGCCCTTGTCTGCCGGTCGCCAGGAGTGTGGCCGGCAGCCGGGTGCTACCTTGTGTAGCCGACATGGGCTGTTGCCGGCCGGTAGTTACTGCCAGTCGGCACATGCATTTCAACCAGCGTTCTGCCGCCTTATAGCTGTTAAGTAGTATACTTTAAAGCTAGTTACTTGCCGGCCGGCACATAACCTTCTATACGGTACCAGTATTCTTCAGTATAACATATACTGTAAGAGGAAAACTATAGCATAAGTTTTGGTACAGCACTGTGTGTTCTAACACTTTTGTGTTGTCTTGCACAGCCCTTTGCTGTTGCGTTACAGATAAGAAAGTGAGTTCTTTCTTGTCTATTATCCAGGATTTTAAAATCATTGCTTAGGTGTCAGCTCCACCTGTTTCCTCTGGAAACTTCGCATTGGTTATTCTAGAAGAGATTAACCATTCGATTTTATTATCTGGAAGGCTGCAACAATTGGTTGTGAAGGAAACACAAGTGTGTGTCTTTCCTTTCTGAATTGTTATGCTAAACTATGCATATCCAGTGATACATAGTTCACTTGATACTCATGGAAATTTCTTCTCTTTACAGGAGGACCCTCCGAAGTGCGGAAGTGTTTTCGGCAACGTCCGCAGTAAGAACCTTTGCGGACATGAGTTTTATAGGAGGCACGCAGCATGCGCTGTCTCCAAGGGTGATCTCCAGTATTGGGACCCTCAGGTATGTACCGTGTGCACTAACCTGATTACTGAGGCCTTTGATTCCCCTAGGAGGGCGGAATCAAGGGATATAGCAAGGGAGAAGCTTCATACCTGGGTAAGGGGCTTCCAGAAGAACACCTCTGGACCTTATCTTCCAAGTGAGAAGATGAGGGCGTATCTTTTCCCTAGGGCATCAGCTGATGCAGTGATTCCCCAGCCTCAAGAGGAGATCCCCCAAGTTCAGATCCAGGTGGATGCTGAAGTTGCGGTCGCTATGCTAGACATCCAGTTGGATGACAGGATGTCTGACGTGGACGAGCGTCTGGAGGAAGACCTCCTGGCAGAAGCCCAGGATGAAGTTCAAGCCCCAGACGTTGTAGAGGAAGAGGTCGACGAGGTGTCGGCTACTCCGGTTCAGATCCCGGAGCCTATTCCCTCAACATCGGCCGCTCTCCCAGTAGAGCTGGGACAGGCCCTCTCCTCCATTGTTGGAATGATCCAACAAATGCAGAAGGAGAATCAGGAGAAGGCGGCTGCAATGGAACTGCAGATGCAGAGACTTGCAGCATCACATGGGCCCCAGAAAAGGCTCAATGTGAAAGACCTTCCCTTGTGCTCAGATGCTAACCCATGGAGGTATGCTGAGCACATGCGAATGACGACTGGAAAGATCGTCATCTCGGATAAGTTGGGCTCAGTTCCCCTAGAGGAGGTGGAATTCTGGCCCAGCAAGGGGTCATATCCGGACTGTTATGTCCGGCTGAGGAAGGAACCAGCTTCAAAGGAGGAGACAGAGCCGAAGGAGGTCATAGTGATGGACCATGCTAAGGCTCAAGCTTTGCTTTCATCCTCGATGAAAGAGAGGGGCTTCACGAACTCAAAGGTAGCTGCATTGAGTAAGAAGCTCCCTTCCTTTGTGTCCTCTCCTGCTAGAGCCTTCCCCTTTTTACAGAAAGGGTTTGCGGCTGTACTAAAAGCAGTCGAGGCCGGCAAGCCTTGCCCCTCCCTGGAGGAGTGTAAACCCTTGTCGCTGGCCCTGCCTATGGACCACAAAGACTGGAAGGACGTCCATCTTACCTTCTCTGTTGGGAAGTTGGAGGCTGATATTGCCGGACGTCAGTTCGGCGAGGACCTCCCTAAGCTGTCTGACTTTCTTTTGCGGAGAGAGCTCGTGACAAAAGAAAGACTGGCTGCCTAAATGTCTCTTCAGACTACTCTTGAGACGATGGCAAGTGACCCCAAGGTCCATGAAATGTTCATGGTAGTGGCCAAGACTCATCTGGCCACAGTGACGAAGGATCTTTATGGCTTCGTCAGGGCGAGGAGAGCTTGTAGGGAGTTCGTGTTCACCTCGGCTACGGTGAGGCACGAGCCAAGGAAGCTAATCTCCTCCAACATTAGGGGCAAAGACCTTTTACCTACCGAATTGGTCAAAGAAGTTGTTGATAGGGCCGCCACGGAGAATAGAAACCTTCTCCAGAAGTGGGGCCTGGCTAACAAAAGAAAGTCTTCCCCGGATGAGGGTCCTCAACCAAAGAGGAAGACTATGAGGACTAGGCTACCGTCTCGACCAGCCAAGCCTCTTAAACAGCAACAGCAACTGCAATTGCCATTGCCTTCAGTGCCCCAGTTGGTGGCACAAACCCCGACCACATTTCAGTGGGTACCCCAGGCCGTGTCGACACAGTCCATGGCATTCACCCCAACGTTCGAAGGGCAGTCTACTTCCTTTCGAGCAAGGCCTAGAGGAGCAGCCAGAGGCTCGTTTAGGCACCCCTCAAGGGGAAGGGGATTCAGGGGTGATCGCGGTCGGGGAGGCAAGACCTCAGGACGGCAGTCCAAGTGAGATGATGCCGGTAGGAGGGAGACTTCAGAATTTTCGGGATCGGTGGACCTTCGATCCCTGGGCCCACAGCCTACTAAAGAATAGACTGGGCTGGAGCTGGTACAGCACTCCACCCCCGTGCCCTCGGTTTTTCCAACACTCCACCCCCGTTCTGGAGGAGTACATCCAAGAACTGTTGGAGAAAAAAGAGATCCGAAGGGTGAAGTCCATCAAATTCCAAGGGAGACTGTTTTGTGTTCCCAAGAAAGACTCGGAAAAGCTCAGAGTCATTCTGGACTTGTCGCCACTCAACAAGTTCATAGTGAATTGCAAATTCAAGATGCTAACACTGCAACACATAAGGACCTTACTGCCCAAGAGGGCATATTCCGTCTCCATAGACTTGTCGGACGCCTATTGGCACGTTCCAATCAACCGTCGACTCTCCCCCTACCTAGGGTTCCAGCTACAACGAAGACTATACGCCTTCAGAGCCATGCCATTCGGGCTAAATATAGCCCCAAGGATTTTCACGAAGCTTGCGAGCGTAGCTCTCAAACAATTACGCCTAAAGGGAATTCAGGTAGTAGCCTACCTGGACGACTGGTTGGTGTGGGCAGCATCCGAGACAGAATGCTTGCAAGCTTCCAGTCAAGTGATCCAGTTCCTAAAGTATCTAGGCTTCAAGATCAACAGAAAAAAGTCTCGACTTTCTCCATCTCAAAAGTTCCAGTGGCTGGGAATCCACTGGGACCTAATGTCACACCGTTTCTCCATCCCGGCGAAGAAAAGGAAGGAGATAGCGGGTTCTATCAAGAGACTTCTAGATTCCGAAAGGATATCAAGACGCGAACAGGAGAGGGTACTGGGCTCTCTCCAGTTTGCTTCGGTGACAGACCCAGTGCTAAGAGCACAGCTAAAGGATGCAACCGGAGTTTGGAGAAGTTATGCATCAAACGCGCGAAGAGATCTGAGAAGACCAGATCCGCTTCGGCTTCGTACTCTTCTCAGGCCTTGGTCCCAAGCCAGACATCTAAAGAAGTCGGTTCTTCTTCAGCCCCCTCCCCCGTCGGTGACGATTCACTCAGACGCCTCGAAGGAGGGATGGGGAGGTCACTCTCATTGGAAAAAAGTCCAGGGGACTTGTTCCAAGCTATTCAAGACCTTTCACATAAACTTTTTAGAAGCTATGGCAGTGCTCCTTACCTTAAAGAAAGTCTCCCTACGTCACTCGATCCACATAAGATTGGTGATGGACAGCGAGGTAGTTGTGAGAAGCTTGAGTCGACAAGGATCGAGGTCACCACCTCTCAACCAGGTGATGTTGGCCATCTTCCGATTGGCGGAAAAGAAGAAGTGGTACCTGTCGGCAGTTCACCTTCAAGGAGTCCGCAATGTGACAGCGGACGCTCTATCCAGGTTCACACCGATAGAGTCGGAATGGTCCTTAGACGCAGGATCATTCTCCTTCATTCTGAATCAAGTCCCAGAACTGCAGATAGACCTCTTTGCGACGAAAGACAACAAGAAGTTGCCCCTGTACGTGTCCCCGTACGAGGACCCCTTAGCGGAAGCAGTGGACGCGATGTCCCTCGACTGGAACAGATGGTCCAGGATTTATCTGTTCCCTCCACACAACCTTCTGTTGAGGGTCCTTCAAGGGGGTAGCGGCAATAGTGGCCCACAAGTGGCCGAACAGCGTGTGGTTCCCACTGGCATTGGAACTACGGCTGAAGTTTGTACCGCTACCAGATCCAGTTCTGACCCAGAGAGTCCAGAAGTCGACTGTCTGCGCTTCATTACAGAAAACCCGGACCCTGCAGCTCATGATTTTCTCTCCCTAGCGGTGAGAAAGCGTTTCGGGATTTCAAAAGCCAGCATAGACTTCCTAGAGGAATATAAGTGCAAATCTACTAGAAGGCAATATGAGTCATCTTGGAGAAAATGTGTGGCCTTTGTCAAGGCGAAGAATCCGCAGGAGATCTCGACAGACTTCTGCTTATCTTTCTTCATCCACCTCCATGGTCAAGGGTTGGCAGCTAACACGATTTCGGCGTGTAAGTCTGCTTTGACAAGACCCATTCTATATGCCTTCCAGGTCGACCTCGGTAACGAGATCTTTAATAAAGTTCCGAAAAGGCTGTAGGACCCCTCCCTACATACAGTATCTGTAGCACCTCGTGTACGCTACAAGGAATACATATGGCGCCAGGATTGGCGCCAGGCACGCTTACGAAACTGGAGAAGAGGGAGCCTTGGGAGCGGCTCCCCCTTTTTCTTTCCCGTTTTCGTTTCTTGCCAATTGACCCCTCGATGTGTTATCTCTGTTTGGGGTGTAGATTGCCATGTGGCGTGTCAAGAATACGTCCTCTGATATGTCGCGATATCCCTTTCATTAGGGATATTCGCTCCAGGAGTTAGAATTCTGGGTACCTTAAGGTAAATTCTCTGGGAATATCGCCGTAGATGTAATATACCCTAGGAAGCTACCCTATAGGAACTTCCATCAGGACGACATGGCCATCTCACCTAAAAATAGATTTTTCGCTTCGCTCAAAATCCGTTATATATATATATATATATATATATATATATATATATATATATATATATATATATATATATATATATATATATATATATATATATATATAACAGGAAAGATGGCCAAAGATAGTGCTTCTTGGTCGAGTGGCCGGAAATAGACCGAGAGGACGACCAAGAGATTCATGGGTGAAAACCTTCAAGAAAGCAAATAGAGGCGAGACATTTCAGCAGCTGGCAAAGATGGCATTGGATAGGATTTTGTGGAGAGAATGGCGGTGTCAGATGCGGGACCATGCCCTGAGAATTCCGGATTAGATTTAGTGAGTGAGTTATATATACATATAAACACACACACACACACACATATATATACATACATATATATATATATATATATATATATATATATATATATATATATATATATATATATATATATATATATATAAATATATATATATATATATATATATATATATATATATATATATATATATATATATATATATATATATATATATATATATATATATATATATATATATATATATATATACAATATGTATATATATATATATATATATATATATATATATATATATATATATATATATATATATATATATATATATATATATATATATATATATCCTTTCCTCGGCTCATATGAAAAATTTCTTACTATGTTCTCCATTCAAATTTTAATCTTAAATTGATATATAGCTCGAAAAGTACCCTCTTTCTCTGAAAGTTATGAAGCTAGATTTGAGATCAATAAATACGTTAGAATTTCAGTTCAAAAGAAAGTTGAAAATTGGACTTCCATGGACTTAGAGGTACATTGTAGATTATATCTGTCATTGAATGATAAATAAAATAAGTGTTCTATAGCTTAACACACATTTAAAATAGATTTTCAGATAAGGTGATCTGAAATCTTATCGAATGGAAATAGTAATGAAACTTTCCTGTTTATAAACGTTTACATTTCAAATGAACGAACCACTTATGTGAACTAAATATTTCTTTCATTTATTTATGAAGGTAGTCAGATATAAATTATCATCCTCTGTTATTTTTACACACCATTAGGATGCAGATATATGTCTGTCCTTTTAAGCATTAATTGTTAGGAAGCAAATGTCAACAAAAAATAACACTGATTTGAAAATGGTTGACAGAATACAGAATGAGAAGATAAAAAGTGTAGGATCATATACATTTATATACCTGATATATTCCCACTAACCAAAAATTATCTCTCTCTCTCTCTCTCTCTCTCTCTCTCAGGTTTCTTTTTAACCTATTATGTATTAACGTAATCTTACTTTTTGTTTTCGTCAGCCTTGTTACTGCATTTTTGTTTGATGTAAAATCAGTATTGAGATTTAGTTTATAAGGCTTTAGTTGTAAATTTAACTTTTGTCATTTCAAGTGCTGTTTTAACCTCCTCCCCGCTCGTTTTAAGATTTATAAGTGTCTAGTTTAACGCTTGTTTCTTTTTTGTGTTTTTCGAGTCCTCGGTGAGAGGAGACACCTGTGTTTACCTGCGAGGAACTCTATTGCTAAAGGACACAGTTCGAGCTCAAGGTTCCCTGGACCTACTTCAGCTGCTGGCTTGCCCCCCTGACACTTGCACGCATTTGTGGCACGCACTGGCACGCATTTTGCCGGAACTGGCGTGAACGATGCGGGAACTGGCGTGAACTTGACGTGAACGGTGCGTGGCATGCGTGCCGATGCGTGCCATGTGTGCCGAGAATTTTGAAATTTTCAAAATTAGTGACACGCATTGTCAAGACAAAATTGGCGTGAACTAGTCGTGAACAATGCGCGAACTGGAGTGAACGTGTCGTGAACAGTGCGGGACGATGCGGGAGGATGCGTGCCAGTGCGGGACGATGCGGGAGGATGCGTGCCAGTGCGTGGCAATTAAATCAATGGATTTATCCCTACTGAGGGACGATGCGGGAGGATGCGTGCCAGTGCGCTGCAATTAAATCAATGGATTTATCCCTACTTCCTCATAATCATCAAAGAAAAAATCTGTATAATGACAATATATTCCTTTACCTCTCCCCTTTCCTTATTTAATTGAGAGAGAGAGAGAGAGAGAGAGAGAGAGAGAGAGAGAGAGAGAGAGAGAGAGAGAGAGAATAAGCTTCAATCTCTCTCTCTCTCTCTCTCTCTCTCTCTCCCTCTCTCTCTCTCTCTTGGTATTATTATCAGCAAGGATTTGAAGTTCACCAAACAAAGTATAAAAGCTAAAAAGAAAGCACAAAAAATAATAGGTTACTTAAAGAGACAATTCAAATACAGAGATATAGACACTGTAGGCCTACTACAGTTGTAGGCCTATACAGATACACCATTAAATAAATACATTTCAAATTCATCTATTCCGCTGTTTTATAATATATTAAAAACTTTTCCTTTATTCTCCTACACAATCTACAACTTTACCCTTTGAGTAAGTCTATCGGCAAAATTGTTATTCATACTTACACTAACATAGGCCTAAGCTCGAATCTAAAGAATTTGCACTTGATGTTTCAGTAACTTTTACCCCCTGCACTCTTTTATCTCTCAAGGAGAGAGAGAGAGAGAGAGAGAGAGAGAGAGAGAGAGAGAGAGAGAATTATTGATATAATAACACAAAAGAGGACAGAAGTTCTTTAATCCCTTCATGAGCAGGTGTAATACTTGAGAGAGAGATATATTTTCTTCATTTTGCTTGTGGTTTATTGAATGTGTATACACACACAAACATATACATATATATATATATATATATATATATATATATATATATATATATATATATATATATATATATATATATATATATATATATATATATATATATATATATATAAACAAACAGGAAAAGTTACAAAACTGAAAAAAAGTTCACAACTGCCATTTAAATAAGGGCGACTAAAGAAATTTACCCTGGCGAGAGACTTCAATGCTCACAGGGCACCTAACCAACCTAATATTTTTAGAGATAATATCTTTTCTGCCTCAGTTTCAATGATATTAGTTCACAAACGATACAACAAAACTAATGAATGGAATAGTCATCTTTCAATTAAATTCTAAGATAATGTAAAGTGGGTTCCAAATATCTGATCAGCATATAACCGCCATAAAATATTATTTTTTCATTAAATTATAAAGCTTAAAAATTATTCAAACCAGTTAATTACCTATAATAATAATTAAATAATAAAATATATACTAAATAGAAGTATAATTGTTACAAATATCTATAAAGATAACCCACACATTAATACAGGGGATATTAATCAAAGATTAGCACAAGAATACGCTTTTGATAAAAATCATGTAGGAAGCCCTGTCTTTATATATGATGTGGCCAAGTCGTGAACTGGCGTGAGCGATGCGTGAACGATGCGGAATGATGCGGAAAGATGCAGAAAGATGAGTGAACGTGTCGTGAACAGTGCGGGAACTCGTCGCGCCAATGCGTGCCATGTCGTGAACGTGGCGTGAACTGGTCGTGAACTATGCTTGAACGTGTCGTGAACAGTGCGGGAACCTCCCAGTGCGTGCCCCAAAAGTGGCACGCACTAGCACGTGCTTGCCAAAAATGCGTGCAAGTGTCAGGGGGGCTTTATGTGAGCTTTTCCGAAGATTTCGACACCAACATTCGATGTGCATCTTTTCCATCTACGGTGACTTGCAATTCCTGGATGTTCTCTTCTGGGGTCCGCAGCACCGACGTAGGAATCCCAGCTTTGAGGTGGACTCAGGAGAGACACCACCGTCAACACATCCTCGCCTTAGTCAGCTGCAGGAGCCTTGGAGCTCGTGGTGGCATGTAGAGAGTCAGTTGCCAGGTAGGAGAGATTGTGTACCTTTTTCTTCGGTTGGGTCTCCATTTCCCTCCCTTATGAAGAGGAGTCCTTCTTAGCACCACTCCCTACGGTAGCTGAGTGTTAGTGGAGTTGCTACCTTGGTTGGAGTAGGAGGTGATTTCGTCCTGCCTCAAAGAGTGTGAGAATATATGTATATTTTGTTTTTTTGTGTATGTTTAGTTCTTAAGTTATCTGACTCTCTCTCGTTGAGAGTGTGGTGTTTCCCGTTGGAAATTTTGTTATTAGTTAATTGTTATTGGTTATTTGTTAAGTGTTAGCTATTAATAGTTAGTTGTGAGTTGTAATTCAAGTTATTAAGTAGTCAAAAGGTTGACTTTTCTGAAAAAAAATGTTGTTAATAAATATTGTTACGTTTTCCCAAATGTTTTTGTTTCCACTGACCAATTTGTATGCTCGGTATTTTTATAATCACTGACATCTCTTATTTAGCAATAAAACCTCGCACCATGGCCTGACAAGGGACGTAACATATTTGGCTACCGTAACAGGATAGAGAGCTCAGGGTATCCGGTATTTTTTTTTTTTTTTTTTTTTAGTGTTGCCTTTTTCCACTGAATTTTTTTTTTGTTTTGTTTTACGAAATGGAGGAGTTTGTTTTTTATCCTCCTGAGTTTTTGGGATCAGCTGATTGCATAAAGTATTTGCTCCTGCTAGGTAAGAAACAATTAGTAGAGTGTGTTTAATGGCTGGGTGTTCCACGAAAGTCGACGGACACCAGAGCAGAGATATTGGTAGTAGTTAGGGATAAAATAAAAAAGGAGTTAGCTGAAGCTGAACATTCAGCGAGTGAGAGTGAGGTAATTGGTGATAGTGAGGAGAGTTTGCATAAGGATTTATAGGAGGACAAAGTAGGTATGAGTGCTGGTCTAACTCTGTTTGAGGATCTTCCTGTCGTAGGTTCCATTTACGAGGGTCCAGCAATTTTTCCCCAGGGTCCGGGTAATGTGTCCTCCAATCCGTTCTTGGCACCCCCTGATTCTGTACCCTTTAAATCTCTGGCCCCTGTTAATGCATTGTGTGATTCCAAGGAGGAGAAAGAATAAAACCTTATTTGCAAGCACATAGAGTTGCAATAAGAAAAAAAGGAGTTTGAGGAGAACGAGCGGGTAAGGCGGCATGAGTTGGAGATGGTGAAATTAGATATAGAGATGGCTAGGTTGCAGGGGGCCAATTTGATGAGGTCTCTAAAAATACCTACCAATATCTCTTTAATATAGGCACTGCACTAAAATTGGTGCCAGTGTTTGACGAAAAGGATGTCCCTGACGTCTTCAAGGCCTTTGAGCGTCTGGCCTCCGATTGTCTTGGCCCCCAGAAATTTGGACTGTATTAATATAGTGTAGGTTAGTGCGCAAGGCAATGTTGGTGTGTAATAACTTGGAGGAGGGAGTAACTCGGGATTACCAGAAGGTGAAAGCCTTAATTTTAAAATCTTACGACTTGATCCCTGAGGCCTACAGCCTCCGGCTTCGCAACTATACGAAACACCCTGCGCAGTCTTTCGTGAAGTTTGCGCACGTCAAGGAGGAACAGTTCGACGACTGGCTGAAAAGTGGTCAGATTGTCACTTTCTCTGCGTTACCTAAACTGTTGCTCCCTGAGGAGTTTAAGAAAGCCTGTAGCAGGGAGTTAAGAGTTCACCTCGAGGTGGTAAAAAGTGTGAAATTGAGTAGTGTCGCTTAGTTAGCGGATGAATTTGTATTGACTCACTGTTCAGGTAGTTATAGTTTTAATTATAAGACCTTAAATAATCAAACATATTGCTCCCCTAATATTGGTAGAAGAGGGGAAACCTCCTCGTCGACTCTCCATATCCCTAAGAATGGTAATATTAATTCTAATTCTTTTTCAGGTGAGAGGGATGTGGGTAGAGTCCAAGGAGGTCATCCTCCCTCTAAAGGTTTTGCTAATAGAGACTTTCCAGGTAAGGGAAATAAGAGGTTTAATGGAAATCGAGACTCAGGCTGTAAAGGAAGCTGTTTTTGGTGCAACAAGCCTGGTCATTTCCAAAGCCAGTGTAATGCTCGTAGAATCAAAGTCCTGTACCCTTGGTTAATGATAAGTCAGAGGTTAGAAGCTGTAATCCTGTAGACAGACCTGTAGTAGATGGGAGTAGTTTAGTAAATAGTAGTAAGCCTAATGTTTCTAATACCCAATCATGACTCGGATACGACAAATATGTGTGGCCCAGAAAGTTGATTTTTTACTCTGGTGTTGTCCAGGTGAGGTTTTTGAGTGACTCTTGTTCTGCTAGGTCGTTATTCAAGAAGAGGGCTCTGAATGGTTTTGAAAAACTTACTGGAAATTATGTAATGTTGGATAGGTAAGAAGGGTGCTTGGCATAATGAGTTATTACCGCAGATTTGTGCGTAATTACTCTGATCTTGCTCAGCCTCTTACTAGTTTATTAGGAAAAGGAAAAAAGTTCTTGTGTTCGGATCTGTGTGAAGAATATTTTAATAAACTTCAATCAGTATTAATTACTAACCCCATTTTAACTTCCCCAGATTTTCAGAAACCTTTTATTATAGCAGTAGATGCCAGTGACGTCGGCATTTGAGGTGTCCTTTTTCAGAGAAAGGAGGACGGTGTTCATCCTGTGTCTTACTACAGTAAAAAAGCTTCTGGCGGCGGAAAAAACGTTACTCCACTATAGAAAGAAAGCTCTTTCTTTGGTCTGCACTCTTAACTATTTCAAGCCGTACCTGATAAATTTTTCTTTCCCGGTTGAGATATGAACGGATCACAATCCTCTGGTTTTCATCGAGTGGATGAAGGGAGCAAACCAGAGAATTTTGCGCTTGGCCCTTTTTCTGCAGGAATTCAATTTGGTTATAAAACATGTTAAATGGACTGACAACAAAATTCCTGACACCCTTTCTATAATTTAGTGTGCTTGCCTGATCCTTCTCATACGCTGCTTGAGATTGTATAAAAAACAAAAATTGTTAGTTTTGTAGATGAAGTTCTGGAGGTTTCCTTGAGTGGTATACTCTCTAGTGTTTTATAAAGGTTATCCTAAATTGATTATTGATTTGTCCCGATATACTAAGTCTTTTGATTGTATAATAATATATATGACATTTTGGACTATAATGTTGGTGTACCGGTTTCAAATTTCCCCCTCCAAATCTTACCCCCCAGTAGTTTGAAACCGGTTTCAGGCTACCGGGGGGGGGGGGAGGTAACTTGAAACCAGTTTCAAGCTACCCCCGGGGGTAATTTGAAGCCGGTTTCAAGCTACCCCCTGGTTTCAAACTATCTCATCATTTATAGATATTAATCAATTGGTTTTGATCAGGGTCAACACAATTTCTTTTAGGTTACATGTCTATACAAGTACGGTTTCCTCTATTTGCAGAATTTATTGATGTCATGTAATTATCAGTTTATTGTCTTAGTTCTTCTTTGCGATTATTATACCGGTGCAGTGATAAAAGCACGGTTGATATGGCTATCTTTTATGTGTTTTTTTTTTTTCCAAAACGAACTTGAGACATTCAGTGAGTAAATTTGCATGATGTGTAATACTAGAGCACATAAGTCTAGCGTTCCTTAAATTCATCGGGATGACCACTAAGGTGACGATAGTTATAATGACCATTTCTCGTCCTTAGGCCGCTAATGAAACCTCTTTTTTTATCCGATCATCTTGTAATAAGCTTTTGATCTCTGGTGTGTTGGGATGTATATAAACCCAGGTTAACACGATCACAGCATCATTTGTCCAAAAACTCGTCAATATGGCTGCTGAACGGAAATCGGACAACCTCGATATCATCTTTGACAACGTAGTGAACGCCAAGTACCCAGAAGGGGCTTCGGAAAACGAAAAAGCCAATCTTGGAAGACTATGCTCTGTTAAATTTATGAAGGTCAAGGTGTATCTAAAGACAAAAACACACGGTGCCATATTTTCGACTTCGTAGTATACCTTTGCACCTCACTAAATTTTTGTAGTAATCTCCTTTGGGAAGCGACCACCTATCTAAAAAAAAAAAAAAAAAAAAAAAATCTTCTCCGTAGGCCACAGCCAAAATGTTTCTTCGTTTTCTTTTGTTATATCGTCTCTTACAATATATTTATATCATTTTTGTTGGCCTATCAACATGCTCACTATATTTTCTTGTTTTCAGTTTGCTTTAAAAATGTCTTTAATGATACATTATCCATTTGCCTTCTTGTTATTTTTGTATTTTAACTTTATATCTTTCCTTTATTTCTTTCTCCTTATTTGTTTCCCTTCCCAGTAGGGTTGCACCTTGGCAACTACTACTACTACTACTACTATTACTACTACTACTACTACTACTAATAATAATAATAATAAATATTAAGTATCGTATCCCTACTGTTGCTCTGTATGGGGATGGATGACCTTCCATTCTAGCTGACGAAAGGCTTATGGTGCTGTTTGTGTCTCCCTTGAATGGCTATAATCTTTGAAGCATCTCTGTTATAGCGTTTATAATTCTCTCTCTCTCTCTCTCTCTCTCTCTCTCTCTCTCTCTCTCTCTCTCTCTCTCTCTCTCTCTCTCTCTCTCCCTACATCTGGGTGTAACTTTCGTTGTAGGTGGTTCCTGCCATTACCTACCCGCAAGGCAAGGAGGGTTAATAAGAGATACTTTCTGACGAAAGCCAATTAATGAATGTCCATCTCTGACCTGAGAAACTATATCCAAAAAGTGGCAGTTTTGTGTCTCGTTTCTTTATAATGTTACAAAGCAATAACAAGTTGAAGTTGAGTTTTTTAAAATTAAAGTTCAAGTAATGACATTAATTATAACTATAAAACTGCACCCTTTTCTCTTTATTTTCGAAACACAATCTCGATAATATGGCATGTGTGTTTTTGTCTTTAAGTACATCTCAAACTTCGTAAATTTGAAAGAGTATAGCAACAAAATACACATCTCGTTGTCGACTTTTGTGTCAATTTCTCCATGCACATTGCCGTGTGAAGCTCATTCACCTGAAGCACGTGAATGGGATCTTTTTGAGATATAAAAAAACAATTATTTTTCTTAAATACGAAAATAAACTTTTTTTTTCTACTGCTGCGAAGTTGGCAATAAATGCATGATGCATATGTGCACTGTCACATAGATTATTTTCTATTTCGATGAGGGGGTAACTTGAAAACATGGGGGGTAGCTTGAAACCGGTTTCAAACTACCTCCCCGGTAATCTGAATCCGGATTAAAGTTACCGGGGGGGGGGGGGGTAGCTTGAAACTGGGGGTAGCTTGAATCCTTTACACCGGTGTATTATAGGTAAGGTGTATGTGTGTGGGCGTACCTGTAAGTTTATTTAGGTTTAGTTTGCTTGGGTTGTTTAAATAGATGTGGATATTTTTGACTAAGTACGGTAATATTGGATCTTTAAAAATAATGATAAGCTATATAAAGCTTTTGGTTTTTATTCTTTATACTTATTGTTCTTATACTTTACAGGTGCATTTCCATTTGTATATTAAAAAATAAAATAATAATTTTTCTATTTGAAAGTTTTTTTTATCTTCGGGGAGAAAGGTATTATGTATTAACATGATCTTTGCTTTTGCTTTCGTCAGTGTTGTTAGTGCATTTTTGTTTTTTGTAAGATTACTATTAATATTTAGTTTATAAAGCTTTAGTTGTAACTTTAATTTTTTTTTTAAGTGCTGTTATAACCTCTTTCCCACTCGTTTAAAGATTTATAGGTGTCTAGTTGAACGCTTGTTTCTTTTCTGTGTTTTTCGAGTCCTTAGTGAGAAGAGACACCTGTGTTTACCCTCCAGGAAGTCGATTGCTAACGGACACAGTTCAAGCTCGAGGTTACCCGAACCTACTTCAGCTGCTGGCTTATGTGAGCTTTTCCGAGGATTGCGACACCAACTTCCGATGGCTTTTAGCAGGTGAATTTCTGCCACAGGTGTTGACTTGCAATTCCTGCGTGTTCTCATCTGCGGTCCTCAGCGCCGACGTAGGAATCCTGGCTTTAAGGTGGACTCGGGAGAGACACCACCATCAATGCATCCTCGCCTTAGTCAGCTGCGGGAGTCTTGGAGCTCGTGGTGTCATGTAGGGAGGCAGTTACCAGGTATGAGAGACTGTGTACCTTTTTCTTGGGTTGGGGCTCCCTTTCCCTCCCTTTCGATAAGGAGTCCTGCTGAGCTGGACTCCCTACGGACGCTGAGTGTTAGCGGAGTCGCTACCTTGGTTGAAGCAGGAGGTGATTTCTTCCAGCCTCAAAGAGTGTGAGAATATGTATATATTTTTTGCTTTGTATATGTTTAGTTCTTAATTTATTTGACTCTCTCTTGTTGAGAGTGCGGTGTTTCACGTTGGGGAATTTTGTTATTTGTTAATTGTTATTTGTTAAGTGTTAGTTATTAATAATTAGTTGTATGTTGTTAATTCAAATTATTAGGTAGTCACAAGGTTGAATTTAAAAAAAAAAGTGTTTTTAATAAATATTAAGTTTTCCCGAGTGTTTTCGTTTCCATTGACCAATTTTTATGCTGGATGTTTTTATAATCACTGACCTCTCTTATCATGCAATAAGAACTTGCACCACGGCCCGACAAGGGTCGTAATACCTATAAAAGGCAATCATTGTCGCTTTTCATGTCTCTCCTCAATTTCCGTCGCAGTTCCATTGTTATCAACTCTTTGATTAAAATTCACGTCATCGTCACTCCTGCGTATATCATGTCCTACACGCCACTGGTCTTGCCTCCCCAAAATCTCCTTTTGATGGACTCACAGGTTTGCAAGCTTTCTCATAAATTCAGTTTGAATTTACAGCGCCTTGTAGCTGCCTTCATATGTTAGTTTTGTGAACGAAAAATGTAAGGAAAGGATTTTTTTTCTGAATCAAGTCTTTTTCACTTCATATTACATTTATTGAAGTAAAAGAATGTATAAAACCATTCACTTTTTACACGTGATATAAAAGGAAAGTCATTTCCTGAATCAAAAGATTATTGCCCAGTGATTCGACGTTATGTAAACTAACGTATTTGAAGAAAAACGGCATTTTACATAATCATCTCTTCTGTACATAATAAAGTACGCACTATATAAAATTTAGAGTATGTATTTGCTCTTTAATTTGTTTATCATAAAAAAGAGGTTAGTGAAGGAAACTGTTCAATATAGGAGACTATATAACAATTATAATATATTGAAAACGTAGTAAAATGGAAATAGCCTCTTGTGAATAAACTATTGTGGTGATAATCTACTCTGAAGAGATTAAAAAGGATTAAACATCCTCAACTCCTCTAAATAAATCAAGATGATTAAAGAGTAAGACAGCCGTGTTGTCCTTCAACAGCGTGTAGTAAGGCCTAAATATCGAAGGTTAAAGGTATTGATTATTACTGATCACAATAAGATTTTTTTTTCCTTATGAAACATAGTCATTAACTTCTTTCAGAAGGAACATTTTATATATTCTTATGCGATTCAAGATGTCAATTTCAGCAAATCAATATGATACATGACTTAGTTAATCAAATGAAATTTTCAAACAAAAAATATAATCATGAAAGATGTGAAGCAAAAGCCTCAGTAACTTGTGAGGGGAAGGCAGTGATCCTCTGGTGAGCATGAAAAATAATCCGGGAAATATGGCATGACAGAAGTTATGGGCTCAAGCCATGTCGTCCTGATGGAAGTTCTTAAAGTAGCTTCCAAAGGGATATATATAAAGTAGCTTTCTAAGGGATATATGTTACTGCAGTGATATTCCTAGTGAATTAAACCTTCAGGTCCCAGAATTCTAACTCCTGGAGCAAATATCCTTAAATTTTCTCTTGAGGATATCGTATAACATCAGAGGCCGTATTCTTGACATGACACACAGCAATCTGCACCCCTAATAGCGTTTACGCTTCAAAGGGGACGTGGTAGAATACAAGGGGAGCCGTATCAAGGTTACCCCAGTTCTCGTACTACTATTGAGCACCACAACAGTGCCATCTCCAAGATGGCGGACTTTCCTAATTTTGTAGTGATTTAGCTCGGTGGTGTTCTTTGTTGATCTGACTTTTTGATCGATTTACAAGGATTATTAATATGCATTCTCCTTCTTTCGCCTCCGGAAAGTTGAGTTTTGGGTCTTTATAATGAGTAATTTTTAGCTCCTGTTTCACAGTGAAATTAGAGTAATTTATTGTGTTTAGGAGCTAGGCCTGATGCCGGAGGCGCCATGGGCGCTGTCGTTCGTTAGGCATGTGTTATTTAGTTAGTAGAACGACTTCCCGGTTTTTAAATGACAATAACTAATTAAATAATTATGTAAGCTATTTAGGCCAATTATACTTGTAAAGATATTTATAATGTGCATCATTTTCCTTTCTACGTCGATCGTGTAGTTAGAGTTTAGGTGAGTGAGGTAACCGAGATCTCGTCTCGCCTAGGTAACCTAACCTTGGCGTTTTTTTATACGTTCAGACATTTCCCCGGTTACCCTCGTGTATTGTTTTATCAATTCACGTAGAGATAGTTATCTCCTAGAATTAGATGAAGCGTAGCCTTAGGCTACAACCCTAGTGAGTCGGCCTCGAATTTTTAATTCGGGCATGACTAGCCTATGGTTTTTCTACCCTTCCCCTGTAACCACAGATGCAGTTTTTTTGGTTTGTTAGAACCTCAGAGTATTAGTTCTGTGGTCGGTAGCGGACTAGCAAGGTGAATAAAATTCCTTTGCTAGGTTAGGCTACAGACATAGGAGGCTAGACCTCCCTAGGCCACACCTGATGGGTCTGTACGATATGATACCTTCTCCCTGTGGCCTAGCAGACTAGTCCTGTGCCGGCAGACCCTAAGCTGGAGAATAGAATTCTTCTACTGCTTAGGGGACAAAGGCACAAGAACCCCGTTCCTTTTTTGTTTAGAGATGGCGGCGAGGGTGCTACCAACCTCTTTAGTGTATTAGTCTAACCCTAGACTAGGGAATAGAATTCTTTAGCCACATGGGATAGTTCTAATACAAGAAAGGAGTTTCGTTAGGTGAGGTAGGACAGGCTATACGGCCGGCTCATTCCGTACCTTATATAGGAACCTTTTTTCCCTCCCCCTCTATCCCTTTATGTTGGTGGCTTCCTGCAACCTAACCGTTGCTGGTGGGTTGCCGGGGCCGACCAAACTCCCTCTCTACAGCCGTTGTCCAGCAGTAGCTATGTCAGCGTCAGGCAGCCATGACAGTTGCCGGCCGGCAGTCATGACAGCTGCTGGCCGGCAGCCATTAGAGCTGCCGGTCGGCAGTCATAGCAGCTGCCGGCTGGCAGTCATGAAAGCTGCTGGCCGGCCGCCATGGCGGCTGCCGGCCGGCGGCTGGTGGCCATGTTGACTGTGAGTGGGAAGTCCCTTCTGTCACCAAAGATTTTCAGTTCTCCCTTGGCCTGCTAGCCACAGCTTCTGTTGCCGGGGTGCTGCCGGCCAGGCCGGCACAGATTGGTGCTGACTCAACCGGCAGCATGCCAACTGTACTAGTACTGCCAGCCAGCACTAGGCAGGACCTTGCCGGTGACAGCACTGTAGCTGGATGGAAGCATGAATGTTACATTCTCCCCTTCTATTTGAACCTTCTTTCTGGAGAAAGGTATTAAAATTAGACTTTTACATCCTTATTTACCATATACATACACAGTATTAGGTAGCCTTTTCTCCATGCTATCTCTCTCTCTTTTAGCTAGCAGGCAGTATGTGCCGGCAAGAGCTAGCTATGCCGACGACATGCCGGCTGAACTACAGGGTAGGTTTATACAGGTATTCACTATATTTGCAGTATTTTATAGGATATACTGCAGATAGAAAGCTACTGTATATATTATTCTTGTAGTTATTTCCAATATATCTTGAGTATCCCTACCCAAGTATTTGTTGAACCCAATCTCATATTGAAAGAATATAATTTCTTCAATATTCTGATTAGAAATCAGTTCTTAGATTACCCTGCAATATTAAAATTTTTAAGGACTGGAGATTAAACTCCTAACCCTTAAAGGGCAGAGCCCTTATCCTTAAGTCTCCCTGATCAGGAAACTCTGTGATTTAATATTGTAAGGGAGGCCACAACAAATAGTTTGGGTGGGATACACAAATATATGTCTTTATTTTTCCCTTGTCCAGTTGGCGTCATGCCAGCTGGACCATGCAGTCAGATGCTTACCATAAAGGCAGCACACTGGCTGGATTATACTTTATATAATTATACACTAGCCAGTAATTTGCAATTTGGTATATACTGCAAATAGAAAACTACAGTGCGATTATACAGTAGTTATTCCTAACATATCTTAGGTACCCTTGTGCGAGCTTGTGCTGGGGCCGCTCTTATATTGAAGGAATACTGTTTCTTCATTATGCTGATTGAGAAATCAGTCATATCTACCCCACAGTGTTAAGAATAAAAGGGACAGTGAATTATACACTTCTCTACCCCTAGGAGTGCGAACCCTTTTAGTTGAAGTCTCCTTGATAAGGGAATCTCCTCACATTTAATACTGACGGGAGGTAACAGCATTTGCTTGCAGAGGATACACAAGTATGTGTCTCCTGCTATACCTTTATAGCTTGCTATCCTAAGCTATTTTGTTAAAAGTCGACTTTGATATAATGTTTATCAGTGAGATAATCAATCGTTTACTCATTCAGTTTTCCTTTCTTACAGGAGGAACACCAGATGTCATGTGATGCAGTCTTCTGCAAAACTATGAGTAAATGTTTTTACGGTCAACATGCATGCAGGTTTCATGCCCCCTGCAATATTATTTCCGAACTCCTACATTATTGGAACCCGCAGGCTTGAGAGGTATGTCTAACCTTAATGTCAGAGGGTTTCGAGAATCCTAAGTCGATAGAGACTAGGGATGCAGCTCGTTACAAATTACGCAACTGGGTGAGAGGCTTCCAGAAAATCTCTCCGGGACCTTACCTGCCTAATGAAAGGATGCGTAGGATACTATTTCCAACAGCAAGTAAGGAAATAGTGGTACCCCCGACACGAGGTACATCTCACGACGGCCAGATAGCCTTTGGGAAGGACGGCAGAAAGCGCCCACGGGAAGAAGGGGAGAATGTCGGGTTAGAATTGTTTCTGTATATGCCGGTTCTAGAGCCAGCGACATCGCTATCTCTGCCTTTTATCCCTCTATTAGATGGAATGAACCAATTATTGGCCCAAGTGAAGAATCTAATAGAAAACCTTCACAAACAGGACGAAAAGCAGGAAGCGAAATGCAAGGTAGAGCCTCGTAAAGCTCCGCTTGTCGCTCCCAATGGGTCTTACAAACGACCCATAGATCAAGACCTTCCAACATGCTCCAAAACCAATCCCTGGAGGTTTGCGGAGCTGATGCCGGTTTTAAACGGCAAACTCTACATCTCGGAGAAGATGGGTTTTGTTCCTTTGGACAAAATCCATTTTTGGCCAAGCTTTGACGCTTTCCCTAACTGTTTCGTTCGACTAAAGTATGAACAAATGTCAAGAAAAGGAACGGAATCAAAGGAAGTTCTCGACCATGATAAAGCACAGGCTGTCCTATCAAGTAGCATAAAAAAGGCGGGTTACTCGGTTCGAAGGTATTCACACCAGGTAACAGGAACTCTTCCTTTCTTGCTCCTGCTTCAATTTCATTCCCCTTTACGGAGAAAGCATTTAAATATGTCACCGAGGCAGTGGAGGCAGGTAGACTTTGTTCTGCACTCGAAGAGTACGAGCCTCTGTCACTAGCCTTTCTCAGACAGGAGAAGAACTGGAAGGAAGCCCACTTAACATTATCAGTAGGAAGACTTGAGGCGGATGTCGCCAGTCGACAATTTAAGGAAAATCTCCCTAAATTATCTGAGTTTCTCTTATTTAATGAACAAGAGACAAAGGAGAGACTTGCAGTCACCCTATCTCTACAAAACTACATAGAGTTCTGTTCAACTCATCAAGATACCCCAGACTTGCTCAAGGTCTTAGCCAAAATACATATGCTACCTTAGTAAAAGACCTTTATGCCTTTATAAAGGCTAGGTGAGCATGTAGGGAGTTTGTGTTCGCTACCGCGTCAGCGAAACACGAAACAAGGAAGCTAATATCTTCCAACATCTGGGTAGAGACGACTTCCCACAAGAGGTAGTCAGGAAGGTGATTAAGAACGCCCCCACGGAGAAAGAAAGACTTTTCCAAAAGTGGGGCATCCTTTCAAAAAGAAAGTCTTCCACGGTTGTGGGTCCCCAACCTAAGAGGAAGACGGAAAGGTCTGGAAATTTACTTTGGGCTGTTAAACAACATCCCACAGTTGCAGTGACTGCGCTGCCACAGGCAGGTGGTCGAAAATATAATCCTATTGATCAATCGAAGCATAGAGATACTTCTCGTAGGAGAGAGGTTCCTTTAGGATCGCTGGACCTTCGATCCTTGGGTCCATGGCCTAATCAAGATGGGACTAAGATGTGAGGTAGAGATGTCTGCACCACCATTTCCTCAACTCCTCCTATAATCCAAAACCCTCCTGGAGGAGTTTACCTGAGAGCTCTAGAGCATACATGTGGTAAGGAAACTATACTCCATCAAATTCCAGGGAAGGCCGTTGGGTGTCCACGAGAAGGATTCAAGAAAACTCAGAGTCATTCTGGACTTGTCGCCACTCAACAAGTCCAAATAAAACAACGTGTTCAGAATGTTAATCCTTCTGAACATAAGGATCCTGTTGCAAAAAGGGATGCGCGTAGTCATGCCAGACCTGAAAGTCGTCTATTGACAACTTCCAGTCAATCACCCCATCCCCTCCAATCTAGGATTCAAGTTACACAAGGTAACGTATTTTCTAGGAAAGATACTTGTCGGACTAGACATAGTCCTAAATATCTTCACAAAATTGGGAGACACAGTCACGCAATAATCAAGCTTAGGAAGGGTTCAGGCAACAATGTTCCTGGACAGGAGGCTGGAGTGGGCAGCACCTGAGGTGGCTGGTATATGAACATCTAAGGAAATAATCCGGTCACCGGAACATCGCGGATGCAAGATAAGCTTCAAGAAGTCTTGATTTTCTCCAGCTCAAGGGTTTCAATGGCGAAAAAACCATTGAAGCCTGCGGTCACACCAACTCTTCTTCCCTTTGGGAATGTAAAAGCAGATTGCAAGGTCGGTTAAGAGACTCTAGTGATCAGTCAGATTCCCAAAACGCGAAAAGGGAGGAGCTCTGATCTCTCTCTAGTTCGCAATAGAGACGGACTTAGTGCTAAGAGCACTACTGCAAGATGCGTTAAAAGTCTGGAGAAAATACGCATCAAACGCTCAAAGAGATCTAAAAAGACTGGTATCGGTCCTTCCTTAATCGCTTCCCTAACAAAGGTCAAAGACCAAAAGTCCCAAGACCATGTTGGTCCTGTCATGAGTGGGGAAACTCTCTCCACGCAGATCAGACTGCCTACGGCTGATCTGGGACTCCGAAGCGATAATGAGACGCTGCAGTCGACGATGCTAGAGAACGTCTCATACAGTCTAGGTGTAGTTAACCATCCCTTCTCTAAAGGGATGGCACCTGTCAGCAGTTCATGTATAATTGACCCGCAACGTGACAGTGGATGCCTGCTTGGGCTCAAGCCAATAGAGTTAAAATGGTCTACGGACGCAGACCTATTCTCTCCCAGATGGGAACAAGTCCCCGAACTGTAGTCCGACCTCTTCATTACGAGCGTCGCCAAGGAACTACCTCGATACTTAGCCCCATACGAGGATCCTCTAGTAAAAATAACAGACATCATGTCTCTGGAATGAAAGGGATAGACTCAGGATTTCCAGTTCATCCCATCCAATCACCTGCTGAGGGTCCTCAACATGCTGAGATCCTTCCAGGGAGGAGTAGCTCTGTTGGCTAACAAGCAGCCCAAGAGCAATCTGTCCTCTTTAAGGAAGGAACAGAGTCTGAGGCTGTCCCTAGTTCTGAACCTAGGACTATTTCAGAAGGTTCAGAGATTAATTGCCTTCGATTTATCACAGAGAACTGGAACCCTTCATTGCATGATTTTCTTGCCCTAGCGGTTAGGAAAAGATTTGTGATCTCAAAAGGCAATATAGAATTCTTAGAAGAATACAAATCTAAGTCAACTAGAAGACAATATGAGTCATCCTGGTTAAGGTGGGTCGCTTTCGTAAAAGCAAAAGAACCGAAAGAGATTTCAATGAACTTCTGTCTGTCCTTCTTTATCCATCTTCATATTCAAGGTCTGGCGGCCAACACAATAACTACGTACAAGTCAGCCTTGACTAGACCTCTTCTATATGCTTTTCAAGTGGATTTGGCGAATGAGATCTTTAATAAGATCGCGAAGACATGTGTAAGGCTTAGGCCTGCAGCACCACCAAAGCCCATCTCTTGGTCTTTGGACAAGGTCCTACATTATGCCTCATCTATGAACAATGAAGATTGTTCGTTAAGGATCTAACCCAAAAGGTTATTTTTCTGTTCGCTATAGCCTCATGGGCTAGAGTTAGTGTAATAGTGGCCCTATCTAGACATGAGGGCCACATTCAGTTTGCAGAAGCAGGAGAACTGAATCTCTTCCCTGATCCAACCTTTCTCGCTAAGAATGAACTACCCAATAAAAAGTGGGGTCCCTGGAGAATCTGCCCTTTGAAGGAAGATGTTACTCTATGTCCGGTAGAGTGTCTAAAGGTCTATCTTCGTAGTACTTCAGACTTCAGGGTAGTACAGTTCTTTAAAGGAGAAACCTCTGGATCAAACTTATCCCTAAAACAACTGAGGGCGAAGCTCACCTACTTTATTCGTACAGCGGATCCTGACAGTACTGCCGCAGGTCATGATCCGAGAAAAAATTGCTTCATCACCGAACTTCTTTCAGTATATGGACTTTGAGCGTCTTCGTTCATACACCGGATGGAAATCATCCAGAGTGTTTTACAAACACTATGCGAAACAGGTAGTGGCGGCAGGTGGAGTTTTAAAACCTGCCCCCTAATTACTGTCATTACCAGTTAATTGCTTGGGACTTTGAATGTCCTCGCTCATATACTGGATGAGAATCATCCAGAGTGTTCTACAAACACTATGCTAAGCAGGTCCATAACTGAAGCATTATGTGGTGACGTCGGGTAGAGTATTTAACCTGCCGTCTATGTGTGCGATGAACAGCTAATTGACTGAGACTGTCAATTAAAGGGAGAAGGGGTCATTTCTCTTAGTGTGACCTCCTTTGAATAAGTGTTACCATGGTGACACTAACTCTGTTCAAAATCCCAGGTGTGGAATTATACAGATAGCACTAGTGCCGTGTGTACGTAGTACACAGTGTCGATAGAAGGTAACCGGTACAGAAATTATGAAGAAAAAATTTTATTAAAAATTTTCTTCAATCTGAGAGTGGCACTCATCATTTCTTTCTTCTTAAGAAATGAATATAATCTCTGTACAGGTTACAAGTTTAATTCCGTTATCATGCTATATTCGCATACTTGTTAATTCACTTAGTCATTTATTAAAATTAAAGGTCAATTAGAATGTAATTGCGTCCTAATTCACCCAATAATTGCATGATTAAAAGACCAGAGTATGTACTCTTCATATATTTGTATGCTCACAAACAATTGATATAAGAGACACAGATAAGTATTCGGCAATATACACAAACTACTAGACTGTTTGTATATTCAGTGTATACTTATGTTTGATCATACATTATATGCTAACCTCGAGACCCCTATTCTAATGTTTAGAATGACTCTACCCTGTAAGGGGCAGGAAGCACTAACATCGTTTATGATTAGTGATAATGACGGTTAACGGTAACGTCATTTGTCTCGATTGATCCAAATGATCATAGAAATGTTGTCCCAAGGTTAAGGCACTGATGAAAATTCACAGATACACTAATGCTCTGGTACGCTTCCATCAAGATGACATGGCTCGAGCCCACCCTTCTTTTCTAAAAGAAAAAATCTTCACATTATCCCTCCTGAAGTACTGTATCTGTAGCACCATGCTCATTACTACAAGGAATGTCCGCCATCTTGAAGATGGCGCTGTTAAGGTGCCCAATAGTAGTACGAGAACTGGGGTAACCTTGATACGGCTCCCCTTCTATTCTACCACGTGCCCCTGGAAGCGTAAACGCTATTAGGGGTGCAGATTGCTCTGTGGAGTGTCAAGAATACGTACTCTGATATTATGCGATATCCTTGAGAGAAAATTTAAGGATATTCGCTCCTGGGGTTAGAATTCTGGGACCTGAAGGTTTAATTCTTTGGGAATATCACTGTAGAAAAATATATCCCTAAGGAAGCTACTTTACATATATCCCTTAGAATGGTACTTTAGGAACTTCCATCAGGACGACATGGCGATCTCACCCAAAAAAAGATTTTTCGCTTTGCTCACAATCGTTTTTTTGCGATCTCAGTCATAATTTTGGAACTTCATATCTCTCTCTCTCTCTCTCTCTCTCTCTCTCTCTCTCTCTCTCTCTCTCTCTCTCTCTCTCTCTCTCTTGAATTTTTTCAACTGGTTTCAATGCTAATTTAGCTCAATCATACATATTACGTATTATACAGGGTGACACCTCACATCAATAGATATACTTTAAACTAATAATATTGCATATTCATTTCACTAAGCAATAATAAACATACATGTGCCTAGAGAATACAGTTAGAAAATTTTAAGAGCATGTAAAAGTTTAATCCATCATTTTAAACATAATTATTCAAGCTTTGTAGGTGAAGTATCTTATACAGTATATGAATTTGGCATATTCCAAATAGAAAGGGGCACAAAAGACTGTTAGAATCAGGATGCCTTTGCCCAAGCAGCATATATTGCTTTCTCTTAACGCTCTACATTCTCTTTTTCGCGGAGGTGATTTTACTAGTTTAAATGTTCTGTCCCCATCCAGAGACAAGGAAAATGCATTCATGATTTTGTAAAAGTAGCGCATTCAGCCTTGTGTCAGTATATATAATCTATGCTGAACTTGTAACAGAACTATTGTGCTCTTCAGGGCCGTATCTAATTGATTTCAGGTAATAAAAGGCTACCAATGTCTTGGATATAGTAAATATTTTGTAAATAGCTATTGGAAGTCACATTATATTTGGCATATAATGAGCAGTGATGTCTAATGTTAATACTTATGGAAGTTATCATAGTAAATGAAACAAATCTAAATGGAAACTTAGCTAAACATAGGACTCTCATAGATAGGGGGCTGTGAAACGTCAATGCTGAAGCTTATGTAGCAATGGTCACTTACCATTCCATAGATGACAGGAGGCATATCATCTTTGGAAGGGTAACAGATTATATTTGACTTGGAATATTTATACTCAGCTTTTTGCTTTCGCTCAGAGAGTTTAAGCTTCAACTCAAAAGGAATACAATCTCACCATAAAAGAAATACTTTCTGATACAACTCAAGAACATAACCAGTGGGCCATCCTTAAATCTCCACTCTTTGTGTTGACCCAACAGTTCTTCCTTTACTTAAACAAGATGTCTCTGTCACTTACTGTCTTAAAGAAAAGGCAGCCCTTTTGGGTGAAGTGTTTGACAGCAAGTAGAGTACTGAGAAGGTTTATCTTCTTCATTCCCATTTTCCTGATGGACTTTGATGCTTATAGAGGTATAGGCCCAAATGGTATTTATCTCTTGTTTTTGTTTCAAAATGGAGATTTCTAAATTCTAAAGTTATCTGTTATTTTGCACAAATTATCGAGAAGAGCTTCATGCACTTGTTGGAGAATCGGTAAAGGTACCCCATCATGTAAATGTGTTTATGGTAGCTCAGGTCAAATTGATTACCGTTCTATTTCCATAATTTCAATTTTATTTAATGATTTTAATGTCCCATAGAAAAACTTCTAATTTAGTTTCCGGAACTCACTATTCTGTTCACTAGTTTACAATTTGGCTTTCGTTATGGCCTGGGATTATGTGATGCCCTTCTTACAATGTGAAATTCTGTACAGAAATATCGTGAATGTTGTCATGAAACAAACCAATATATTAAAATCAGAATACATGAAATCCTGAGTAAATACCTACCACATATTAAACCGAATTTAATATTCTATAATTACTCCAAAATAAAAAGTTCTGTTAATCATAAAGAAAAGCTGCAAAAGACCTTTGAATCAATGGTGGTTTACCTATTTAACTGTCCAAATTGCCAATTAGCTTATATTGGCTCCACGAAAAAATGCATTTTTTCTCGCTACTAAGATCACAAGGGAATTAGCAGCCGAACTGGCAGAGCCTTGTCCAAACCTTTACAGTCCAGCATACGAGACCTTTGCGAAATGGATAGTAAGTGTTCATTCTCTTTGGACAACTTTTCAATAATATACAGAGGTTCATATGAAAATGAAATAAGAATAGCAGAGTCAATTTTTATAAAATCTAAAAAGCCACAACTTAATCAAGAAATTTCTAGTTTTCCTTTGAAGATTGCCTAATTATGACTTTTCCCATTCTAACTTAGAATTTATTTGTTTACAATATTTATATACAGCTTGCTCTTTATTGTTTTACTTTCTTTTACCCAGGAACATGATTATGAACACAGAGATGTTTGAAACGTTGTTTATTTGTTGGTGATGGAAATAAATTTAAGAATGTTTGGCGTTGTCGTAATTCTCCAGTTCCTTATTAAACTGAGGTTCCCTTCCACACTCTCAGTATCGGATGATGATAATAATAATAATAATAATAATAATAATAATAATAATAATAATAATAATAATAATAATAATAATAATAATAATAACATAGAGACTTGGTGAATGCAAGTGAGGTTTATTCTAAATATAACGATAGTTATGAATAATAATGTCACAAAAAGGAAAAATAATATGAAATATGTTATGGCAAGCGACGACAGGTTTTACTATTAACAGTGCGGGAGTATATGAAAATGAATGAAACACGTACAATATACCTTGCTACTAACTGATATTGTTATATGAAGTATTTTACCAGACATTCACACAATGAATGCAGAATCAGATGTCTCTAGAATTATCAATAATAATAGCATATATATCTATTTGCATTGTTTCACGCACTCAGCACCTACACTACTTAATTTCTACATCTCCGTCTTTCATTATGTCCCAATGTAGAGTTTAATAAGGGAATGGATGTCCCAATGTTGAGTATATTAAGGGAATGGTCATCAAAAGAGAATATTTATTGTTTATTATAGTTCCATGGCACAAATCACATAAACTTTAACGTGAAATATGCAACTCGTCTTACATAATATCCTCGTACATCTTTGTTACCATGCTATTTATGTAAATTCATATTGTAAAATCGTTTTGCTTATGATTATATCATAATGCAAGAGTTTTCTAACCTTATTTTCCTAGGCTTATAGCATCCTGCTTTTCCAACTAGGGTTGTAGCTTAGCAAGTGATAATAATAATAATAATAATAATAATAGTAATAATAATAATAATAATAATCATCATCATCATCATAATCATCATCATCATAAACACCATAATAGATTTAGAGTGTTAGTATAGCACAGTAAACTTTCCCTGAACCAGCTTTGTTAATTCAATATGCCTAACTCCTTTCCTTGAAACTAACCAAAATAATTTTCTTTTAGGGTTTTTTGGTGGTCATCAGTAGGATTATGTACTCTCGGTTTTATCTATATAATTTTCTATGGATTTGCATATACTCAATCTAAAAATTTTCAGTTATATTTATTATTACATTCACATCTTTTACACACGTACACACACAGACACACAGACTCACACACGCACACACACACACACACACACACATATATATATATATATATATATATATATATATATATATATATATATATATATATATATATATATATGTGTGTGTGTGTGTGTGTGTACATATATATATATATATATATATATATATATATATATATATATATATATATATATATATATATATATATATATAATCGTGTGTGAGTTTGTAGACAAGTCAATCAGTAGAAACGTAATTTGTTAAAGAAAGTCATTGCAGCTCACCCGTAATATAGTTTATCAGTCAAGTAAATACGGGTCTTGTTTATTCTTGATCTGGAAAGTTAGAAAGTCCTCGATATAAAGAAAAGCTTCTATTTATTTCCGTACTAATCATTCGACCATTACTTTAATAATGCAATCTTTGTCCTCCTGTCAAAATCTTTTGGTATTATTGTATCGCCTTATCAGCCAATTACCTGTCAGTATACAGCAAATGAAAAACGCAAAACGAAAGCAGCATGCAATCACGAATAAATTTTTCTAGGCTTATCATTTTTGAAGCATCAGTAGTTTTGCCTACTTTTTAACCACCCTGTCGATGGCGATGTTTGTTATCATTGAACTGCCCCATTATATCGACCAAATAAAATCGTACCACAAAAATATATATATCCGTATTTTCATTTCTATATTATTGTATTCCCCATGTTACATAGGTTTTGTTAACGGATAGTGAGAATTTGAATACAAAATCTCGTTATAAATGTTGAAATTGTACAATGAAAATATCAATATTGCCAAATTTACATATACAAGATAACTTTCTATAATATTGTTATTTGTATATATCAACATCATCATCATCATCTCCTTACAGGCACCAGCTAGATTTATCCAGTCGTCTCTATTTTGAGCTTTTAAATCAATACTTCTTCATTCATCATATCCTACTTCACTGGTCATAGTGTTTAGCCATGTAGGCCTGGGTCTTTCTACTCTTCTAGCTCTTTATGGGGCCCACTTCAAAGTTTAATGAATTAATCTCTTTTGTGGAGCTCGAAGAGCATTCCCAAGCCATATATTCCTGACCATGATCTCATCCACATACGTCACTTGAGCGATCTCTTTTATAGTTTCATATGTAATCATCTCATGCCATTACTTCACTGGTCATATTGTTTAGCCATGTAGGCATGGGCCTTTCTACTCTTCTAGCGCTTTATGGAGCCCATTTCAAAGTTTAATGAATTCATCTCTTTTGTGGAGCTGGAAGAGCATTCCCAAGCCATATATTCCTGACCATGATCTCATCCACATACGTCACTTGATAGATCTCTTTTATAGTTTCATATGTAATCATCTCATGCCATTCAACTCCCGATATTCTTCAGAGGGCTTTGTTATCACATCTACAAAATCTGTTTGATATTTTTTCATAGCCATAGCACGACTCATGTTCATGCAGTAACACCGATCTCAGTAAGCTGATATAAATTCTTATGCTGAGTTCACACATACATGATTTTACTCCCTATTGCTCACGAAGACAGTAAAATTGGTAGTGGGCAGCCAATAACGGTTATCGAAGGTGTAATGGCTGAATATCAAAGGTTTTTTTTTTTGTTGGTGAGGTTAGTATGAATGGCTGGAAGTAGGGCAAGCCTCGTGGCATGGCTCCACATGGCCCAAGCTAGATGGTCGGGGCAACTGCCATTTGTCAAAATTTTTTACGAACTTTGGCATGCATTATATAATCATCGTCACCTGTCTCCGATCATCCAAACGTGATTTCAATCATCGAAAAGCGTTAAGATCATCATAATCTAGAATACGATGATCATAATGTGCTCACAAATTTCGGTGAAAAAAATACCCTTGGTGGGATCCTTCTGATGATCATTGCCATCGTGGGCGTTGCATACACGAAAGCCAAGCATAAATACGAGGTGCGGGATGCCTTTCGACAGTCTGCTTTCAACTCTCTCTTTGAGTCAGCACACACGTCTTCTACGCCCTTTTCAGCACCCCACTACTGCTTAAATCATGCATAAGAAAGCCAAGAGGAAGTTGAGGGAGGCCATTGGAAAGGCTCATCGCCAACAAAGCCCCTCCCCCAACCGTAGCCCAAGCCCAGCAGACTTTTAGGAGGTCCCAAGTCCCCCTACAGGGGACATTGCCACCACCACCTCACCAACACCTATGGACGAGGCCTCATCATCATCACCAACACCGAACGTCATAGTAGAGAATCGGGATTTGGTGATAAACCTGGAGGAGCACGAGGTCGAAATCCTTGAGCAGTCGTTGACGGAGGTTGATGACGAGGTGGGAGTGGAAGAACAGGAGATCCACCAAGACAAAAAAAGGAAGAGGAAGTCCGTAGAGGTTATTCTGCCTGAGGAAACCAAACGCCGGCTGGGAGACTGGCTGGAGTTCGATATCCTGTTCCTATATAACAGAGGCCTGCCTGAATACAGGAACAAGGCCAAGCAGCAGGCTGTCATGGAGGAGATTGGGAAGAGCCTTGACACACCAATCACTGGCCTACAGCTGGAATAGTGGCTGATAACCATCCGGACCCGATTTGGACGCCTCAGCAAGGAGAAAAGCAGCCAGGGAATAGTAAGGCACACCGAAAGGGAGAAGTGGATGCTCCGGACATTCCACTTCCTGAAGCCCCACATAATTCGACAGAGGAAGCCCAGGGTCCTAGGTTTGCCACAGGTATGTATATGTGATTACGTAATGTCGAGTGCTGTGTCAGTAATTGAACTTTAACTTCGAAAGTGCACTGCATACAATGAACAATTGATATGTTATTTCTAACGGTTATTAAAAAAATTGCTTATTATGATTGTTATTGTTACTGTTATTGTTATTAATATTATTAGTATTAATGATTTTTTTTCCAATGTTATTATGATTATCATTACTATTATTATTTTCAATATTTTGATAATCCTTATTTACTGTTATTATTTTTTCCAATATAATTTTCATTATCATGATTGCTAAATAGCATTATTAGTGATATTACATTTTGTAATACTGTTATTATTATTTCAATTACTATGTTATTTAATATTCGTTGAAAGATAAATAATTTATTTAGTAATTATTTATGAATATGCAGTCACTAAACACAAAAGGATATAGAAACCTAAATCCTAAACAATGAAATATATTATAAATTTAATATACATAATATACATATACATATACATATACATAATATCAGGTACTGTCTACAAATTCATCTAATAATTCCCTTTTATACATCTTCCAGTCTGCTGCCTCTGCACCAGGCCCCTCCTGCCGATTTGTCTGTTGCCATCGTTGGTGCCAATCCCGGTGCTGACAGGTGTCATCCCTGTTGACAAACCAGCAACGGAGGAGGAGCTCATCGAGGAGATTGTTGCCACCCCCACCATCGCCCATCCCAGGCAGAAGAAACAGAAATAAAGAGGTGTTGGATTAGAAAAAGTAACTAGCTGGTAATTTTCAGTCATAGTTCTTGCATATCTAAAGTAGTTATTAATTTTCAGTTAAACTAATTGCAATTTTTACTGACATATTTTCAAACATGTTGATATGTATAGAAGCTATTAATTTTCAGTTCAACCACTTGTAATGTTTACAGACCTGTTCTTAAATATGTTTATCTATAGAAGCTATAAATTTTTAGTCAAACGACTTACCAGTATTATGGAAATTTTTTGAAATATGTTTATATTTTCTACTAATATTTATCTTCCCTTCCCACAGTAAATAAACGATGCGACTGCCACCTGCAATACACAGAGTTGGAGCATTGGAAGACTTTGTTTCAGTGCTATGCTCAGGACGCCGCAGGCTTAGGGGGAGCGTTGAGGCATCTGTTGAAGATGGAGGTGGCGGCAGTCATCAAGAGGATTTCTGCTGCACAATAGAGGTATGAGGAGCCTGATGAAGCAGATCTCCTCCTCCACACTTTCTACAACCTAAATAAACGACAGTTTGCCCCTCAGCCTGCCCCACAGCCTCCCCTACAGCCCGCCAAAATGCCAGCCCCACTGCCTCCCTCCGTGGACCAAGTACCTCTCACCATCACCGCCAACCAATATGCCACACTATCAGAGGTGCTGGCGCCCATGTGCTCCACACTGGCGCTCAGACCACCTGTGCCTGACCTAAATGTCTGCCTTCCCAATTTTATGCAGGGGCTGTTCACCCCACCACATAGGCCAAATCCACCGACAAGCAGCTATGCCATCAACTCCACAAACACAGTCCCAGAAAATGTAAACAAATTTAAATTATAAAATTGTGCTTATTGTTATTTTATTATTGAATATAAGTAGGAATGCCACTTGTGTTCTAACTCCAATATATTATGAACCATATTAGAAGGTAAAAAAAGGATATCAAAGATATGAAAATAGTAACATAAAATAGAGAGAAATTAAAAAAAAACAAGACTTTATAGAAAAATAATAAGACTAACGAAGATGTTATTAATAATAATATTAATAATATTAAGTAGAAGAACAATACTTGAAATAAGAGAAATACGATTAATAACATATTACTAAAATCATAAATATTCCAAAATACAAAACAAACCTATAGAAACACTAAATACTATCAAAGTGTTTGTGCTGGTGACTGTGAAATAAGCCCAAAACATAATATGTTAATGAAGCTTGTATATTTAAATCACAATATCTTTTATATACAATGAAATTTGAAACATCCTCTCGCATCAGGTTGTTGTAATGGCCTTGCTTCATTCTGCTCTGCAAGTACGGCCACACCCATACTATCCTAGGAGCCCTCTGCTGTTGTTCCTCTTCTTGCTGTAGTGCCAGGCCGAATACCAAGTTTTCTATAGCCTCAAAGTAATTAAGAATTGCTGTCAGTAAATTCTCGTTCTAAATGATTGCAGGATTCATAAAAAAACTGATTTGATGACAGCCAAGTCCTCTTCAATAATTTTCAAAACGGCATCCATGTTGAGAGAGTTCTTGTTGCAACGGGAGGTGAACAATGAATGAGTGCTGTGCTGAGGGGCACTACCCTTATATGAAGCCATCTTTGTTTCCGATGTTCGTGCTGTGCTTTAGACCGTCGAAGCCAGCCCCTGATGATTGTTGAACGGCTGCCGAAAATCGAATCGCTTTTTATGACCATCATGCAACTTCCCAAACATCGTTAAAGGGGCGTGGCCTAATTTCTCTAGCACAAAAACCTTCACAATCATCGAAACATAATCGTAATACTGATTCGACAGTCATAATACAGTCGTAGCGTGGTCCCCTATGATTCCAGATTTTTGGCCTGTGACTTCGATCTTTGGCCTGGGCCCTCCAATTGCACATAATCGAGGAAAATCAGCAATTTTTTTACGATGGAACAAAAAAATCAGCATCGGGAGCAATAGTCAGTGTTAGGTTGTTTGACTTCGAAACAATCTAGTTTCAATTTTTTTTGTTAACTGCCCTTTTCTTTGTTAAGGTGGGTGTCTTTGTTCACTTTTGTCACAATGTGAGTGGCAAGAATCAGTCAGGTTTGGGAAGCCACATGGACCGGTTCTCGGGATGCAGTCGAGAAAGAGCAGCAGACCCAGCTTTGGAGTATCTCCAAGTTGATGGTGACTTGTCCTCAACCTAGCCCTCGAGGTCGAGATGGTTTTTTGAAGAGTTATTCTTCGGTGGCAGCAAAGTGGCTGTCGTATCGACACCGTGGTCGTTCCCGTAGTGTTCGATGGACGTCCTCGAGGATCAGGGATTGTTTGTAGATGTTTATATGTTGGAGGAACCAGTGTAATAATGAGAAGATTCTCTTATTAATTTTTCATTGCTGCTGCTTACTGTGTTATTTTGTTGTGGATTAATTTTGATAATTATGTTTATCATGTACTTTAACTTCAAGTAAACTATATTTGTAATTTTAAATGTTAACTGATTTTGTGGTAACGATCATTTATGTCTTTGTGCTTCCCATTACCTGTACTCATTGTAATTATTGTATATAATTTATTTTTGTATAATAAACAAGGTTAAGGTACTTTAGTATTATCTTTTATACCCACCCCTTTGGATGTTGCAGTACATCGGTTCATTCCAGTCCCAATTCTTTTAGTATTTTAAAAGAACCTGTTGAACCATTAAGACGGTTCATAAAAGTCAGGAATGTGTGAATCGAGCTTAACCGTTTATTCTTTCATTGATATTTCATCTTCCATTGCATATTATGCATTCTTCATATGTCTTTCTTTCAAATTACTATTTACTACCCATAATATCACCAACGAACACCCTTATGTTATCTTCATCCTCAACAAATATTATTGGTAACCCTCTCCTTCATTATATATATATATATATATATATATATATATATATATATATATATATATATATATATATATATATATATGTGTGTGTGTGTGTGTGTGTTTATAGTATATATGCATATGTGATATACTTGAAAGACACAAATATAATGATATAGTTACCAAAACGCAGCACTTGCCAAAATATTCGTGAATATCAATAGCAAGTAAAAAAGCAATCCATATTATGGATGGTGCAGTTAAATGTTAGATGATTTCTCATATCCGAAAGAAACTGAAAATAATGCCGTTCCCTTATGACTAAACCAAAAAAAAGATATGTGGAATATCCTGAAAAATCATTCAAAAAAAAAGCGTTGCTTCTGAAACTGGAATGAATGGTTTCGTCTCACGTGTTCGTAATGGAATTGACGGAGAGGTGGAGTGGGAGGAAATGGTTTAGAGTAAGCCCCTTTTATTAATTTCCATTTATTTAGTCTTTTTAATTTTGAATATACCTTTATATTTCATGTCTAATTTAAGCAATATATTCGTAATTTTTCATATGGATAACTTAGCACTGTGTCTATAACTATACGTGCTTTCTTTCTTAACGGTATTCATCACAACAATTTCCTTAAATATGACGTTTCTCTAAAGTTCATGAAATTCATGAACGAATAAATGAATGATTTGAAGTTCTCTGACATCCTGACATCGAAGGTCATTCGTGCCGATATCGCTTATTATAAGTAAAGATTAAAAGAATATTCAATTAAAACCAAAAATTTAGGTATGATGTAAAACTTGAACAGTATCAAGAAGACCTGCTTCTGATATAAATTTTAAATGCCCCAATCATTGTAAAACACATCATGTCCAAGGATCTTGGCAAGGATGAACCTGCCATCCTCAAACCGTGCCTCAAACAGATACCTATTTCTTTCTGTGCTATAAGTGGGACATTCAGTCAACAAATGCCTCGCTGTTAAGGGTATCAAACAGTCGTCGCTATACGATTGGTGTTGGCCAGCCAGCAGAAACCCATGTGGCATCCGAGTGTGACCCATGCGGAGACGACAAAAAATAGTCTCCCATTTTCAGGGCATCCCATTATACCTCCAAGGGGATATAACAATCGCAAGTGAAAAATCATTACAGAGAATGGGATACCTTCTTGGTACCAACTCGTCTGCAGCCATCTTTGCCAGTGAATCTGCCTATATATTTCATCATATTCTAGTTCTGAAGGCCAATTGATCCCCTTCATTTACTTAGTAATACATTTTGAATGAAAACAAATGAATGAACTGCATAAAATATATAATCCTCCAAGCGGAAAAAAAATATATTGATATAGCTTCAATGCAATTTAGTTTTACATTTGTGTATAGCATAGAATTAAATAGCTCTTTTAGGTTTTGCACAAATTTCCCAATTACGTGTGTCAGTATAATTTTAGAGTTACATTCATCGAGAAATGCATCCGTAAATCACAATTCTAATTGGAAATTAGGATATTTCGAATAAAAGATGTTATACCTTTTATCCTATGAATTGCTGGATTCTTCGTTTATGATAGGCAGTTTACAAAAGTCTTTATATTCCAGGTTATATATATTCATAGGCAAAGTCTATATATCATACAGTTAGATTATTTCAGTTTTCATAATTAAGAATCGAAAACTTGAAGTGTTTCTTTCATCATATTCTTGTAAACATAACTAATCTGCAAAGTTTCATAATGCAACGGGCTTTATCCGGATATAAAATCAATTGAATAATCACTTTATAAATAACAGATATTGTCTCTCCTACTTTTACTTTTTTCACTCACTCTTAAGAGCGATCGTACACTGATAATCTTCAGTAAATCTTGTTCGCGCAAACCCATTATTTTCCCCTCTATTGTTTTTCCATACCCCTATATTTCCATTATCCTCTTGTTTTCCTATAGTCTCTTAATCTTTATTCCTCCTGTCTGTTAGCCTGAGTGCCATCTTTCTTTATCCCTTCACTCTCTCTCTCTCTCTCTCTCTCTCTCTCTCTCTCTCTCTCTCTCTCTCTCTCTCTCTCTCATTAGAGCACACAGACATATACGGATAAACTTGCACATGCAGTCCCCTGAATAAAAAAAAACACGAATAAAAAAGAATTGCATAGTATGAAGGATTAGTTCTTACCTTTATAAATCGTATTGAATGACGGGAAAACCTGACAATCTATAATGAACACAAAAAATTTTCCTTTATCGATGGAAAAATGAGTGATTGCTGTAAAATGTATAAGTAATAGAGTGGAAAATAGGAAGTAAACTATTCACATAGGATTGTGGTGGCTGATGTGGTAACGTCCCTGACTGGTGAACGTCAGACTAGCGTTTGAGCCTCGCTGAAACTCCATAGTTTCTTTGGTTGCTGCAATCTCACCATCCTTGTGAGCTAAGTATTGGGGTTTGGGGGAGCCTATAGGTCTATGGCCTGGCCCTCCTTGGTCCTAGCATGGGTGAAGAGTGGGCTTGGGCGCTGATCATATGTGCAATTGGTCAGTCTCTAGGGCATTGTCCTACTTGATAAGGCCTTTAAACCTTTCAACGTAAATTAAATCGCACTCTTTTTTTTTAAAAAAAAGGGCCATAATTTCTGTTTCCATATTTTTTTTTTTCCTTTACTAAACAGTTCATCTTGACAACTATCATTAATATTACATGGCTCAAAATTATGAATTTGAGTAGCGTTTTTACGATTTATTAGTAAATCATTCATTACAATTTTTGTACTCAAGGATATAAAGTATGTAGGTAGGTATGTAGATTTATGTAGTATAATAAAAACGATATAAAGTATTTATCATAAATATCAAATACTTATGAATATTTTTTTTTTTTTACTGGCAATGAACGATGTATAATATTCTGAGGTATTTAACATTTGGTTTTATAATGTATAGAAAATAGTTACCAGTAATTCAAGTCAAATTGAAGATAGTATGATAAACAATTAGTCGTATATACAATAATCAAGGAAAAACATATGAAAACTATTTAGTATCTCAATACAAATTATACATAGTTTACTAATAGAGAAATACAACCACTAGTAACCGATACATGCATACATAAATGCATTTATACACATATTTCGTGTATTTCAAGGTCGGTATGATGACATAAACATATTCGAATTAATACTACGTGATTATTGTTTAAAATTAATTTTTTCGACTATTTTCAAAACCAAAATTGTGTATTGTTCATATTTTTTTTTTCTTTTTTAATAATTTCATTATTGTCGGAACCCCGCTGTGGAAAATACCACATTTCAGCCCTACAACCAACATTTGAGGATTCCAAAATATGCTATTTCCTTTTATTCGAGTTTGGAACAGACTTTGATCTGAAAAGCCTGGAGGATGACTTTAAGTATAATGCAAAATCCAAAGCGGGGTTGTCTCTGCACACACAGGAAATTGAGATTTCTGGAATGGTAAAGACAACATGCTCTGAAACCTAAATATCTAATGGAAATTGCCGCTTAGAATATATGGATATGCAATGACTTCTTTGTGCAACAGAAATATCCAAGTTTCTCCGACTAAAGGCTGTTGCGTAAACTTGATGTTTATAAAAGCTTTTGGACAAAAGAAAAGAAAAAAAATGTAAAAGACGGCATTGCAGGTTGTGGATCCTTTCTCGTTTACCTAAAAAAATTAATTAGGTCCTGTGGAATATGTGGTTTTGGATGAGACGAACTTAACGAAACAATGGAGTAGAGAAATTATTATTATTATTATTATTATTATTATTATTATTATTATTATTATTATTATTATTATTATTATTATTATTATTATTATTTCTCTCTCTCTCTCTCTCTCTCTCTCTCTCTCTCTCTCTCTCTCTCTCTCTCTCTCTCTCTCTCTCTCTCTCTCTCTCTCTCTCTCTAAAATTAACCTTCATGTCATGGCTCATCATCGACTTGGGAAATCATTAATAATTTACTATGAACGATGTATAATTCGTAATTAAACTTGATTTTGATATATAAAAAATAAACCAGTTATAAAAAAAAAACAACGCAGTGTGGTTAAAAAATTTGATACAATTTCAACCTTATAGAATTCCTGCTCTTAACCATTTGGAAGCTGATTACGAACTTGTTAATTATATGAATAATCATATATTAGTATGTTAATGTATTGACGTATGTTTTGAAATGGGTGTCTAATGTATATATTAGATTTATTATCCTTGGGTAGCAATAGGTTTAAGGCCTAAGACAACCACTGCTTGAGTGTTTCATAGGATTTATAACATGGTGATTCTTAACATGCAAGTAGTCCTTTTTTTGATGTTTTTCAATGTATAGCGCTATCACAAATATGCTAACTCTTTCTCGCCAAAGTGTTTGTATACCAGAGTTGGGCTTTCTTTATTAGTGTATTTTTATTATATAGATATGTTCTGTTGTACAAATATCTCGTAGATTTATAATCATAGAACGTTGAAAAAATCCTTCATTAGCTTCATAATACATAACATTTGATAAAGAATTCTGCAAATATCTTATAGGCAACATATCGTCAAGACCCAGTCTGAAAGAGCTGAAAAAAAAATAGGATAATATAGGATTGAGTGAAATTGGAAGAACTGAGGAATCTTATTTAGCATTTGAAGAGGGCCATATATTTTGGATCAAAGGGCAGGGAAGAAACAAATAAATGGGGTGGATTTCCTTAATACTAAAAATCTTTCAGGTAACAGAGAAGAATTTTTAGTGACAGATTTGCAGTATAAATTATCAGAGTAAATAAGAAGTATAAAATGTGGATCATTCAAACGTATGCACCAACACAATCCTATACAGAAGAGGAAATAGATACTTTCCATGAAAATCTGGATACATCTATGGATAAACATAAGACTCGCTTTACATTTTTGTGGGGTAATTGAAATGCTAAAGTAGGTCACAAGAAGAGATGAGAATTAGAAATAGGTAAATCTGGTGTGAAAACAAAGAATAACAGTGGGAACATGGTTGTGGAATTTTCTGAAATAACGTAAAAATCATAAAAATCTCATCTGTAAGGAGGAGACTAGAAAATTTAAATTTAGAGGCCCAAATGGAGAAACGAAAAGTAAAATAGATTTTATTCTCATTGAAAAGGCTGATTTAGTTAAAGATGTAACAGTATTAAACATGTTGAAGTCACACAACCATAGAATAGTAATAAAAAAAAATGTTCAGATCAAAAAAAAAAAAAATAAAAAAAAAAAATAAGTTTTTAAAGCAAATAAACCCTCCGTTATTAAGAGAAAAATCTGATGACTAGTTTAGCAAGCCAAAATAGGTACTCCCAGCTACAAGATGAAATATAAGCAAGTTAAGATGAAATGAACAGTAATATATATATATATATATATATATATATATATATATATATATATATATATATATATATATATATATATGTATATATATATATGTATATATATATATATATATATATATATATATATATATATATATATATATATATATATATATATATATATATATATATATATATATATATATATATATATCACACCAAATGATAAGAGGAGAAGTTCCTAACCAAGGGTAAATGCTACTGTCAGAAAACACCTGAAACCTAATAAAGAAGCGTGTGGACAAAACAATCGCAAACATAATCAGACCAAAATTGAGTAAACAATAATGGAAGGGAGGAGCATCAAAATGATGAACAAAACTTTAAACAGCACACGAATAGATGATTGCTTTATAAGTTGAAAATGAAAATAGTTTCAACAAAAGAGATAGAGAGAGAAAGATTTCTAAGGTTTTCTCTACAATTCTATACACGACTGATATTAGCAATAACTATTCGAATAAAACTATTTAAACACCTGAGCCAGAGACAAATGTAACAGTACTAAAAGTAAAGAAACCATTAAAAGCAGGAAAAGGTGTCGTGCAGCAG